>NC_042998.1:195266491-195321491 GCF_006345805.1 Octopus sinensis | reverse complement strand
CACAAATAGTTCAAATGTAGAACGTATTGGTTTATTGTGTGGAAGAGGTAAATTCTGACATTTTGAGCAGTATACTTTGTCACAGGAAATAGGTTAAATTTTCCTCTTTCTCGTGTTAAATGAATATTTTAAGATTTGTTTTACTTCACCACTCTAGTCTTGGCTTTCATTGCTTTTTAATTACTTGTTTTTAGTTGTGAGCAGAAATGAATTCCAGTGTGTCGGCTCTGTGTGAGCAGCTTGTATCTGTGGGCTACATCCAGCAAGGGAACCAGGCTCGGCAGGGTCATGAAGCAAAACTGAAGGAACTCTTGCAGCATGTAAGTGTTATAATTACTATCTGCTTTTTTAGTCACAGCATTTCACTTCAAAACAGAAACTGTCTTCTTTGTCCATTAAATAGCATAATGCCTCTTATCTCTCCACTCGTTGATCAGTTATACTGTATTTGTAGATCACCGTTTTCCTGAACTGATTTTAAATTTATTATATACAAGCAGTATCACCCGGTGTTGCTCGGATTTGTTTCAACCCTTTAGAATTGGAATTTTTGAAAAGTAAAAGTTTTGCATTTTGTAGCTTGTTATTCTCTTTAAGTGAACATTTTTCTGGTTCAAATACACCGAAAAATGGCTGCACAGCAGTCAAATAATCGTGAAAAATAGGGATTTCTTTAGAAAAAAAGCACCTTTTTGATGTAAATAATTTTTGGTGTTAACATGGTCCGATTTGAATTTTATCTTCTATGGAAGGAAGAGCAAGCCTTCTTCTATCATACTCTCAACTTTGGTCAACTTGTGCCGCAGGGTCTCGGAGGAGATAAAGTTAGTTGAAGGCTACCAAACCTGCCATACACAGACAACTTCAGCTTTATAGAGAGAGAGATTTATTGATATTCCTGTTGTGACTCTTGTTTTACTTTCGTCTAAAAACCACAAGAAGTTGTAGGCCTTTGTTACAGACCGTGATTATTTTAGCATCATTTGAACAGGGTGTGAAAAGTAGTATGTATCCGAAATTTATATTACTATGTCCTGGTATGATAAAGAAAGTTCCAGTTAACCTTTAAATCATTTTAAAAAAGAATTTCATCGTCGGCAAAGTTGATGTGGTGACGGAAAAAAAGATCTAAGGGACATAACTGTTGTTATGGTTAAACACTCCTTAAATCACCGTTTTTCTGAACACGACTTGTTACTATAGAAAACAAATCACTATCTACCATGACTGATAAGATTAATTCATTTCATGATTAATCTTCTGCAGGTTAATTGTGAGTGAGAAAGGACTGCGATAGGGGAGCTGTATATGATTTAAATGCTTGCAATACAATGTGTGGAGGCACATGGCCTAGTGGTTACAGTAGCGGTCAAGGGATCGCATGTTCAAATCTCAGACCAGGCGATGTGTGTGTTTATGAGCAAAACACCTAAGCTCCACACGGCTCCGGCAGAAGGTAATGGCGAAACTTCTGCTGACTCTTTTGCCACAACTTTCTCTCACTCTTTCCTCCAGCATCTTGCAGCTCACCTGTGATGGACCGGCGTCCCGTCCAGGTGGAGAACTTATACGCCAAAGAAACCGGGAAACCGGCCCTTATGGGCCAGGCATGGCTCGAGAAGGAACAAACAAAATCTTGCAATAGAATGAATCTTGCTAAAGATACCCAAGAACCAACAATATATATTGATAGTCACTTGATACACATTATCTCTATCAATCTATGCTTTCAGCGGAAACTTCCCCAAGAAGGCTGGGATGATCTCACCATAGAACTTGTGTTACATGAACTGGCTGTGATGGACAGCAACAACTTCTTGGGCAACTGTGGTGTTGGAGAGCGTGAAGCCAGGTTAGCATCACAACTGGTTGCTAAGCGACACTATAGGTAATACATATTTTTTTTTTATTTCAGGGGATTTTTTTATTATTCTTGTTATGTATGTTGTACCTATGACTTTTCATCATCATCATCGTTTAACGTCCGTTTTCCATGCTAGCATGGGTTGGACGGTTCGACCGGGGTCTGGGAAGCCAGCTGCACCAGGTTCCAGTCTGATCTGGCAGTGTTTCTACAACTGGATGCCCTTCCTAACGCCAACCACTCCGTGAGTGTAGTGGGTGCTTTTTACGTGCCACCTGTACAGGTGCCAGGCGAGGCTGGCAATGGCCACGATCGGATTGGTGCATTTTATGTGCCACCGGAACAGAAGCCAGTCAAGGCGGCACTGGTGTTAAATACAGCTTTGTCCCTTATTGTTGTCTATAGTGTACCCTTGACCCTTACTAGTGAGGTTAGTGCAGTGACTTTAACACCTCTTTAATGTTAAACATCCTTTTAGATGTTTAGCCCAATAGACTTTGTAGGCCTACTGGGTTTACCAACTGCCCATATAATTCCAGCTGGGCCACATCATGTAGCTAACATACTTTGTAGAAGCCTATGTTTGTGTAGAAATATATATATAGAGAGAGATGAAAGTCATGGAGAGGGTCATAGCCCAACTAATTAGGGAGAGAGTCAGCCTAGATGCAGTTCGGTTTTGTGCCAGGTAGAAGCTCCACTGATGTTATATTTCTGGTAAGGCAACTGCAGGAGAAATACCTAGCCAAAGATAAACCCCTATACTTGGTTTTTGTTGACTTGGAGAAAGCCTTTGACAGCGTCCCCCGGTCCCTTCTTTGGTGGGCGATGTGGAAACTAGGGCTAGACAAGTGTTTAGTAAGAGCTGTACAGGGATGCTGTCAGTAAGGAAAGGGTTGGCAATGAGTATTCTGAAGAATTCCTGGTAGAAGTGGGGGTTCACCAATCCTCAGCCCCCTCTTACTCATCATAGTCCTCCAAGCAATAACAGAGGAATTCAAGACAAGCTACCCCTGGGAGCTCCTCTATGCTGATGACCTTGATCTCATAACTGAATGATTACCAGAACTAGAGAAGAAATTTCAGGTGTGGAAGCAAGGTTTAGAATCAAAGAGCCTTAGAGTCAATGTTGCCAAAGTCCTAGTAAGTAGGAAGGCGAACATATCACACACCCCTTCAGGTAGATGGCCCTGCTCAATCTGTAGAAAAGGTGTAAGTAGAAACTCCATAACATGTACCCAGTGTAAGCTATGGATGCATAAGTGGTGCAGCAACATCAAAGGAGGGTTAACCCGGATGATAGTTTTTTGTACAACAGATGCACAGGAGAAATAGACACCGAAGATGTTCAAACAACAGATTCCATCACATGCCAGGGGAAGAAGCTAGAAGTAGTTGATAGCTTCCACTACTTCGGTGACCAAGTCTGTAGTGGGGGTGGATGCCCTGAAAGCATTTCCACTAGAATAAGAATAGCCTGGGCAAAGTTCAGAAAGCTCCTACCTCTGCTGGTGACAAAAAGCCTCACTCAGAGTGAAAGGTAGACTGTCTGATGCAAGTATGTTAACTGCCATGCTTCACAGCAGTGAAACATGGGCTATGATTATTAAGGACATACATAGGCTTGAAAGAAATGAAGCTAGTATGATCTGCAGTATGTGTAATGTCAGTGTGCACGCGTGACAGAGTGTAAGCACCCTGAGAGAAATGTTGGACATAAAAGTATCAGATGAGGTGTGCAAGAGAGATGACTGCAATGGTATGGTCATGTGCTGTGTATGGATGAGGAGAGCTATGTGAAGAAGTGTTACTTCGAAACAGTGGAAGGAACCTGTGAAAGAGGGGGACCCAGGAAGACATGGGATGAGGTGGTGAAGCACAACCTTCGAACATTGGGCCTCACAGAGGCAATGACAAGAGACTGAGTCCTCTGGAGATACGCTGTCACAGCCATAGCCTATACAAGTGGCACATAACCAGCCCATTTAAAAAGTACCTTTGAATCATTGGGCGACTTGCCATGCTTGAGGAGACCTATTGAGTCAAGTAAAATCAAAATCACAATCTCAATCAAATGGAAATCAAAATGGAAATTGTAGTTGTGGCCAATACCAGTGTGTATTGTGTATATATATATATATATATACTCTTACTCTTTTACTTGTTTCAGTCATTTGACTGCGGCCATGCTGGAGCACCACCTTTTAGTCGAGCAAATCGACCCCGGGACTTATTCTTTGTAAGCCCAGTACTTATTCTATCGGTCTCTTTTGCCGAACCGCTAAGTGACGGGGATGTAAACACACCAGCATCGGTTGTCAAGCAATGCTAGGGGGACAAACACAGACACACAAACACACACATACATATATATATATATATACATATATACGACGGGCTTCTTTTCAGTTTCCGTCTACCAAATCCACTCACAAGGCATTGGTCGGCCCGGGGCTATATCAGAAGACACTTGCCCAAGATGCCACGCAGTGGGACTGAACCCGGAACCATGTGGTTGTTTAGCAAGCTACTTACCACACAGCCACTCCTGCGCCTATATATATATATATATATATATATATATATATATAATATATATATATATAAATATAAATAAATATATATATATATATATATATATATATATATATATCATCATCATCGTTTAACGTCCGCTTTCCATGCTAGCATGGGTTGGACGATTTTGACTGAGGGCTGGTGAACCAATATATATATGCACACCCATGCACATGGGCTTCTACTCAGTTTCATCATCATCATCATCGTTTGGTCTCTTTCTCTTCCTCTCTCTTAGCTTCATTAACCACTTGCTTCTCCCAACACCCACCCCACCCTATATAAACTCACTCATTCAGATCCCCTACGTCATATTTTAATACCTCGCCACACAGAGTAGAAACCAGATGTTCAGATAAGCAGCCTTGTTTTCCAACCTAGCACACATCTAAAACCTCTTTTTCACTGCTCTACTCATAAATATTGCTCTACTTGGAATTATGTATATCACATGGCTAACTTCTTAACCACATTACTAGCATTCTGTATGAAGTATATACTAATTTTTGCCTAAATAACATAAGTGAAGATGATTGTAGGGTCAAACATTTACTTGCACATTGCCAGAGCAATTATATGCATATATTATTGAACTATCTTTTACTAACAACTCATTTGTAGAAGTTATTTGTCAGTCAAGTAAACTGAGTTAAATAAAGATATTTGTCTCTTTTCACTCACAGCACAATGACTAAGGTGTTGGATGACATTCCTAGATACATTACACCTGAAAATAACACAGAAATGATGATAGCTTTATTGCAGTTATACTCAGTCAGGTCTGACTTGGAATTAAACAACAATACAATGATGTTTTAAATAAGTTTTAGATATTTAGTGATATTTGTTCCTCTTCTTTACATCTTGAGTTCAATTCTTTCCAAGGTCAGTTTCCAGTCTCCTGGGGTTGGTAAAATAAAGTACCAACCTAATACTGAAGTTGACGGTGCTGAGTCCAACACAGCATTGAAACTCACCATTATTCCATTCTTCATATTTACTTTGCAAAAATTTGAAAGTCTTTAGGATATTTATGTATTTTATTATTTCATGTTTTACAGTTTAAAATTTTTCTGTCTTCTTTTTAAGATTGGGTCATGGAATTGGTCGATCAGGAGATATCACTGCAATCCAGCCAAAGGCAGCAGGTTCCAGTGTTCTAATGAAAATAACAAACTGTTTGGCCCGTGATGTTATCAAACTAAGTGGTAAATGTTTGTTCATGGAGACTCCTCTCCACCTTTTATCTAGATATTCATCATTCTGTCAAAAATAATTTGTTGATAAAGTACTGCATTTGGTCCTACTGTCCTGACAACAAGGGAAGATTCTTTTTTTATGTTGGTCACAGAAAAATGTATAGTACCTGTGATATTTCCAAAGCCTTCTAGACTGATGAAATTTAGGTGTGGCTGTGAGATAAGAAGCTTGCTTCCAACCACGTGGTTCCAGGTTCAGTCCCACCATGTGGCACCTTGGGCAAGTGTCTTCTACTATAGGCCCAGGACAAGCAAAACCTTGTGATTGGATTCAGTAAACAAGCTGAAAGACACCTGTTGTGTGTATGTGTGTGTGTATCCAGTCCACTTATGCATACCTTTCCTCCTTGGGACACAAAACTCTGCTTGCAGAGACCTGTTGAGGCAATCGAAATCAATCAAAAATCAATGGAAATTGTAGTTGTGATACCAGTGCCGGTATCCGAACGTGGCCGTTGCCAGCGCTGCCTCGACTGGCCTCCATGCTGGTGGCACGTAAAAAGAACCAACCAATCGTGGCTGTTGCCAGCCTGGCCTGGCACGTAAAAAGCACTCACTACACTCTTGGAGTGGTTGGCGTTAGGAAGGGCATCCAGCTGTAGAAACACAGCCAGATCAGACTGGAGCCTGGTGCAGCCTCCTGGCTTCCCACACCCCAATCGAACCGTCCAACTCATGCTAGCATGGAAAATGGACGTTAAATGATGATGATGATGATATATATATAATATATATATATATCATCATCATCGTTTAACGTCCACTTTCTATTCTAGCATGGGTTGGACGATTTGACTGAGGACTGGCAAACCAGATGGATGCCCTTCCTAACGCCAACCACTCGAGAGTGTAGTGGGTGCTTTTACATGCCACTGACATGGGAGCCAGTCAGATGGTACTGGCAACGACCTCACTCGAATGTCTTTTCACATGCCACAGGCACAAGTACCAGTAAGGCAACACTGGTAATGATCACGCTTGAATGGTTCCTTTTACATGCTACTGGCACAGCAGCCAGCTAGCTGCTCTGACAATGATCATGCTCGAATGGTGCTCTTAGCGCCCCCACTAGCACACACACATATATATATATATATATATATATATAAATAGGAAAAAAGCAACAAGAATGGATTAAAATCTCGGTACGATCGTTTCGTACGAGGACATCTTTAATAAGCTACAAAAAATACAGTGAATACAGATGGCTCGTACTCGTCAGCCGAAAAAACATCAGAGAATTCCCAAACATCAAAAGGGGTAGATACAAAAGAGGTTGTAAGATTAACTGCATTGAAGAAAGTTCGATTCATGGAGATCCGATGAAAGGTTTTAAACTTACAGAATTTGTGCATGTCTACATATAGCTCATATTGAATTTTTAATCAAGTTGTGTGAAGAAATTTTCGGATACAGTCATGCAAAATTTCTGAAAATCCGAGTAAGAGGCAAAGTGACTGCCATATCATGTAGAGGAAAGTCTGAGTAAAAGCAAAGTGACTGTCATATCGTGTAGAGGAACAGATTGTTATTGAAATTTACAAGAATCGCAGATAAGTTCAATTCTTGGAGATCCGATGAAAAGTCTTGAACTTACAGAATATGTGCATGTCTTATAGTTCATAATCCAGTTTTGTGAAGAGATTTAGGGTACAATCATGCGAAAAATATCAGGGAATCCGAATGAGAAGCAAAATGACAGTCTTATATTGTAGCGGTTCAGGTTGTTAATGAATTTTACAAGAATCACAGAAAGAGGAGGAAGGAAGTAGAAATTTAATCAGTTACTGCTATTTAAGCTATCAAAGAGAAAGGAAAGGGGAAGCTAAGGGGATGGGCACAAGTTGATACTAACAGAAAATCTAAGCTTGTTTAGTGCAAAATTCGAACTGAGGTCAACAATTTATTTCTTTATTTATAAATGTTACTATTAATAGATTGTCAGGTTACAAAGAGAGGTCATTAGAAAGGAAAGAAAAATGGGGTTGTTTTTAAATGAAATCAAACAATATATTATTATTCTATACTATAATACACTACACTATATTTTATCATATTATTTTATATTATATTATATCACATCACAATACACTACGATAGGTCTGGGATTAGCAGAATTAATTTTTAGTGTAAAAGAATTAAGAGATTTAACTAACTAATATTTATATATGGGTTAAAAAATAGACTAAGAAATGGAGATAAAAATAGAGCAAAATTTAATTTATTAATAATATGGTCCAATAGAAATAAATCAAATAATTTAAATCAATAAGTATTAAATAGTACCATCAGAGAGAGAACTTATAATCATAGCTAGTTAGATCTTATCATTCTAGTTAAATATATAATATACTATGTAGGATCTGTATGTGTGTGCATTTGTGTTTGTCCCCCATCACTGCTTGGCAACCAGTGTTGGTGTGTTTATGTCCCCATAACTTAGCAGTTTAGCAAAAGAGAACCATTGGAGGTCGATTTGTTCCACTAAAACCTTTCAAGGTGGTACCCCAGCATGGCCGCAGTCAAATGACTTAAAAAAGGAAGAGATAAAAGGTATTAATGAAATTGGTGAGACTGATGCAAATGATGTTTATTTTAAACACCTGTAGATTGATGTCTGCAGAAAAACTGAGTAATATCTACCAAGTGATTGCTGTTACTCCTTTTTATTTACCTCCATGTTTCATTCCAGTCAGTTAAAAGTCTTGTGAACTTCATAAAACAAATGATTACTTTTGATTGATGTGAACTATATGACCTGTTTTGTAATTCTGGATAATCATCATCATCATCATTTAACGTCCACTTTCCACGCTAGCATGGGTTGGACGATTTGACTGAGGTCTGGCAAACCAGACTCCAATCTGGTCTGGCAGAGTTTCTACAGCTGGATGCCCTTCCTAACGCCAACCACTCCGAGAGTGTAGTGGGTGCTTTTACTTGCCACCGGCATGAGGGCCAGTTTGGTGGTACTGGCAATGGCCACATCCAAATGGTGCTTTTTACGTGCCACCTGCGCAGGAGCCAGGTGGCGACGTCTTCGCTCGAATGTTTCCTGTGCCACCAGCACAAGTGCTAGTAAGGCGACGCGGGAAATCAGCACAATCATGGCAATTGTTTTCTAATATAGCCCAAGGCTAACCAATGCCTTGTAAGTGAATTTAGAAGATGGAAACTTGCCTGAGCAAGGCAGTGATATGTTGACATTATGATTGGTCGCTTTGCACTTTTGAAGATCTGTATAATAAGAATTTGCTTAGGTGAGAGTTGGTGACAGGAAGAACATCCTGCCATAAAATCCTGTCTCAAATACCTCTCCAACCCATGATAGCATGGAAAAACGGAAGTAAAATGAACAAATGAATTTAATATGGTCATCTTGGCCTATTACAACAACCATGTTCTCCCTTCTCTTACAAAATGCTGTGTAGTTTAGCAAGCTGAATTTTTTTTTTCAGGTGTGCATTCTGTGAAGAATTGTTTTGTCGTTCCTGTAGCCACAGGTATGGCCCTAGTTTTGTGTATGCTGACCATTAAACAACATCGTCCTCAAGCAAAATATGTCCTGTGGCCCCGTATTGATCAGAAATCTTGTTTCAAGTCCATTGTTACTGCAGGTCTGTTCTCATTTCTCAACCATTCACACAATATATACTGTTTATTCTAATTACATATATCCATTCCAGGGAAGTGGCTTTGCTTGCATATTACAGAATGATGCTTATGGTTCTCAGTTGCTTTCACCATTCAACTTTAAAGACCAGATCCACTCTCATATCACATTTTCTATATTAAAATTTCAATTGAATGATCTTGTTGGAGTTATCTCCCTTGTTTGTTTCGCATTTTTTTTTTTTATTTCAAACATACAGATAGATTAATTTCAATTAACTCACTATAGTACTACATATGTTTCACTCTACCATATCTGCATTGCTTAATCTAACCTCACCATTTCATCATCATCATCGTTTAACGTCCGTTTTCCATGCTAGCATGGGTTGTACTTATTTGTTTCCACATGTTCTTTTGACAACCTCTATCTTCCCTTCCTAATACCATGCATTCCCAGAGTGTAGTGGGTGCTTTTTACATGCCACCAGCACAGAAGCCAGTCATGCGGCACTGGCACTGTCCATGTTCGGGTGGCTCCTTTTACGTGCCATCAGCACAGGAGCCAGTTGGGGTGGTGGGGGCTGGCATCGACCATGTTCAGATGGTGCCTTTTATGTGCCACTGGCACGGGGTGCCAGTTAGGCAGCACTGGCATTGTTTGCCTCCAGGAGTGGAGGCGAACATGACTGGTGAATGCAAGTAACTATTACTGCTAGCAGTATGTTTTGATATGGTTACTTCACAATATCTGCTAGAAATTCACCGCATCAATCAACTATATCCATTGTATCGTGTTTAATACATGTCATATCTTGCCAACCTACCACTGCCCAGCTTTCCTCCAAAGTTATCATTATATCACATTTATTTCCATTATTATCGTTAATTAATTATTGCTCTAGTATGTCATCATCACCATCATCATCATTGAACGTCCGTTGTCCATGCCAGCATGGGTTGGACAGTTTGACCAGGCTGGCACGCTGGAAGGCTGCATTAGACTCCAGTATGATTTGGCATGGTTTTCTACAGCTGGATGCCCTTCCTAACACCAACCTCTCCAAGAGTGTAATGGAGCCATTCAAGAATTTGGACCTGGAGATCTCCATTTCCAGTGACTTCGAGTGCCACCTCCCAGTGGTGTTGGGTGTCAACGAAGAGCCCTCGACTACAACAAGACGACCAAAGTTTTTTTTTTTTTTAAGGTCTGGGGTCTCCCGCCCCTAAGCCCTATACCATCACCTAATCACCCTTACCCGTCTTGTTGCTTAACAACAACAACAAAAAGAGAGTGTAATGGGTGCTTTTACATGCCATTTGTGTGACACCAGTATCTGCCATGGCTGCGAATTTGCTTGACTTGATGGGTCTTCTTCTCAAGCACAACATAATGCCAAAGGTCTCAGTCATTGCCTCCGTGAGGCCCAATGCTCGAAAGGTGCCACCAGCACAGGTGCCAGTTACCATGACTATGATTTCACTTGGCTTGACGGGTCTTAAGCACAGCACATCACCAAAGGTCTTGGTCACTAGTCATTGCTTCTGGTGAGACTCAAAGTTCAAAGATCATGCTTCACTACCATGTCCCGTGTGTACCTGAGTTTACCTCTATCACAGGTTCTCACTACAGTTAGAGATCGGCACTTCTTTACACAGCTGTCTTCAATTTCAGTGTCAGTGAAAAATTATCCAGTATGATCATCATCACTATTTTCATCACCATCATCATCATTGAACGTCCGTTGTCCATGCCAGCATGGGTTGGACAGTTTGACCAGGCTGGCACGCTGGAAGGCTGCATTAGACTCCAGTATGATTTGGCATGGTTTTCTACAGCTGGATGCCCTTCCTAACACCAACCTCTCCAAGAGTGTAATGGAGCCATTCAAGAATTTGGACCTGGAGATCTCCATTTCCAGTGACTTCGAGTGCCACCTCCCAGTGGTGTTGGGTGTCAACGAAGAGCCCTCGACTACAACAAGACGACCAAAGTTTTTTTTTTTTTTTAAGGTCTGGGGTCTCCCGCCCCTAAGCCCTATACCATCACCTAATCACCCTTACCCGTCTTGTTGCTTAACAACAACAACAAAAAAAAGAGTGTAATGGGTGCTTTTACATGCCATTTGTGTGACACCAGTATCTGCCATGGCTGCGAATTTGCTTGACTTGATGGGTCTTCTTCTCAAGCACAACATAATGCCAAAGGTCTCAGTCATTGCCTCCGTGAGGCCCAATGCTCGAAAGGTGCCACCAGCACAGGTGCCAGTTACCATGACTATGATTTCACTTGGCTTGACGGGTCTTAAGCACAGCACATCACCAAAGGTCTTGGTCACTAGTCATTGCTTCTGGTGAGACTCAAAGTTCAAAGATCATGCTTCACTACCATGTCCCGTGTGTACCTGAGTTTACCTCTATCACAGGTTCTCACTACAGTTAGAGATCGGCACTTCTTTACACAGCTGTCTTCAATTTCAGTGTCAGTGAAAAATTATCCAGTATGATCATCATCACTATTTTCATCACCATCATCATCATCATTACCAACATTATTACCATATTCATGACCATTACTATTATCATCACCACCACAGGAGTGGCTGTGTGGTAAGTAGCTTGTTTACCAGCCACATGGTTCCGGGTTCAATCCCACTGCGTGGCACCTTGGGCAAGTGTCTTCTACTATAGCCTTGGGCCGACCAAAGCCTTGTGAGTGGATTTGGTAGACGGAAACTGAAAGAAGCCCGTCGTATATATGTATATATATATATGTATGCGTGTCTGTGTTTGTCCCCCTAGCATTGCTTGACAACCGATGCTGGTGTGTTTATGTCCCCGTTACTTAGCGGTTCGGCAAAAGACACCGATAGAATAAGTACTAAGGCTTACAAAAGAATAAGTCCCGGGGTCAAGTTGCTCAATTAAATGCCGTGCTCCAGCATGGCCGCAGTCAAATGACTGAAACAAGTAAAAGAGTAAAAGAGAGTATTCCTTATCATCATCCCCACCACCACCACTTTCATTACACCTCACTACCACCACCACCATCATTCTTATCAACACCATTGTCCTTCTGCCTGTCTGCCATGTGTGACTGACCAGTGTTGGATGTAAGATGTTTCAATCTGTGCTCAGGTTTCCAGCCTGTAATCATAGAGAATGTACTGGAAGGAGATGAACTACGAACTGATGTCCCTAAATTAAGTGAACAGATTGATGTGCTGGGCAGGGAGAACATTGCCTGTGTCATGTCCACAACCAGCTGTTTTGCTCCCCGGGCACCAGATAAGTATACATCACTTTTATTAGATAAGCTTTATTAATCTATTATTTTATTGTTAATGATGATGTTATTGCTATTAGTGGTGATGTTGTTGTTGTTGCTGGTGGTAATGGTATTGTTGTTTAAAGGCGGCAAGCTGGCAGAAACGTTAGCATGCCGGGCGAAATGCGTAGCTGTATTTCGTCTGCCGTTACGTTCTGAGTTCAAATTCCGCCGAGATCAACTTTGCCTTTCATCCTTTCGGGGTCGATTAAATAAGTACCAGTTACACACTGGGGGTTGATATAATCGACTTAATCCATTTGTCTGTCCTTGTTCGTCCCCTCTGTATTTAGCCCCTTGTGGGTAGTAAAGAAATAGGTATTTCGTCTGCCGTTACGTTCTGGGTTCAAATTCCGCCGAGGTCGACTTTGCCTTTCATCCTTTCGGGGTCGATAAATTAAGTACCAGTTACACACTGGGGGTTGATATAATCGACTTAATCCATTTGTCTGTCCTTGTTCGTCCCCTCTGTATTTAGCCCCTTGTGGGTAGTAAAGAAATAGGTATTTCGTCTGCCGTTACGTTCTGGGTTCAAATTCCGCCGAGGTCGACTTTGCCTTTCATCCTTTCGGGGTCGATAAATTAAGTACCAGTTACACACTGGGGGTTGATATTATCGACTTAATCGATTTGTCTGTCCTTGTTTGTCCCCTCTGTATTTAGCCCCTTGTGGGTAGTAAAGAAATAGGTATTTCGTCTGCCGTTACGTTCTGGGTTCAAATTCCGCCGAGGTCGACTTTGCCTTTCATCCTTTCGGGGTCGATAAATTAAGTACCAGTTACACACTGGGGGTTGATATTATCGACTTAATCGATTTGTCTGTCCTTGTTTGTCCTCTCTGGGTAGTAAAGAAATAGGTATTGTTGCTTGGCACATGGTCAGTCCCATTCAAGTAAACACATAGCCAGTTATTTGAGTTAGCCCTATTTGGACAAACCTATGATGCTCAGATAACCACTCTGACTCAGTACAGTGGTGTCTATATGCTTTTCCGTCTATAGACTACCCTGTCCCTTTATGTCATATTCATTCTGACAACAGTCACAGAGGAGATAGTAATGATATAACAGTTGCTGTTTTTCTGCATTTGATGCCAGCACCGCCTTGACTGGCTTCCATGCTGGTGGCACGTAAAAAGCACCAACCGATCGTGGCCGCTGCCAGCCTCCCCTGGCTCCTGTGCCGGTGGCACGTAAAAAACATCCACTACACTCATGGAGTGGTTGGCATTAGGAAGGGCATCCAGCTGTAGAAACACTGTCAGATCAGACTGGAGCCTGGTGCAGCCTCCTGGCTTCCCAGACCCTGGTCGAACTGTCCAACCCATGCTAAAGAAAATTAAAAAATATTTTTGTTGTTTTTGTAAAATCTCAGAAAATAATTAAAACGGACGTTAAACGATGATGATGATGATCTCTGATCTATCCATTGCAACACAGTATCTCTATATATATAAACGGCAAAATGTCTGTGTGCGTGTCCTTTATACATATCTATAATTTTTCAGTTAGAGGGCTTGCACTTTCTATGGTCATTCAAAACCATCAAAGGGTGGTTGTGCACATCTTTACATTTCCCCAGTCACCCCGCAAAGCCATTAAGAAATCAATAGAAGTGACTTTTTTGTAAATTTTCTATCCAAAACCCAATCAAAATGCCCGAAACTTGATATGCCAATTGAATGCCAGCTAGCTGTATGTGATTGGTCAGAGATTTGGACAGTACTCACGTGTATGTGCGCACACACACAGCTGTATATGCATGCACTAGCACTATGACCCGGCATTGCCAGGTCATAATGCTAGTTTGAAGCTAAAAGAGTTATTGATGTTGCTACTGTTATTCTTGTTTCTATTTGGTCTGCATGAGAGGTAGTATTACTTCACACTAGAATGCAACAAGAGTACTGTATGTTGTCATAGAGCATTCATACCTCACAAGTATGTCATTAGTATAGTGACCAACCTGTAATTAAAATACAGGTATGTCTGAAAGAAAAACATGTTGTATACTTTCTTCTCTGTTTGTAAAAAATACATTTTTTGAAAATTCAACTCAATGACATGGTTGTGTAGTGAAGAAATTTACTTTGGAATCAAGTGGCTCCAGGTTCATGATAGCTGATGCTTGACCAATATCTTGTCAGTGGAATGGAATATGGAAGATGGAAAGCTATCATACATGTGTATTTGAGAGCATACACCAGTATAAATACAGGGGCAGGTGCTAAAAGTTCCTGGCTGTAAGGGTATTACAAAAGGCCTGGTTGGAGGCCCAACCTTCTGAGTTCTTTTACAGGGCTTTGAAAAACTGAAGGACCATTGCAATAAGTGTGTGAATCTGAGAGGGGAATATATGAAATAAAATCATAATTAACTGATCCTGTATTTTCTTTTACCCAAAGTCAGGACCTTTTCTGCTTCCCCTCATACTGTGTATTTAATACTTAAAAAGAAGTAACTAACTTTCTAAAAGAGACATTGCTTGAGTAAAATTTGTCCATTCTAATCTGCATTTCTCTCTCTCTCCCTCTTTCTCATACTCACTCACTCACTCTCTCAATATATCTGTCTCCCTCTCTATCATCCTGTCCATCTGTAGACTAGAAGAGATTGCTAAACTGTGCAAAGAAAACAACATTCCACATTTGGTAAACAATGCATATGGAATCCAAGCTTCTAAATGTACTCATTTACTGGAACAGGTTAGTATATATTCACAGATTTCCTTTTTGTCTTGTTCATACCATCATCATTATCATCATTTAACATCCGTCTTTCATGCTGGCATGGGTGGAACAGTTTGATGGAAGCCTGCACCAGACTGCTGTAACTGTTTTGGCAGGATTTTTTACAGCTGTATGCCCTTCCTCAGCGGAATGGACTCAGTGCTTTTTACATGGCACAAGCTCTGGCAAGGTCAGTTTTGACAAGGCTTTTACAGTTGGATGCCCTTCAAAACACCAATCACTTTACAGTGTTCAGACCACCATATAATAGAGCAGGGAACTCTGTTGAAAGCTTTTTCCAAGTTGATGAAGGCTAAGTACAATGGCTTACTTTTGGCCAAGTACTTTTCCTGCAGCTGTCTCACTAGGAAGATGGCATCTGTGGCACTCTTCCCAGGTACAAAACCAAACTGTATCTCATCTAGTTTATTCCTAATCAATTGAGCTATAACCCTCTCAGTAACTTTCATGACCTGGTCCAACAGTTTGAAACCTTTGCAGTTGTTTCTATCTAAGGCATCACTTTTACCCTTGTAGCAGCTAACTATAATACAACTACACCAGTCATTGGGGATGGTGTCTTCCTGAATAACCTGATTAACTAGTGACTAGGCTGTATCCCACACTGCTGGATGTTTTAATCCTCTCGGCAGTGATACTTGATTGCCCAGGAGCTTTCCCTATCTTCACGTCCTTAATTGTCTTATCTATTATGCTGCTGTCAACTCTGATGGCTGGTTCCTCAATTGGTTCGATATTTGGTAGACTCTCCTTCTCCCATTCATTTTCCACATTTAGTAACTTTTCATAGTGACATGTATTTATTTATAAGTGTGTGTGTGTTTTGATGAATAAAAACTGAATAATGAGTGGAAAAGAAATACCTAGAGGCACCTGCTGCATGAAAAATAGTGAAGTGGCCCAAGTTGTAGTGAGCCAAGAAATAACAGTAATTTACTTTGCTACTAGTTTTTCACACAGCAAATCATCATCATCACCATCATCATTTAACGTCCATTTTCCATGCTAGCATGGGTTGGACGGTTCGACCGGGGTCTGGAAGCCATGGAGGCTGCACCAGGCTCCAGTCTGATCTGGCAGTGTTTCTACAGCTGGATGCCCTTCCTAACGCCAACTACTCCGTGAGTGTAGTAGGTGTTTTTTACGTGCCACCAGCACAGGGGCCAGAGGAAGCTGGCAAATGGCCACGATTGGTTGGTGCTTTTACGTGCCACCGAAACGGACGCCAGTCAGGCGGCACTGGCATGTGCTACGTTCAGGCGGTGCTTTTATATGTGTCACCGGCACGTGTGTCTTAACTACAATTTCCATTTGAATTTTTATTTTGATGTTGATGTACTTGACTCAATAGGTCTCCTCAAGTGTCCCAAGATATTTCCTTCCCGACCAATGCTCGGTTTTTATTCACTAAAGTTTTCTGTATTCTTTCACTAACCTTATTTCTAGCAAATTGGGTTAGGCTATGCTTTGCTGATGAAGTTTAATATTACCAAGGCATACCTGGAGTTGTCACTATACTGACCAAAAATCAGACTTACTCCACACTGAATTTTCTGATTTTATTTCTGAGTTGTCTCCCTCGTTCTTTGTTGCTAATTCATTATTAGAAAATATTTGTGGCATGTAAAAAGCACCAACCAATCGTGGCCGTTGCCAGCCTACCCTGGCACCTAAAAAAAAAGCACCATCCATACATGGCCGATGCCAGCGCCGCCTTGACTGGCTTCTGTGCCGGTGGCACGTAAAAAGCACCAACCGATCGTGACCATTGCCAGCCTCCCCTGGCACCTGTACCGGTGGCACGTAAAAAGCACCCACTACACTCACAGAGTGGTTGGCATTAGGAAGGGCATCCAGCTGTAGAAACACTGCCAGATCAGACTAGAGCCTGGTGCAGCCACCTTGCTTCCCAGACCTTGGTCGAACCATCCAACCCATGCTAGCATGGAAAACGGACGTTAAACGATGATGATTTGTCTCTTCCCTTAGAGATGTAATTTTAATTAATAAGTTCTTAGCTTGTTACATTAAGTCAGTACTGGCTTTATTGTTATTTTATGTTGAATTTAAACTGTTCTAGATAAATGTTTTGGAAGAACACCAGAGAATGACAGCTGTGAGGAAGAAAGATTAGTGTTTTTGTACAGAGTCCAAGGTACATTTGGTGAATAACAGTAATAAGATCATAGAAGGTTGAAGAAATAAGACCATTGTACAAATAATAAAGTCAAAGAGGCTTTGTGGGCTTTTCAGTTTGATAACTTCTTGAACATGGCTTAAAATCTGTGACTGTAGTTGGCTTATTGTACCAAATGTGTAAACATATGAGGGTATTGTAAAATGCTGATTTCTAACTTTGGTGTTACTCCACAAATAGTGTGTGTGTGTTGGTGGGTGGAGCTATAGTTGGTTTAAACAAAACCTGTCTCTCCATTTCTTGACCCCAGAAATGATGGAGGTAGAAGTTAAACTTCACAAGAATTGTACTAAAATATTTAACCAAGTTGTTTAAAACAATATCATCATCATCATCATCATCATCGTTTAACGTCCGCTTTCCATGCTAGCATGGGTTGGACGATTTTGACTGAGGGCTGGCGAACCAGATGGTTGAACCAGGCTCCAATCTTGATATGGCAGTGTTTCTACTGCTGGATGCCCTTCCTAACGCCAACCACTCCGAGAGTGTAGTGGGTGCTTTTACATGCCACCGGCACGAGGGCCAATCAAGCAGTACTGGCAATGGCCTTGCTCGAATCGTTTTACACATGCCACCGGCACATATGCCAGTAAGGCATTAACACAATCATTTCTGAACATGTAGTAACCTTTTGGGAGTTGATCATGTGATGGTATTCAGTGTATGTACTGGAATGAACAGAACTACTTCTTGAAATGATATTGAATAATTATAGAATAGTAGAGTACCATAACACATCAGTTGTTAGTTGTCAGAGCACTGCATCCTTCAAAACTTCCATGCTTCCTGAGATTCGCCAACACTACACCTGATTTCCTCCCCTACATACACACGCAAGCGTGTATCTGACTCATACACTGTTCACTTCCCAGACATTTGTACATTACTGCATATACTTTATACGCACTTTTGACAAGTTGTGGTGCACCTGAGCACTGTATACAATAATTTCATTATTATTATTATTCTGATATAATTTTTGATATACTAAAATAGATGGAATGGCCACTGTTGGAATGAGTCTGTTTGTAATTCTGCCTGAAAAGATTAACCTAGGATTAAACAATAACAATGGGGTGATTACAAATCCACTGTCAGTATTTTGTTCTGTTTCAAAGATGTGGAAGCAGATACTAAATTTTACATTCCTTAGTCCATCTAATTGTTGGCTATAAGACTAGAACTTTTTGAGAAAGTTCTAAGCAATAGATTAGTTTCCTATTCCAGGGAAGTATTTGCTTTACATCTATTAAAGCTCCTTTATTTAGAGTTATTTAGTGATGGCCTTATGGAACCTCAAGTCTCACGAATAGATAATCTTTTATGTGTGCTCAGCAGTCTATTATATCCCCTTATACTCTTTTACTTGTTTCAGTCATGTGACTGTGGCCATGCTGGAGCACCGCCTTTAGCCGATCAAATCGACCCCAGGACATATTCTTTGTAAGCCTAGTACTTATTTTATCGGTCTCTTTTTTGCCGAACCGCTAAGTTACGGGGAGGTAAACACACCAGCATCGGTTGTCAAGCGATGTTGGGAGGACAAATATAGACACACAAACACGCACATACATATATACGACGGGCTTCTTTCAGTTTCCATCTACCAAATCCACTCACAAGGCTTTGGTCGGCCCGAGGCTATAGTAGAAGACACTTACCCAAGGTGCCACCCAGTGGGACTGAACCCGGAACCATGTGGTTCGTAAGCAAGCTACTTACCACACAGCCACTCCTACGCCTTATATTCATCTAATATAATGATGGATGATAGTTAATGCTGTGGTAAGTTCCATGAAACAATCACACTCTTCTTTAATTAATGGTGAATTAAATTGGAGGAAAGGGGTAACTATTTTTTGTATTTTAGGAATGTAAAATTACTTTGTATTTTCATTAGGTTTGGTGAGGAATCAGAAGTTCATGATGAGTCAGATGTTTTGTGTAATAGAAGACGGTAGAGTGTACTACTATAATTGCTACAGTTGTTCTCATCTTACCATGATGACAATTGTGGTTGTTGTAGTTGTTATTTCCCTGCCTTTGAAGTGGCTGTGTGGTAAGTAGCTTGCTAACCAACCACATGGTTCCGGGTTCAGTCCTACTGCGTGGCATCTTGGGCAAGTGTCCTCTGCTATAGCCCCGGGCCGACCAATGCCTTGTGAGTGGATTTGGTAGACGGAAACTGAAAGAAGCCTGTCGTATATATGTATATATATATATATATATGTATGTGTGTGTGTGTTTGTCCCCTTAGCATTGCTTGACAACCAATGCTGGTGTGTTTACGTCCCTGTCACTTAGTGGTTCGGCAAAAGAGACCGATAGAATAAGTACTAGGCTTACAAAGAATAAGTCCCGGGGTCGATTTGCTCGACTAAAGGCGGTGCTCCAGCATGGCCGCAGTCAAATGACTGAAACAAGTAAAAGAGTAAAGAGAGTATCTCTTTGATTGCTTTTAAGTGGACACTAGATGACTAAAAGTAATCAAAGGATGTCATTAACAGAACTGCAATAGGATTCATCCCATCACTATGCTAACTGAAGTTACTCTATCTTTATTGTGTGAGATGTAATTTTAAGTTTAAGACTGAAGGTTTCATCAGGTAGACTTATAGTACAGAGTCAGGGATTAACAAACCATTCACTCATTATTTCTGACCAACTATTCATTATTGTAGTGGATGATGTTCAGAATTCCAAATTGAAAACTTGTGGTTTTCACTTTAAAGAATCCAGAATGCTTGTTGAGAATGATTTGGCTACTATTGGCATCCGTGCTAGCGGGGTACAAAGAGCACCATACGAGTGTGATCGTTGACAGAGCGGCTAACTGGCTTCCGTGCCAGTGGCACATAAAGGGCACCATTCGAGTATGATGGTTACCAGAATCGCCTTACTGGCACTTGAGCCTTGTGCTAGTTGGGTGCTAACAACACCATCCAAGCGTGATCGTTGCCAGAGCGGCTAACCGGCCGCCGTGCCGGTGGCACGTAAAAGGCACTATTCGAGCGTGATCGTTACCAGCATTGACTTACTGGCACCTGTGCCGGTGGCATATGTAAAACGATTCGAGCAAGGTCATTGCCAGTACCGCCTGACTGGCCCCCGTGCTGGTGGCATGTAAAAACACCCACTACACTCTCGGAGTGGTTGGTATTAGTAAGGGCATCCAGCTGTAGAAACTCTGCCAGATCAAGATTGGAGCCTGGTGCAGCCATCTGGTTCGCCAGGCCTCAGTCAAATCGTCCAACCCATGCTAGCATGGAAAAACGGACGTTAAACGATGATGATGATGACGATGATTGAATAAATCATATGACCAACATTCCTATGTTGGTCAAAGTAGTCCTTCCCAAGGATATTTAGTCCCTATGCTGAGAAGGTTTATCCAAATACATACACGCTCTTTGTTTCACATGTTTAGTGGTAAGTTTACTGACCAAATGCATTTTGCTTGTTGCATATTTTCATCCATAGTAACAACTGTCGTTTCTGTTGCATGCCAGGCTGCACGTGTTGGCAGAATTGATGCCTTTGTCCAGAGCACTGATAAAAACTTCATGGTCCCTGTTGGAGGTTCAATCATTGCTGGCTTTGACAAAAATTTCATTGATGAAATTGGCAAGATGTATCCAGGTAAGTTTTTGATTTGGATTTCAACTAAGGAAAATAACTCTAATAGAAAGACTTATATACAGGCTTATTAGGAAGTGTGTTTTTGGTAAAAGTGGTGATGTCTCAGCAGAATGGCAATAACAAACCATGCCTTTTAAGTGAGTGTGTGTCTGTGAATGCACATATTCCAATGGCTACGGTGTTGGATCATAAGATTGTATATTAGATTGCTAGACCAGGCAGTCCATTGTGTCCTTGAGCAAGGCTTTTCATTTCATGTGGTTCCAGACTACACTGTTGAAATAAATACCTGGGATGTAGCTAGTCCACTTATGCATACCTTTCCTTCTTGGGACACAAAACTCTGCTTGCAAAGACCTGAAATCGATCAAAAATCAATGGAAATTGTAGTTGTGATACCAGTGCCAATGGCATGTAAAAGAACCATCCGAACATGGCCGTTGCCAGCGCTACCTCGACTGGCCTCCGTGCCGGTGGCACGTAAAAGGCACCAACTGACTGTGGCCATTGCCAGCCCCACCTGGCACCTGTGCCGGTGGCACGTAAAAAGCACCCACTACACTCACGGAGTGATTGGCGTTAGGTAAGGCATCTAGCTGTAGAAACACTGCCGGATCAGACTGGGCCTGGTGCAGCCTCCTGGCTTCCAAGACCTCGGTCGAACCGTCCAACCCATGCTAGCATGGAAAACAGACGTTAAACGATGATGATGATGATGAATACCAATGCTACTTTAACTCTCTCCCTCCAGCTGCTGTGTCCTGGATGTTCCTCTGAGTCAAAAGTAGGGGAGGAGCTGAGTCAGTGGTTATGACTGCTCACAACTATATGGGCACCTAAAACAATTAGAAAATTATTGGTACATGCTACAAAATCATCCACAATTCCAAATGAATGCCATAGATATTTTTTGTCTGTCTTTAGATCAGTGTTTGAGCTCTCATGGAGGACATCACTGATGGCATAGACACTTCATATAATATATTTAGGCTAGTCAAACTCTATCTTCATACAATGTCTTGGGTAAGCTACTCTAGGCAAAAGATTTGGTCTGAATTTTTCTAACAGGACCCAAGGGCCATAAAGCCATATTAAACTGGGCAATAGGAGTCAGTAGCATAGCTGGAACTCTTCACTATTTACATGGTGTCATCAAGTCCTGTATGTTAACCATTTTGATTATCTCCAGTTTTATATAGGAAATGCTACATGTTGTTGCTGTTAATGATGGTGGTGGTGGTGTTATTTTCCAACCCCTAGTTAGCATTGATTGTAGAAGATCTATGATCAAAGGCATTCCAGCCATTATCATCATCTCATCTGCTACAGGTGGATCTTTTCGGTTTGAATGGCAGTTTTTTCTAGCGGTGTCATATGAAATTGTCACCCATAATTATGACCCTAGTATCGATCTATTGCATTTCAATCTGTTATAGGGTTAGAGGTGGAGGGAAGAGTATCTTTTTTTCTTCACAAATGTAAATAAACCCAATCTGTTTCTTTAACGAGGGACATATTCATACAGAACAGAATGTTATTTACCTCAATAGACGTCAGTGATTGGTTGAAATTGCAGAAATTGAAGAAAAAAAAACAACAAATATCTTACAAACCATAGAATTTTCTCAATAAAGCCAAGAGAAAAAGATGTTTTATAAACACATTCTACCAGTATACGAAGTTTAAAATTTTTTAGTTTCCTAGAAATTATGTTAAAAACTGCCGTTCAAACCGAAAAGATCCCTACAGGTTTGGGGAATCCAGGGCCTTATTATCCAAGAGTAAGATTGGATTTGAGAAAGACTTGGTTCCTATTATTAGCAAGACAAGTGACTATATAGAAGCTCCTTTCATGATATCTGTCCTACAACTGGTACCTACTTGATCACAATTATGAGCAGAACCCAGCAAAAAAAGTACTGTGATGTGCCCTTCCGAGGTACACAATACAATGGTCATAATGAAGTTTGACCACCAGCATTTCAATTCAGCCAATATCTGAATGCTGTGGTCATTAGGTCCCTTTATGTGAGTGTGTGTGTGTCCTGTCTTTTACTGTTTTTATTTGTATTGTTTTTACTGTCCTGTTCTTGTTATGACTTTTACCCCTCCGCAAAAAATCCCAAATTTTATTTAATTTGCTTTGCGGGAAGGACTGTTTCAACGAAGTCGCGTCTTGCCCTTACCTTCGAAACGCGGAGTAGCCAAAACGGGGGCAACTGAAGAAGGGGAATATTCCTTGTGTTGTACGTCTTGTACTCTGTTTTTTCGTTGTTTGAAAAAAGTCCGTTTCCATGTTTTTGTTTCGCATTGTGTTCGACGTTTTTTTGGTGTCCTGTACCCATATATGCATGTATATATACATATAGATGTAGGTATGTACATATATGTAAGTATATATGCATATGTTTTATATATCATTTTGCTATTATATGATCAAACGCCACGCATCCACTTCCAAGTAAGTTTTATCTATATATATATATATATATTGGTAAAAACGGTAAGATAACAAAAGAAAGAAAGAGACCTCAATATTATGTAAATAGAGGAAATTTATCTATAAAATAATATGTTACATTACTCAATAGTCAAGATAAAACTCTGAGTTTCAGATGCCGAAGTGGAAATCCACAACACCATCTCTTCGGTTATCTGGCCAGATAACCGAAGAGATGGTGTTGTGGTTTTCCACTTCGGCATCTGAAACTCAGAGTTTTATCTTGACTACTGAATAATGTAACATATTATTTTATAGATATATTTATATATATATATATAATTTGTTGTTTTATAACTTCTCAAGGCAGAGCCTCTTCGACTCCAACTATTGACCTCTTCATCACACTCTTGTCTCTTGGTTCGACTGGTTACATGAAACTTTTGAAAGACAGAAAAGAAATGTTTAAATATTTGAAGAATGCCCTGTCATCATGTGCCGAGAAACATGGTCAAGAATTACTGACCATCAACAATAATCAAATCTCAATGGGTAAGTTACAGTTTTCTAATAACAATCTCATTAACTTATTATTTAACCCTTATTGAGAAGACCCATCATAAAAAGGTATTTCAGGAATAATTATCCCATCTAATTTACCTACCACTATATTATTCAATCTGTTCTTCTATTTTTCTTTTTTTAATGTGGTAGCAGAACATTTGGATCTTTTCGGGTTGACTGGCAGTTTTTTAAAATAATTTCCACGTAACTAAAAAATTTTAAACTTCCCATACTGGTAGAATGTGTTTATAAAACATCTTTTTCTCTTGGCTTTATTGAGAAAATTCTATAGTTTGTAAGATATTTGTTGTTTTTTTTCTTCAATTTCTGCAATTTCAACCAATCAGTAACGTCTATTGAGTTAAAAAGCATTCTGTACTGTATGAATATGTCCCTCGTTTAAGAAACAGATTGGGTTTATTTACATTTGTGAAGAAAAAAAGATACCCTTCCCCCAACCCTGAAAGAGATTGAAATGCAATAGATTGATTCTAGGGTCATAATTATGGGTGACAATTTCATATGACACCGCTAGAAAAAACTGCCGTTCAAACCGAATAGATCCGAACATTTTGCAGTTATGTCTAGCAAACTAAGTGTCCATGTAGGGGATCCTCTTGTCGCATCAAACTGTTGTGGTTGTTTGTTAGTAACTTTGTTTTTGTTCTTATTTAGTTTTGTTCACTTTGTCCGTCTCTGCTCAAGCAGACATTATGTCACCTTCTAAAACACTTCATTACTTTAAAAATTGGAATAGAAATATATAACATAGAGGTTAAAGAACCAGCACTTTAGACAGTCAAGCCCTCCATCTTGATGAAGGCCATATGTGTCTGATTAGTGTCCAATTTTCTATCACTGACCATTATTCCAGCTGTGACCAATTTGAAGAATTATGTTACCCTATTGATTTTTGCAGTATATGTTGTGTAAAAAGATTTGAGCGAGGTCGTTGCCAGTGCCACCCGACTGGCCCCCGTGCCGGTGGCACGTAAAAGCACCCACTACACTCTCGGAGTGGTTGGCGTTAGGAAGGGCATCCAGCTGTAGAAACTCTGCCAAATCAAGGTTGGTGCTTGGTGCAGCCATCTGGTTCGCCAGCCCTCAGTCAAACCGTCCAACCCATGCTAGCATGGAAAGCAGACGTTAAACGATGATGATGATGTTACAGAAAGTGCATCTATTTCAACCAAGACAGGTGTTAACGAGATTGAAACAAGAGGCATAACTGAGCGATTCTTCTGTTAATTAACTAGCTGGACCTTAGTAAATAGAGTTATAGACCTTACACAATACCTGTATGAAAAACATATAATAGGAACTTGAGTTTTGTTCGCATATCTGCTTTGCTTTAGACAGCAGTGAGCTTCTTGTGTCATTGATCATAATGTCTGTCTGTTTCTATTTCCATAGCAATGACCCTCAGATATGAAGAGAGTGTTAATGTAACTGAAATTGGATCTATGCTGTTCAAACGATTTGTCTCAGGAACAAGGTATGTTAGCTTTATACTACACATGTGCAATGGAAATAGTAGTTGTGATGCCTGTGCCGGTGGCACATAAAAAGCACTATCCGAACGTGGCCGATGCCAGCGCCGCCCCAACTAGCTTCTGTGCCGGTGGCACATAAAAAGCACCATCCGAACGTGGCCGCCAGCGCCGCCCCAACTGGCTCCTGTGCCGGTGGCACATAAAAAGACCATCCGAACGTTGCCAGCACCGCCTTAGCTGGCTTCCGTGCCGCTGGCACGTTAAAAGCTCCAACTGATCGTGACCCCCCCTGGCACCTGTGCAGGTGGCACGTAAAAAGCACCCACTACACTCGCGGAGTGGTTGGCGTTAGGAAGGGCATCCAGCCGTAGAAACTCTGCCAGATCAGACTGGAGCCTGGAGCAGCCCCTGGCTTCCCAGACCCTGGTCGAACCGTCCAACCCGTGCTAGCGCGGAAAACGGACGTTAAACGATGATGATGATGATGATGATGATGATGTGCACACCAAAACATGGAACATAAGGGTGAAACGTGAACTCTGTAAATCATATTGCTAGCTATCATCTACAAAGCAATTGCCCTAGCTCCCCTTCAGGGTTGGCAAAAGCGATGTGGTGGACAAAGAAAAACCTGGCTGATGACAGTCAAGGCTGATCTGGAACCCAACCTAGGCCCCCATATCTACGGCGTTCATTGCTGGAATAAGGAGTGGTTGGAGATCACGCGGTCGTTAGCCTCAAATCGCCAGGTCTGGTCGGCGTTTGTTAGAGATGCAGCATTGAGGATGAATGAAGCCGGCTCAACCCACCCCGGGTGAATGCTGTCTCAAGACAAGACGAGACATCTCAGAGGGTAATAATTCTGAATAAGAATTGATACAGAGCAGGTTATCTTTCATTATGCTTGCAATGTGATAACTTCTCTAATGCCTGTGGCATAAAATATATGCAGTTCACTGTGTAAAGCATTTGTATGAGATGGAGCTACTTTTTGAAGGTCAGGCCAATCATAAATGTCTCATACAACAATAAACTGCTTTATCCCTAATTCACAGCTGAATCATCATTCTTTATAAACAGGTACAAAAATGAAGAAAAAGTAAGAGTGCAGAGGAGTAAGAACAAAACTCAACAATGAGTTAGGAGGAGTAACATCTGGCTTTTGTTAGCCAGGCCCAGCTGGAGCACAGGTTTCGTCTTTCCAAAAGCACAAAATGCTTGCGGTAAGATTCAAGCTCTGGACAATGTCAAGCACTTTTAATGCAAGGGTCAACTCTGCCAATCATTCCTCTACATTCAGCAGATAAGCTATCAGTAATGAATAACTGCACTCCTCCTCCATATAAAACTGGTAATGTACCTTAAACAACAGTATATTATGAATAAATTGCAGCTCAGATTTTCACTGTAAAATGATATTTTTAGACATTATAAAAAGTAACAGCTTAAGTAGCTATGACTGGATTTGTTTCTCTTTCCTATCAAAATAAGTGCTTGTAACGTCTATAAATATATAAAATGTATTGTAAAATCGTATTTCTTTCCATCTTTCATTGGTAGAGTAATTGCTAAAGATTCCGGGACAAAGGAAATATGCAAACAAAGCTTCGTGAATTTTGGAGCCCATTACAATAACTACCCATGCAGTTACCTGACCGCAGCTGCAGGTATTGGTATGACAAAAACTGATGTGGACACATTTATAAACAGATTAGATAAGGTACTTGCGAAGTTCAGTAACAGCAAGTGTGAGATAATCAAACAACCTTCTGAAGATGTAAGTACTAATGATGATATAAGTACAACTAGTAAAGATAAGCTTACCAATGATAAATTAAATACAAGCATTAACGATGTATTAAGTAATGATGATGTCAGTGTAAATACCTGAGACATTTGTTTAGTAGATGTGAAAGCTATATTATAAATCAATTCAAAATCATTTTCATTTTTATAATAAAACCACTTAGAAAAACTTTGCTAAATTGTTTTCTTTTGTTTTTGAAATGTATTGCTAAAGTTTGATATTAACATCATTTAACGCCCGCTTTCCATGCTAGCATGGATTGGACGATTTTGACTGAGGGCTGGTGAACCAGATGGCTGCACCAGGCTCTAATCTTGACTTGGCAGAGTTTCTACAGCTGGATGCCCTTCCTAATGCCAACCACTCCGAGAGTGTAATGGGTGCTTTTTACGTGCCACTGGCACAGGGGCCAGTCAGGCGGTACTTGCAATGACCTTGCTCAAATCTTTTTACACATGCCACCAGCACAGGTGCAAGTAAGGCGACGTTGGTAACAATCACACTTGAATGGTGCCCTTTTATGTGCCACTGGCACAGAAGCCAGTTGGCTGCTCTGGCAACGATCATGCTCGGATGGTGCTCTTGGCACCCTATTAGCACGGGCACAAGTACCAGTAAGGCGACGCTGGTAACAATCACATTCGAATGGTGCCCTTTAAGTGCCACTGGCACGGAAGCTGGTTAGCCGCTCTGTCAATGATCACGCTCGTATGGTGCTCTTTGCGCTAGTATGGTGCTATATGTATAAAATATGCACAGGCATGGCAATGTGTAATTAATTATTTCACTTCATAAGCTTGTGGTACCAAGTGCAGTTCTATTATGTAAGTGTCTTCTCAGGCCAACCAAAACCTTGAAAGTGGATTTAATAGAAATTGAAAGAAGCCGTGTGTTTTTGTATTTACACATATGTGTTGTTCTGTTGCAATCGTCCAGAGAAATGTGTCCAGCCATTCCAAAGGACCAGAGAAAATATTACTTTGCTTTGAAACAAGAATGAATTGGTTGGCAAAAAAAAGCATCCTGCCCCAATGAATTTCATTTAAAACATACAAGGATGGAAAAGTGGTCATACACATCCATGAATGGATGAATGAATATGGACTTCACTTCATTACTAGTGTCTCGGCCCCATCAGCTAAACAAAGTATACATTCTTACACAGTGAAAGCAGCGAGCAAAAACATAACAGTGGTGTTTGTTGACATTCCCTTCTAAATCATCCTGTAATACCATACTTTCAAAAACAAGTCGAATAAAAACATCCCTTATTTGACAAAGAGGTATGTGTTAGTAACAAAAGGGGCATTCAACTAAAATAAGGCCTTAGTATATATATTCATCAAATCCAGACATAGGTAGTCTTTATCAAGAAGTGGGCTACATGAGACATGACCAATTGTAGAGCTGAAAACGAGGTAATTTCTACTCTTCTCCTCTGGAAGCCATCTGCTCATGATACCAGAGGGCACACACTCTCCTACCATGATGTAATCTCCAGGGATACAGGCATCCAGCAACAGGACCTCCGTGGTGCTATGATGGACCGTGAAGTCTGGCATGGCATAGTGAATTCCATTGTCTCGACCACGGTCAAACAATGATGATGAGACAAGCCACACTACAAAAGAGTTCACAGTAATTTTTTATTCCATAAGGCTTGCCATTCAGAAAGGTCTGTTAACCACCAGTTGCCTCCTGAATGGTCTAGCTTATGCTCTACCTTGGAAAACAGACATAAATCAAATGAATTTTTACATATACACACACATATACATATGATAATGAAGTGTCAAACTTTTTAAAATTCATTCTTTTTATATATCATCATCATCATTTAACGTCTGTTTTCCATGCTAGCATGGGTTGGACGGTTCAACCGGGGTCTAGGAAGCCAGGAGGCTGCACCAGGCCCAGTCTGATCTGGCAGTGTTTTTACAGCTAGATGCTCTTCCTAACGCCAACCACTCGGTGATTTTTATGTGCCACCGGCACAGGAGCCAGAGGAGGCTGGAAAACAGCCACGATCGGTTGGTTTGCCAGCCTCCTCTGGCCCCTGTGCCGGTAGGCACAAGCACTGGTAAGCAGTTTGCTTCCAAAACATAAGGTTCTGGGTTCAGTCCCATTGCATCAAACCTTGGGCAAGTGTCTCCTACTCTGGCACCGG
Organism: Octopus sinensis; assembly: GCF_006345805.1. Taxonomy (NCBI): domain Eukaryota; kingdom Metazoa; phylum Mollusca; class Cephalopoda; order Octopoda; family Octopodidae; genus Octopus; species Octopus sinensis. Next base: position 195,291,792 of record NC_042998.1, on the reverse strand, counting down.
GCCAACCAAAGGCTTGTAAGTGGATTTAGCAGACAGAAACTGAAAGAAGTTTGTCAAGGTGACTGATGATGATCTGTGTGTGTGTGCCCTTGTATCTGCATTTGTTCCCCACCATCACTTGACATTTGGTGTGTTTACATCTTAATAACTTAGCAGTTTGACAGAAAAAAAGAGAGACCAATGGAATAATTATCAGCTTAAAAAAAAAAAAGTATTGGGGTTGATTTGCTCAACTAAATATTTACAGGCAGTGCCCAAACATGGCTGTAAGTCCAATGACTGAAATACGATATATATATATATATATAATAAAGGGTAACATTAATTAACTAGTAATTAATAATTCCACCAAGTAGAATTCGGCATGAAAAAGGACCATTTTTCGGTAAACTTAAACAATATTTTATAATTACGAGTATAATTATAATTAGGGTTCAGCAAGATTTGCTTTACCACATACCGAAGTTTAGAAATAGCAGCCAAAGAATCTTAGCTATTTCTTCTAATATAAGAAGAGACACCCGAATAAAACAAAAATACTCGAAACAACCCACGTTTTGTTCGTGAGTCTCTTCTTATAGTAGAAGAAATAGCTAAGATTCTTTGGCTGCTATTTCTAAACTTCGGTATGTGGTAAAACAAATCTTTGCTGAACCCTAATTATAATTATACTCATAATTATAAAATATTATATATATATATATCCATATTTTAATTAACAGAGGTTGTGTAAACCAACAAATTTGCGCTTTTTCCAAAACATTTTTTGAAACCAAGATGACTTTCATAGATTCTGAGAGAAATTGTTGAAATATTACAACTCCAGTTCCAAAAGAACTAAAATTTGCTTTATTATTTACAGATACACACAAAAATATCCTCCATTTATGACTAAAATTTAAAGAATTACTCAGATTTGGTATTTTCCGGTTCCTCTTCTAGTAACTTCGGTTCCTCCTCTTTGTAAAGATTTCCTTTTTTGTCAATAGCAAAATTATAATTAACTTTAGAGTCTATGGCATGTGCAATCTCTTTGTCAAGATCTTCAAGTGAGATAAATGGATTCTCCTGAAATAAGAAAGAAAATAATAATTATATATTTATTTCTGAGAGTTGAATGATATAAACACAGGCTACTCAAAAACAATTGGTCATAACAAGGTCAACTGAAGAACTGAAGGCGGGGAGTTGGCAGAAACGTTAGCACGCTGGGTGAAATGCTTAGCAGTATTTCGTCTGCCGCTACATTCTCAGTTCAAATTCCACCAAGGTCGATTTTGTCTTTCATCCTTTTGGGGTCCATAAACTAAGTACCAGTTACGCACCAGGGTCGATATAATTGACTTAATCCATTTGTCTGTCCTTGTGTGTCCCCTCTGTGTGTAGTAAAGAAATAGGTATTTCGTCTGCCGCTACATTCTCAGTTCAAATACCACCAAGGTCGATTTTGCCCTTCATTCTTTCGGGGTCGATTTTGCCCTTCATTCTTTCGGGGTCGGTTTTGCCCTTCATTCTTTCGGGGTCGATTAAATAAGTACCAGTTACGCACTGGAGTCGATATAATTGACTTAATCCGTTTGTCTGTCCTTGTGTGTTCCCTCAGTGTGTAACCCTTTGTGGGCAGTAAAGAAATAAGATGAACTGAAGAAATGTAAACTAAGGGGTCTAGTGTAAACCTATCAGACAGAATTTGAATTCGCCATTAACTGGCCAACAGTCGAATACCTTAATCCAGTGGTCCTCAACCAGGGGCGGTCTATATGGATTTAGTTAAAGTTTATCTGCAATAAGTTGGTTATGCTTCTACAACACAATATATTTTTAATCCTTTTTATACAATACCTAATAATATCTAATTATAAAAATATAATAGGATTTCTTTTTTAACATGAGGGGCCAGCAGAACAAAATAGGAATCTAAGGGGTCCTTAGGTAAGAAATGGTTGAGAACCATTACCTCTACTAATCAACTACCGTAAATCCTCGAGTATAATCCACATTTTCCCCCCAAAATTTAAAGGTCAAAATCCCTAGTGCGTATTATACACGAGGTTAAAAATGAAAAATATTTTCTAAGCAATGTCCCAGTCTCTATTTGCTGTCCGGTAATGTTTATTCAGACGTATTTTGTGATGTCGGGCGCGGAAATACCTTAAGCTAAGCCTGAAAGCAATGAAGTCATAAAAGAATCATCCATAACTTGCAGTAAGCAACATTTATTAAACGTTATTTCTTTATTTTCTGCAAACAAAATGCACAAAAAAGCTACACGTTTGCATTATGTTATATATACAATAATAATAAAGGGCGTTACCGTATACATTTTTACAAACCAAGGACGTTATATAGTCCTCCTTGACTCAAGTTAGAGAAGGGGTGTGTATTATACACAAGGTTTAGGTTTTTCAGAGATACAGCTCAAAAAAATCCCTTGCGTATTATACTCAAGGGCGGACTACACTCAAGGATTTACGGTATTCCTATAAGATTCGGAAGAGTTACTTTCCTTGAATTGTGATTTTTGCAATGATTTTAGGTCTGATTGGAAAATAACCAAGGCAGAATTAATATGGCATATGAAGATATGGGGTGAAATAAAATGCAAGAACCCAGAAAGAAGCATATAAAATTTGTTGAGAATCTTATGGCACGTGTGCCAGTTGCGTGACACCAGCATCTGCCACGACTACGATTTGACTTGGCTTGATAGATCTTCCTTCTCAAGTGCCGCATACTGTCAAAGATCTCCATTTGTCGTTGCCTCTGTGAGGCCCAGCAGGCAAAAGGTGCTAGTTACACGACACCTGCATCAGTCACATTGCTTCTGTGAGGCCCAATGCTCGAAAGGTGCTTTTTATGTGCCACCAGCCTGGGTACCAGTTAGATGACACCAACAATGGCCACCACTATGATTTCATTAGGTTTAACGGTCTTCTCACGCATGGCATACCACCAAAGGTCTCAGTCATTAGTCATTGCCTCCATGAGGCCCAACGTTCGAAGATCATGCTTCACCACCTCGTCCTATGCCTTCTCGGGTCTCCCACTTCCACTGGTAGAGATTGGTACTTCTTCACACAGCTGTCTACATCCGTACGCATCACATGACCATACTAATGCAGTCATCTCTCTTGCTTGCACACCACATCTTATGCCCAGCTTTTCTCTCAAAACGTTTATAGTCTGTTGTGCATGCACACTTACACTGCACGTCTAGCAAAGCACACCAGCTTTATTTCTTTCAAGCCTTTGCATGTCCTTGGCAGTCATAGCCAATGTTTCACTGCCATGTAGCATGGTTGTTCACACACAGGTATCATACAATCTGCCTTTTACCCTGAGGGAGAGGCCCTTTGTTACCAACAGAAGCAGCTCTCTGAACTTTGCCCAACCTATTTTTATTCTAGCAGCTATGCTCTCTAACCATCCACTCCCGCTACACACACACACACACTATCAACATTATGTTTATAGAAATGTAATCTGAATAATACTAACTAAATAGGAAACTTATTAAAATAGTAATTAATAATAATAATAATAATAATGAAATTATTGTATACAGTGCTCAGGTGCACCAGAACTTGTCAAAAGTGCATATAAAGCATATGCAGTAATGTACAAATGTCTGGGAAGTGAACAGTGTATGAGTCAGATACATGCTTGCGTATGTATGGAAGGGAGAAAATCAGGTGTAGTGTTGGCAAATCTCAGGAAGCGTGGAAGTTTTGAAGGATGCAGTGCTCCGACAACTAACAACTGATGCCGGCAGTTTGTTCCATGCTTCAGCAACTCTTAGCATGAAAAAATGTTTCCGAAAGTCATGGGAGCTGTGGTGTTTTCTGACTTTGTAAACATGTCCACGGGTGTTAGACAGGTGGAGTTTGAAAAGGTGCTCAGAGTCATTGTTTGTAGGATGGTTAATAATTTTATGGGATACATGGTGACAGAAAGGGAATCCAAACTATACAAAAAATAATGACACAAACAAAATCAACTGGTTTTTCTCTAGCGTTATGTGTACCAAAGGACAAAGGGCTGTTGCTGGTGGTAAAATGAAGGTTGAGTGTCTGACAAATTCCTACAAGAAAAACAGGTGTTAATGAATGATGATAAATAGGAAAGAAAAATAGGATAATATTACCAATTCAGCTAAGAATTTCTCTTCGGCTTTAATCATCCTATCAAGCCTATACTGTTGATATCTCTCACTCCTCAGTTTTTTCTTCTCAGCATCAAATTCTGCTAGTCTTGCCATATCAGCTTCCCTGCAATAAAATATGAATGAAATACACACCTTTAGTACATAACATCTTTAAGGATGAATTTATTACATGTCACATGTTTATAACATATTTAACTTATGTTTATAACATAACTTATGTGGTTTCACCAGGTGAGACCATGACCATCTAAATAGGTTTGCTTGATTAAGGCTAACTAGGAGCTGAATAACTTGAAAAACAACTGCGCTACTATCATTGGCTGTGGCTTCAACTCCCTTATAAGCTGAACACCTCAGTTCATTAAGCTGGTGGCTCTACTATGAGTTCTCTCATAGTAGAGCCACCAGCCAAATGAACTGAGGTGTTCAGCTTAGATACACATCTTATAATGGAGTTGAAGCCACAGCCAATGATAATAGTGCAGTTGTTTTTCAAGTTATTCAGCTCCTAGTTAGCCTAAATCAAGCAAACCTATTTAGATGGTCATGGTCTCACATTGTGAAACCATCTATTAAGACTCCGTTCAGAAAGCTGGAATAGAAGATGTCATTCGAAGAAAGAACAAAGTACAATGAATATCGATAGAATCAAGCTGTAGCTTTTAAAAGTTTCTACTCCAGTTCGCAAATATATACAAGCTGAATAAATCACGAAAGGTATTTGCAAGTAAAAGGCCATGTTCAGCTTCTGCGTATCCTACGTCATAGTTGCTCAATGTCTATTAGCTGTTGTGTGCTTTATGCAAGAGCTAAAGAGGCCACATCCTTGCATGTTACTGTCTCAATGACAAGGAGGAAGGACTAGGTGCTGGAACCTCAGAGTTACACCTGGTGGCGAGCTATTTAGACAGCTCCCATCAGGGGAGGTAAATGTGCCTAAACTTATGATAAAGGCATTCCAACCATGACCATCATATTTTTTTGTTTTTACTTTTAAGCAGTGGACTCCATTAACCACTGCATTTTTTGTTTCAGACCATTGACTGTAATTCGAGGGAAAACTTAGCTGCTATTTCTAGCAGGTCAAGCAACTATATAGAGATTCATTCATAATACAATATTACCCATGCTGGTGACAAGTAAAAAGCACCGTCTGAACGTGGGAGATGCCAGCGTCACCTGACTGGCGTCCGTGTCGGTGACACGTAAAAAGCACCAACCGATTGTGGCCGTTTGCCAGCCTCCTCTGGCCCCTGTGCCAGCGGCACGTAAAAAGCACCCACTACACTCACGGAGTGGTTGGCGTTAGGAAGGGCATCCAGCTGTAGAAACATTGCCAGATCAGACTGGAGCCTGGTGCAGCCTCCTGGCTTCCCAGACCCCGGTCGAACCGTCCAACCTATGCTAGCATGGAAAACGGACATTAAACGATGATTTAGCTATTTCGCAATTTACATTTTATACCAACTCTTGTTGGCCAGCAAAACAGACATAAAATTATGAGGGTGATATAAACAAAACAACATTCACACATAGTAGAAACTCACAATCCATACTGCTCACCTTTCTTGTGCCACCTGGGCATTCCATTTATCGTTTTCTAGCAATAATTGTCTTAAATCTTCACTTGTATTCTGGGTCTGTGTTCTTTTTGGTCTTTCTGTTATCTCTTTTAAGAAATGTGTCCTGAAAAATCAAAAAAGTTCATTCAGTTTAACAACGAATTCTTCAACAGATCATGGCAGGATTTGAAAGTATTTTACTGATATTTGAAGGAGAAATACCTATTTCTTTACTACCCACAAAGGGCTAAACACAGAGAGGACAAACAAGGACAGACAAACGGATTAAGTTGATTATATCGACCCCAGTGCGCAACTGGTACTTATTTAATCAACCCCGAAAGGATGAAAGGCAAAGTCAACCTCAGTGGAATTTGAACTCAGAACGTAGCAGCAGACAAAATACCTATTTCTTTACTACCCACAAGGGGCTAAACACAGAAAGGACAAACAAGGACAGACAAACGGATTAAGTTGATTATATCGACCCCAGTGCGCAACTGGTACTTATTTAATCAACCCCGAAAGGATGAAAGGCAAAGTCAACCTCAGTGGAATTTGAACTCAGAACGTAGCAGCAGACAAAATACCTATTTCTTTACTACCCACAAGGGGCTAAACACAGAAAGGACAAACAAGGACAGACAAACGGATTAAGTTGATTATATCGACCCCAGTGCGCAACTGGTACTTATTTAATCAACCCCGAAAGGATGAAAGGCAAAGTCAACCTCAGTGGAATTTGAACTCAGAACGTAGCAGCAGACAAAATACCTATTTCTTTACTACCCACAAGGGGCTAAACACAGAAAGGACAAACAAGGACAGACAAACGGATTAAGTTGATTATATCGACCCCAGTGCGCAACTGGTACTTATTTAATCAACCCCGAAAGGATGAAAGGCAAAGTCAACCTCAGTGGAATTTGAACTCAGAACATAGCAGCAGACGAAATACCTATTTCTTTACTACCCACATGGGGCTAAACACAGAAGGGACACACAAGGACAGACAAAGGGATTAAGTCGATTATATCGACCCCAGTGCTTAACTGGTACTTAATTTATCGACCCCGAAAGGATGAAAGGCAAAGTCGACCTTGGCAGAATTTGAACTCAGAACGTAGCGGCAGACGAAATACCTATTTCTTTACTGCCCACAAGGGGCTAAACACAAAGGACAAACAAGGACAGACAAATGGATTAAGTCGATTATATCGACCCCAGTGTGTAACTGGTACTTATTTAATCAACCCCGAAAGGATGAAAGGCAAAGTCGACCTTGGCAGAATTTGAACTCAGAACGTAGCGGTAGATGAAATACCGCTCAGCATTGTGCCCGGCGTGCTAACGTTTCTGCCAGCTCGCCGCCTTTGAAGGAGAAATACCAGGGTGTGAAACATGTTAACTCTAGTGAGCAGATGAGCTGATTGGCTGTTAAAAACCATAGCTTAATGTATAAAAGAGGTAACTGTACTGGTACGGATGTGATGTGAATAAACAATGTGTACTGGTGGAAACTAGTATGTCCTCTCAGTCTGTGATGGAGTAGAGTACTCACGGTAAAAGGTGGCACGGCAAGAAGTAAAGAAATTATCAAATCTTAGGGTGTACTGAACTTCAAAGACAACACGACAAAATACAGAGATCAAGTAGGGACTTTCTGAACAGGTGTAGCAGACCCATTCAATTTGTTCTATTTTAGAAAAACAGATATTAAAACGATGATAAAACATTGGATTTACATCAAGGATAACTTAGGGGAAAATCAGAAAATATATGAACCCTAACCCTAAGATATTTATGGAAGTCAGTGCTTAGCTCTGATTCTCTGAGGTTAAGTGGATGAAAGACAAGACCTCAACTGGATATGATTAAGTGACATTTATCCTCAACAACTAAGAAAACTAAAGCCTGTAGATTTAAGTATACTGAATGGGGCGAAGGTAAAGAATACGCACACCACCCGTTTTCGGTGGTTAGGGCTATGCCGAAACCTGGTGGTATGCGTATTCTTTACCTCCGCCGAGAGATACAAGGTTGTTGTTTAGCTCAGGGTCAACAACAATCTTGCAACCTCTCAATATTGGATACTACTTAAGAAGAGTGGTCCCGGTGCGCGCACTCGCGTACTCGTGCATCCGCGCTAGCTAGTCGTGACTAGTCGATCCTACAACGACTACCTAGCAAAGTAAATAAAACACAAAATAAATAATTTTTTTACACAAAGTAAATAATTTTTTTAAAACAAAGTAAATAAAACACAAAAACACAAAGTAACGATCGACTAGTCATGACTAGCTAGCGCGAGCACGCGAGTACACGCACCGGGACCACCTCTTCTTAAGTAGTACCTCAATATTGTTTTAATACATCAACGGTAAAAGACGCTCTGACCATGACCATCTCATAATTTATTTGATTGCATTTACCGTGCTTTCCCTTTTTTCAGACGACAGAATATGATTTGAGGAGAAAAAAACTATTTATTGTTCCTCGCAGACCGAGCAACCGTTTAGATGTAAAGAATTAAAATTAGAAAGGAGAAAAGGACAAATTCCTACCTCAGTGCCCGAAGATGTGTGGAATATTCGTTATTTAAGAACTTGAGTCTTTTATGTTCTTCAGGGTCCTGTGGTGTCGGTTCACGGACATAAAACTGTTTGCTCTTAGCAATTGGTTTAAAGCGAGATTTGGCCCATCTAACACTTTGAATCAACGGTCCAACTTGACCCGTGGGGTGTGTTAGAGAGGTCAGTTCTTGTTTCAAAATTCGCGTGGCGCAGATTTGGAACGACATTGGGATTAAGGATAACCTTTAGACGGAAGCCACTGGTTATATACTATCACACGGTGTCTAAGCAAATGATGTTCCTTTGTAACATAATTCCAGTCGACGGTTTTTTTTCATCTTTTTTTTTAAATATATTTTCAGTTTAAATTTTTATAAAGCATTGTGAAATAAACACGTTAGAACCATTATTATTTGTTTCATTAGAGAAATTAGCGTAACTTCGGTATAGGTACCGGAAGTACCGGATACATTTCAAGAAAGTGTTTTATATATATATATATATATATATATAATATATATATATATATCCTGGTGTTCGTATGCATTCGATCCTTCTTCCAGGAAATCTACGCTTCCAGCTTAGTTTTTCTAATGCTCGTTGCTTAGTTTTTCTTGGAGGGCTGGCCGTGATCTAGTAATCTCAAGATTAATCAGCCGAAATTACTACGATGATCCGGTTCTTGACTGAAGACTGAGGGTTTCGAGTGTCCTGTCCGTGTTTATTGTGTCGTCTTCTAAGAGTTATACGTTCTTGTCCATGTTGTATTTTTCTACATACCTTAATATATATATATATATATATATATGGGGGTTACGGTTAGGGGTGGGAGAAAAGGGTTTCTGTTATCTTCAGAAGGATCGCCGAGAAATTTAATATATATATATATTTTTTTTTTTTACAAATTTAGAAAGACTGAAGTATGTATTTGGAATATAACTCGTATGTATATATGATACATATATGATACAAAACCACATAAAAAATATAAATCGAAAAGGGAGAAAAAGAGGAAAAGGAGAACAAGGAAAGAAAGAAAGAAAATGGAGAAAAGACCTCCGCCTGTCTCCACCCCATTTTCTCCCAAATTTCTTTTGTTTTTTTTCCCCCAAAAACCCCTGTTTTCGGATACGGAGGTTCCGGAAAATTGCCAAAAATCGGCATTGTGAAATTTCACTCCCGCACCCCTTCCACACCCCAAATTATTCAATTTTGATTTTTTTTCCCCAACACTAACCATAACCCTAAAACCCTAACTTTGACCCTAAAACACTAACCCTAACCCTAAAACACTAACCCTAACCCTAAAACACTAAACCCTAACCCTTAGCATAACTACAGAAATGATTTGAAATTTGTGTCCGAATCATAATGTCCGTATTTTTCCGCATATTTAGAAGAAAAAAATCTTTAAAAAAAATTTACAAAAATTTTCGGAAATATTTTTCAGAATCATAATATCTGTATTTTACCGCATATATATTGGGGGGGGGGGGGGTTCTGAAAAAAAGTAAAAAAAAAAAATGAAGGAAATGGGGGTAGTAATTTAAAAATGCCGATATACGGCAGCAAGCTAATACGCTCGTGACATTACCATGGGCGAAGGCGAGGCTAAGCCATTGGGACAGCCAAGCACCCTCACGGGCATTACCTGACACCTCGATAATACGAGCCGTCAACGATGACAAGAATTTCGCCGTTAGCGGATCAGACCCGCAAAATGTCTCAAACGCCACAGGCTAAAAGAGATAGTTCACTGACAGGTCCCGGTACTTAAGGATTTTGCTCAGTTCGGCTACTGAAACAGTGACCCTTGCAATTATTGCATAATCCAGGATGTGGGAGGGAGCAAAAGGGGTCACACACTGTGACATCCCAGATGAGGTACCTCTTACCCAGGGACAAAGGGTAAGACCATCCGGTCTCTTCCTATCACTTCTGGGTAATCCCGCCGGCTCCAGAACTGAGGAGATATTAACCCGAGCCAGGGCCTGCTTAATAATTAAGTTTAGCTTGGTGTGACGAGCGAAACGACCAGCATATATGTTTCTTTATTACCCACAAGGGGCTAAACACAGAGGGGACAAACAAGGACAGACAAACGAATTAAGTCGATTATATCGACCCCAGTGCGCAACTGGTACTTAATTTATCGACCTCGAAAGGATGAAAGGCAAAGTCGACCTCGGTGGAATTTGAACTCAGAACGTAACGGCAGACGAAATACGGCTACGCATTTCGCCCGGCGTGCTAACGTTTCTGCCAGCTCGCCGCCGGACCGAGAAGACCTGTGGAGTCGAGAGGCCTACTACAGCGACATCTCAGTTCCCCACAGACGTCGGCTCTCACTCTGAGCGCGATAGAAATGCTGAGCTCATTTTTTTTTTTTTTGCTTTTCTATTTTCCTTTTGAGGATGCGGTGCGGTGAATCGGAAGGAATAGGTCAGTGACGTCAATGGCAGAGGGCCCTGTAAAAATTAACGCTTCCTTCTCCAAGCTTAGATTCGAAACCGAATCTAAGGATTCTCGGTCGTCCAAACCACCACGTTCAACAGGCGCGAAAAGTCAATGAAAAGTCTTCTAACACAAGCCCAAATACACTCGGCAACAACATTGAAACCGACAGTAAGGAAGATCTATCTGTGGTGTATGCGTCAACCTAATTGAGGGATCGGAGTTCTCCTTCAAACAGGTTGACTTTCGTAGGGCTTTTGGTTCTAAACGCTTCTTTAGTTTGGGGTGTCTGAGTTCGTGGACGTTGGATTGTAGGGCACTTTGAAAACCTATATCCATTATTGATGGTGAGTAATTCCTGCTGATGATTGTATCCTTTAGCTCTTGCAGACCTGTGTCTCTGGTGCTTGAATTAGAACTATAGTACAAATCCTTTTTGCGAGGTTGAAGGGGACATTCTTCTAGCGTGTCTGGGGTGGCATGAGTTGAACGGTAGGTATTGTTTGGAGTCCGTGGGCATCTGTTTCTATTTTGCTGTTGGACTTCTTAATGAGAATGTCGAGAAATGGAAGTTGTTGATGGCTATATTCCATTGTAAATTGAATGTTTATGTCAAGTCCATTTTAGAAGTGCTTGAAATTCTTTAAGTCTCTCTATATTTTCATGCCAAAGAATGAAGCAGTCATCTAGATATCTCCTCCAGTTATTTTCTATGTACAAGAAAAATGGGTTTCCGTATTTTTCTAGTACCTTACGATAAAGAATGATTTCTAGGTACCCCATGACTAGGTTAGCAAAGGAGGGGGGGCCATTCTCGTACCCATCGCAGTCCCCGATTTTTGTCAATAGAAGTTATTGAATACGAAGAAGTTAATCTCTAAGTTGAATTTTAGCCCTTCTATTACGAATTCTTTTTTGATGCGGTGCGGGAGTTCATTGAAGTAATTCTCTATCCAGAATTGGATTACCTCTATTCCTAGGGTGTTGGGGATATTAGAATAGAGGTTGACTATATCGAAGGATACTAGTAGGGTTCTTTTTTTTAATTTATTGTTTCAGGGCAGATCATGCTACTATCTACTGAGCCTTCACAAAGGAAAAGAGAGAGACAGAAAAAAAAGAGAAAATGTCACACCTAGCTGAAGACTATGGAATTATTTACAAAATATGTCATTTATTATTTTTTTCTTAGATTTGATTGCTTTTTCTGTTTTACTTAGTTGAAAAAGTCGAAAAGACTGAAACCGGTACAAAATGTTCTTCATGATAAAGTTATTTGAAAATTTTCTACCTTGTCTTATTTTCCTTATACATATCAACTGGTGTGTTACTTTTCAATCTTCTACACACACACACACCAGCAACGCAGAACGTCCTCCACCTCCGTCGCCTTTCTCTGCCGACGCCATCACCATCATCGTCCTTCAACCTTCACGTCGTCACCATCTCCGTCGCCTCCATCACCAGCAACACCAATACATACACAACAACATTCGCCCAGGTTTAGCTTTCTCGCTGTTGTGATATTCACCGAGGTTAACAGCACAGCACTACCTGCAAGAATTCCTGTATCAAGAGACCTGGCACAGCATTGAAGCCCCAACCGCTAAACGACATGTGTTCAACCGGCATTCTGCCTTGTGATACCCAACATCCTGTTACAGAACTATTACTATTGTGTAACCTTACTACGAATTGGTAAATTAACTCCATCTTGTCTAAAATATCCTGAGAGACTCTTTCTATGCTCTGTATTCTGGCTTACCCGCAAACACCTTTGTACTTATGTTCACTCTTGTAACGCACACACGAACACAAACACTTGTTGCACGCACCGTTGTACATACTTACAACGGACACACAGACACACATGTGCACGCACTCAGACACTCCACTTTGCTAGCACCCATTCTTTATCCTATTGTACACATCTGTAAATAAAGTCTTCTCTCTCAAACAGTAGAACGGTTGTCGTCCTCATTATTCCTTTTGGCACTTATTATTTTATACCATGTATCTGTTTTGGCTTTATTCTTTATTAGGGACGACCGTACGGCGTTTAAAAGGAGACACCCTGTCACCGACTCCTTACGTACGGTCGATTATCCTGCAATACTAACCCCGTTAAAGTTACTTGACCTAAAAAAAATAATTGCAGTTAAACCTCAAAACAGCCCAATCTGAGAGTTATACGAAATAAATTAGATTCAGACTTCATTTACTTGTTTATGATTTGTGTTTATCTTGACTTTTACAAATACGGATTTACCTAGATTTAAATTAGAATTATTAACTTTTTTTTTCAGCCACCCACTCGATAAAGATTTCTATGTGAAAATAGGATTAGTGTTGCTTGTTATCACAGTAATCTGATAAATTGTAGTCACATGGAAGGTTTATTTTCGCTAAGACATGCTGTTTTCATATGTTAAGACTGCAGTTTTCTCTCATACATGTACGTAAAGTAACTTTTTACAGTATTTTTCAACTTTTTCCCTTTTTATTTAATACATCCAACAAATTATATCTTTTGTATGTGCAAGATATGTTTTGTTCTTTTCGTTTTTTCTTCGCATTGATAATTTTTGGTGCTAGTTTACTTTCACACAATATGTTACTGTTTTCATTTTAGGAATGTATTTTCACTAATACAATTAGCTGCATATCACTTTCACGTGTCTATACTTTCAACAGAGATTTGGCTGATATTTTTAGCTTGTCGCGTGACCACTTCTCATCTTTAACAAACCAATACCAACCCGAAGAAAATATGTTTTGTTAAAATTATTTGGTAATTTTCGATTTAAATGTTAACATATTGCATGGTAAACCTGTCTTCATTTCATAGACTCCAACAACACAACATTACATCGAATACAATAAAAGGGACATGTATACCAGAGTAGCATACCTACACCGTTTGGGGATCCAAGTTTGGTTCCCATCACCATGACTTTTCTTTTTATTATTATTTACAGAACTGTCACTTGTCACCGCTTCTCAATTTATCGCATATATATATAGTAAACATTGAACATTAAAAGTAGAACGTTAACAGTCGACCATTAAAAGTAACAATAACAAAGCAACAAGATGATGTACATATGGAATGAATTAGCTTGACGCGTAGTAAAGGCTGGGAAAAAGAGTAGGGTTTTAACGTTTCGAGCATAGTTCTTCGTCTATGTTTAGCCCACAAGGGTCTAAACATAGAGGGGACAAACAAGGACAGACATAGGTATTAAACCGATTACATCGACCCCAGTGCGTAACTGGTACTTAATTTATCGACCCCGAAAGGATGAAAGGCAAAGTCGACCTCGGCGGAATTTGAACTCAGAACGTATATATATATATATATATATATATATATATATATATATACCGTAAATCCTCGAGTATAGTCCGCCCTTGTATAAAACGCAGGGGATTTTTAGGGGGCTGTACCTCTGAATAACCTAAACCTTGTGTATAATACGCACCCCTTCTCTAACTTGAGTCAAGGAGGTCTATATAACGTCCTTGGTTTGTAAAACTGTATAGGGCAACGTCCTTTATTATTATTGTATATATAACATAATGCAAATGTGTAGTTTTTTTGTGCATTTTGTTTGCAGAAAATAAAGAAATAACAGTAATAACGTTTAATAAATGTTGTTTACTGCAAGTTATGGATGATTCTTTTATGACTTCATTGCTTTCAGGCTTAGCTTAAGGTATTTTCGCGCCTGGCATCACAAAATGCGTCTGAATAAACATTGCCGGACAGCAAATAGAGACTCGGACATTGCTTGGAAAATATTTTTCAATTTTAACCTCGTATATAGTACGCACTAGGGATTTTGACCTTTATATTTCGGGTAAAAATTGCGGATTATACTCGAGGATTTACGGTGTATATATACATATACTTTGTTTTGTGCTTGGATTGCAAGATTTTTTATGTGAATTCGTTCGTTGAAGCAAGTTATGCTGTGTCTGGGGAAAGTTATATTGTCTTAATGCCTTATTATCTAACACACGCACAGGTTCGATTTCCACTCATTTATCATTTATATTTTCTCTTCCAAAGTTTTCGTTGATTTTGCAACCTTATCAATGGATGTTAACTCTGTCCGTTATTGGAGATGCGTTCTTTTTCGGCTGTTTGTACGCATATGTGTGTATATATGCATGCATGCATGTATGTATGTATGTATGTATGTATGTATGCATGCATGCATGTATGCATGTATGCATGTATGCATGTATGTATGTATGTATGTATGTATGTGTACCTGTCTCCTTGTGTGTGCGTGTGTCTATGTGTATGAGTATGTACGTGTGTCTGTTATGTATGGATGTGTCTCCATATGTCTTTGTGTGCGTATATGGTCATGTGTTTCCGTTTGTGTGTGTGTGTGTTTGAGAGAGAGAGAGAGAGAGAGATTGTCTGTCCGTATTACTTATGTATCTATCTACATATCCATTTACTTATTTATCTAAGAGTTCAGGAATGGAATAAGATTCGAGCTACATATGATTCATAGCGCAAGAGTGGAGTAAAAACCTAAAGAATTGGTCCCTAAAGCAGTGGAAGAATGTTATTTTCTCGGCCGAGTCATCCTTTACCTTATTTCCGACCACCTGCCAAGTATACGTGTGGAGACAGCCAAAAGAAGCATTCGACCCAGACTCCCTTCATCCAACTGTTAAACATGGAGGAGGATCTGTGATGGTCGGGGGGTGCTTTATCTTGGAAATCCACCGGCCTAATGGTTCACATTCTAGTGAAATTGAACATCTTATCTGGCCACCACAGTCCCCAGATCTCAATATTATTGAACATTCATGGTGCATTTTAGAAAAACAAGTAAAGAGTCGATATCCTTCCACTATCACCACTACAAGAACTGGAGACTGTTTAGCTGAAGAATGGACAAAAATTCCTTTGGAGACAATTCAAACTTTATACGAGTCCATACCTCGTAGAATTAAAGCTGTAATTACTGTAAATACTGTGTAAACACACACACACATGTATATTATATGTGGGGGAGTAACAGATTATCAGCTCTTTCGCCAAAGCTTTCTTTAAGTTAAGTTGGTTGCGTTGCCTTCAGTGCTCGCGTACTCCTGTGAGTATGTATCGAAGGTTTGGCCTTGGATTGCTCCAGTTTTCTCTTTTGTGCTACAAAGTATACATGGACACTCTGCCGGCACGCAGGCTTTCAGTACAATACAGGAACTGCAGTCTCCTGTGCAGAAGTGTGCATGAATGGATCGAGAAGTTTGAAAATAGCCAGACAGTCGTGAAGAGGGGGAAAGACGTCGGTCATCCTCCACTACTGACGTGGAAATTCAACAAGCTCGTGAGATGGTTCCCATGAACCGACGAGTGACCGTCGATCAGGTAGCATGTTCTCTACAAATTAGTCAGGTCCTGCATACTAAATTATCCACGACAACCTTCGCCTCCATAAAGTGTGTGCGAGATAGGTGCCAAATGAGCTTATCGTATCGCATAAGCGCATTCGTATGGCGATCTGTCAACGCTTACTCAACCGCTACAATGATGAAGGCGAAGTTTTTTGGGGGGCTTTTTTTGGGGGGGGGGTTGAGAGAGAGGGGGGGATATATATATATATATATATATATCTGTAAAATAATATGTGACAATTATTCGGTAGCCAAGATAAAGCTCTGAGTTTCGGATGCCGAGGTGGAAATCCACAACACCATCTCTTCGGTTGTCTGGCCATCTGAGAAACGCTATGGAAAAAGACCGTTATACAAAGGGAGATTACTGTGATGGTGTTGTGGATTTCCACCTCAGCATCCGAAACTCAGAGTTTTATCTTGGCTACCGAATAATTGTGACATATTATTTTCACAGATAAATTTCCTCTATTTACATAATATTGAAGTCTCTTTCTTTCTTTTGTTATCTTACCGTTTTTTTCCAATATATATATATATATATATATATATATATATATATATATCAATAATAATATAGGGTGAAATTAATTAATTTGGAATAATCATTAATTTCACCAAGTAGATTTCGGCATGTGAAAGCCCCATTCAAGGAAGGTTTAAGTAATACTAAGTAATTAAGGGTTTAGCAACGATTTGCCTCATTGCCTCACCTCTTTGACTGCTATTTCTAAATTCGGTGTGTGGTGAGGCAAATCGTTGCTAAACCCTTAATTACTTAGTATATATATATATATATATATATATAGAGAGAGAGAGAGAGAATAGAGATAAGAGTTGGGTCAGTCAATTTGATCCAGAATCTAAAAGGCAGAGAATGGAGTGGAAACACCCAGAACTGAGGTCGAGAAAGAAAGTCAGGACTCATCCTTTCGCAGAAGTGATGCTAACTTTAGGGGACACAAAGGGGCCTATACCGGAAGAGTCTTGTACATTACTTGGAAAAGGGTCTGCAGTCATTTGCGTAGGCTCCAGTGAAATACTGGCCAACAATTTTGTCGATCCCCAGAGAGATGAAAGACAAAGTTAAACGCGGTAGGATTTGAACTCAGGATTCAAAGAACCGTAACAGTTATTGCAAGGCATTTGTCTATTGCCACATTTATTCTGCTCCTCTAGCACCCTATGACTATATATCTATTGTATGTATGTATGTATGTATGTATGTATGTATGTATGTATGTATGTATGTATGTATGTATGTATGTATGTATGTATGTATGTATGTATGTATGTATGTATGTATGTATGTATGTATGTATGTATGTATGTATGTATGTGTGTGTGTGTGTGTGTGTGTGTGTGTGTGTGTGTGTGTGTGTGTGTGTGTGTGTGTGGTGTGTGTGTGTGTGTGTGCATGCATGCATGTATGTATGTATGTATGTATGTATGTACGTATGTATGAACGTATGTATGTACGTATGTATACATACGTACGTATGTATGTGTGTGTGTGTGTGTGTATGTATGTACGAATGTATGCATGCATGCATGTATGTATGTATGTATGTATGTATGTATGTATGTATGTAAACCAGCAATTCGCACCAAATGCCGAAGTCTGTTGTCAAAGGAAATGTCATCGTTGCACGATAATAGACTCCCACATACGACCACCCACCATCGACACCATTGAAAAATTGGATTTCGAGTTTTTCCCCCCCTTTTACTTGTTTCAGTCATTTGACTGCGGCCATGCTGGAGCACCGCCTTTAGTCGAGCAAATCGACCCCAGGACTTATTCTTTGTAAGCCTAGTACTTATTCTATCGGTCTCTTATGCCGAACCGCTAAGTGACGGGGACGTAAACACACCAGCATCGGTTGTCAAGCGATGTTGGGGGAACAAATACACACACATATATATACATATATACGGCGAGCTTCTTTCAGTTTCCGTCTACCAAATCCACTCACAAGGCTTTGGTCGGCCCGAAGCTATAGTAGAAGACACTTGCCCAAGGTGCCACGCAGTGTGACTGAACCCGGAACCATGTGCTTGGTAAGCAAGCTACTTACCACACAGCCGCTCCTGTGCCTAGTTGCTGAAACATCCTGCGCCGAGATGCCGAAACATCCTGCATATAGACTAGATCTCGTCCCTTCCGACTGTTACCTCTTTCGCCTACTCAAACATCCTTCACGAAGGCGTCGATTTGCTGCGAACGAAGAAGCGCAGGAGTGGTGCACATAGCTAAGCGACTAACCGAAAACCCGCGAATAAGCAAGCTTGTGGGATCTTTTCGGTTTGAACGGCAGTTTTTCTAGCGGTGTCATATGAAATTGTCACCCATAATTATGACCCTAGAATCGATCTATTGCATTTCAATCTGTTTTAGGGTTAGGGGTGGGGGAAGGGTATCTTTTTTTAATCACAAATGTGAATAAACCCGATCTGTTTCTTAAACGAGGGACATATTCATACGGCACAGAATGGTTTCACCTCAATAGACGTCATTGATTGGTTGAAATTGCAGAAATTGAAGAAAAAAAAACAACAAATATCTTACAAACTATAGAATTTTCTCAATAAAGCCAAGAGAAAAAGATGTTTTATAAACACATTCTACCAGTATACGAAGTTTAAAATTTTTTAGTGACCTAGAAATTATGTTAAAAACTGCCGTTCAAACCGAAGAGATCCAGCTCGTGGACCGCTGGAAGAAACACATAGAAAAGTAAGGAGAGTGTAAAAATTAACACTTCCTTCTCCAAGCCTAGATTCGAAACCGAATCCAAGAATTCTCGGTCGTCCAAACCACGACGATCAACAGGCGCGAAAAAAAGGTTTTATTTTTGACAGGACAAAGAAAACCTTTTTTCGCGCCTGTTGATCGTCGTGGTTTGGACGACCGAGAATTCTTGGATTCGGTTTCGAATCTAGGCTTGGAGAAGGAAGTGTTAATTTTTACAAGAGTATGCCGAAAAAATGATGTTCAAATTGTTCAACCTTTGCTTTTGTTTTAATAGATTTCAGAAAGAGAGCCTAAAATTACACACACACACACACACACACAGGTGAAGGCGCATGGCTCATTGGTTAAGGTGTTGCACTCGTGATTGCGAGATTGTGGTTTCGATTCCAGACCGGGCGTTGCGTTGTGTTCTTGAGCAAAACACTTCATTTCACGTTACTCTGCGATCATTTCGTCATCTGACATGTGGCAGGTTGTGCACCTGTACAGGTAATGTCGATCTGGTAGAGGAAGTGAGCCATGGCAGGAGAGCCCATGATTTGTGCGTGTGTGTGTGTGTGTGTGTGTGTGTTAGTGTCTCCTGGTGTTGATATCGCGTGATAGTTGTAAACGAGTGTCACCGTCCTTCGTTTCCAGTCTTTCGTAAAAAAGGAAGAAACGTTGCTAGAATGAAGAAATATTACCTTAACTGGAAACAGAGGAGGGTTGGCGACAGGTCGGGCATCCGGCAGTCGAAAAGTCTGCCTCAACAAATTCTGTGCGATCCATGCTAGCATGGAAAATTGGATGTTAAAACGATGCTGCTGATGATGATGACGATGATGATGATGATGATGATGATGACAACGACGACGACTGCATGATTCAATGTGTACTTTCTTATTTAATACCATTCCTTGGCTCCAAAATAAATCGAGATGGTGACTGCACTCCAGAAATAAGACGGCGGATAGTACTAGGCAGAGAGGCAATGGTCAGCATGAGCAGGGTCTGGAAGAGTAGAGACATCAGGCTCGCTACCAAATGCAGATTGGTGAATGCAGTTGTCTTCCCAATAGCAACATATGGATGTGAGACCTGGACACTAAAGAAAGCTGACCAGAAGAGAATTAATGCATTCGAGCTTTGGTGTTGGAGAAGACTTTTGCAGATTCCATGGACAGCGAGGCTCACCAATGGAGAAGTTCTTAAGCAGATAAGGCCGAAAATGTTGCTAGAAGCTGGGATCACCAAGCGTAGATTGGCATATTTCGGTCATATTATGCGGAGAGAATCCCTGGAGAAGGACATCATGCTCGGAATGGTCAGTGGCAAGAGAGGAAGAGGCCGACCAAGAACCCGCTGATACCGGAATGGACATAGCCAATCTGAAAGAAGCGGCCCAGGATAGAACTGACTGGAGGGCACTGATCCAACAAGTGACCGAGAGTCGACTTCGACTGAGCGGATAGAGAGAGATGGTTTGATCAAGATGACGCTTCTAGGCTGCTATATTTAGCAGGATGAACTACCACATAGAGGCTGTCTCGTTGGCTCACTTGTCTTCCACAGGACAGACAATTCCTATTTCTTTATTACCCACAAGGGCTTAACACAGAGGGGGCAGACAAGGACAGACAGACGGATTAAGTCGATTACATCGACCCCAGTGCGTAACTGGTACTTAATTTATCGACCCCGAAAGGATGAAAGGCAAAGTCGACCTCGGTGGAATTTGAACTCAGAATGTAACGACAGAAGAAATACCCATTTTTTTACTACCCACAAGGGGCTAAACACAGAGAGGACAAATACAGACAAAGGGATTAAGTCGATTACATCGACCCCAGTGCGTAACTGGTACTTGATTTATCGACCGAGAAAGGATGAAAGGCAAAGTCGACCTCGGCGGAATTTGAACTCAGAACGTAGCAGCAGACGAAATACCTATTTCTTTACTACCCACAAGGGGCTAAACACAGAGAGGACAAACAGGGACAGACAAACGGATTAAGTCGATTATATCGGCCCCAGTGCGTAACTGGTACTTAATTTATCGACCCCGAAAGGATAAAAGGCAAAGTCGACCTCGGCGGAATTTGAACTCAGAACCAAAACAGCAGCCGAAATGCCGCTAAGCGTTTCGCCCGACATCACAAACGTATGGATTGATGAAGATGACGATTGTAGGCTGCTATATTTAGCAGAATGTACTACCACATAGAGGCTGTCTCGTTAGCTCGCTTGTCTTGCACACGACAGACAATTTCATCATCCACTGGCGTCTACATTTGCAATCTCCTATTACAGTCCACATAGCAAACAATATTATCTTCTGTTCATGCCTACAGCTGCAGCCTCTTATTTAGCGTACAATTGTTACTAGACAGAGAGTAATTCCTCAGTTAATGCATCTCTGATCACAGAAAACTGCTTAAACATAGACCAATATTGAACGTAATACCAAACTCTGTGGAATTATCGAACCTTGAAGTAAGTCACCAGTTTGTGACGTAAAAGTACGACGTTAGATTTTATACAATGTTTCCGTGTTATTTTAGGTAATTAAAGTTATCACAGAAGAATAGAATTAAAGGATGTATGTGTGTATGCGAGTTGTGTATATGGGCGTGTATGTATGTGTGCGTGTGTGTGTGTGACATGTAAGATAAACAATGTTAACATAATACAAACCGAATTTTTGTGCCGTCGGATTTTTTAGTCAAATGTACACGTCAACGGGTTTGGACAAAAAGTAACTGAATGATATTAATTGCGCTCGACTTGTTTTCAAACACACACACACACACACACACACACAACACACACACACACACACACACACACACACACACACACACACACACACACACACACACACACACACCATATGTGACAACTGTAGAAAATATAAGGCTACTTTTCAACTGAGTAGGCCGGGACAAAAGAAAATAAAATGACCTACTCCAGGACATAACGCACTCTCTGTCTTGGGAATCGAACCCACAACTTAATGATTGTGAGCTCAACCACTAGATCACAAACTTCTATGAACACGTATTTGAATATTCAATATTTGCTCAGAGTCAGCTCATCTTACCGATTCCCATCGCGCCTCCAACGCTTCGACAACCTAATCTTTGAGAGACTCGAATGCTTTGTCAATGTCAGAGTCTCTCCAACGTCCCGCGATCAGGCCGCATTGCCCAAGCGATTTGGAGGCCTTGGTCTTCGTAAGTGTTCGTCCCTCTCTCTCTCTTCTGCTTCCTTTCTTCCACTCATGTCTGCTCCACTCTGGTGAGCAACATCCTCTCCTCTCCAACATGGACCAGTTCCAACAGGGAGTTGGATGAAGCTCTCCAACACTGGAGGGAATTGGACTTGTCTGCTCAGAAGCAGACAAGTTCAATTCCCTCCAGAAGGAGGAGGAGTGTCGGAGGCAGAGAGCTTGGGACAACATAATTTCGAATGCCACCTTCGACTCCCTCTTCATCCAGTCGGACCAGTTTTCAAGATGCCGCTTACTGTCTGCTTGCACCAAATACTCAGGCAACTGGATTGATGCCATCCCTGTGGCTAATGTTGTTGGCCTACTCTGCATGGATGAACTTCGTGCTTCCATTGTCCTCAGAGTAGGAGCTGACGTATGCACGGGTTTAATCTGTCGTTGTGGAAGGCTCTTCCATCCCACAGGCCTCTATGGCCTTTCTTGCCACATGAATGCTGGTCGCTTCGCGCGTCATACGAAGTTGAACCTGATACTCAAGAGGAGCTTGGCCCAGGCAAACATCCCCTCCATCTTGGAACCATCTGGATTGTTCCGATGTGATGGAAAGAGACCTGATGGCTTCACCCTGTGCCCCTGGTCGCAAGGCAGAGGCCTTGTCTGGGATGTCACAGTTAGGGATTCCTTTGTTTCTCCCCACCTCCTGGATGCTGCGGTTCAGGGCGAGATCCGCAGCTTCTGCGACCGAGCAGAACAAAATCCTGAAATACTGCGATCTGTCGGCCAACTACATTTTCCATCCTGTGGCG
This sequence comes from Octopus sinensis, assembly GCF_006345805.1. Taxonomy (NCBI): domain Eukaryota; kingdom Metazoa; phylum Mollusca; class Cephalopoda; order Octopoda; family Octopodidae; genus Octopus; species Octopus sinensis. Next base: position 195,268,851 of record NC_042998.1, on the reverse strand, counting down.
TTTTGGTGGGGTCGGGCCACTAATTGCGAGATTCCTGTCTTCACTGGCAACTCACCTTGCAGAGGTAACTGGTGAGGCTCGTGAGGGCGCTTGGCTGTTCCAGCACATCAGCCGCGGCAACGATGCAAGGGTGCTGGCGTGTCTCCATAGCCATTAGAAAGGTTTCCAAGCGCCCACAACTTTTCAACTCAAGGTGGTGAATTGTTTTATTTTGTTTTTCATTTTTTCCTTTTCCTCTTTTTTTCTTTCTCTCCCTTTTTTTCTTTTTAATTTTTTTCAGTTGTGTTCCCTGTTTTGTCCAGTTTTCTAGTTTGATTTTGTAAAACGGTAAACACTGTGAAGGCAAGAAATAAGCTTAACCTATCACTAAAAGATACTATTTCTATTTCTTTACTACCCACAAGGGGCTAAACACAGAGGGGACAAACAAGGACAGATAAATGGATTAAGTTGATTATATCGACCCCGAAATGATGAAAGGCAAAGTCGACCTCGGTGGAATTTGAACTCAGAACGTAGCAGCAGATGAAATACCTATTTCTTTACTACCCACAAGGGGCTAAACATAGAGGGGGCAAACATGGACAGACAAATGGATTAAGTTGATTATATCGACCCCGAAATGATGAAAGGCAAAGTCGACCTCGGTGGAATTTGAACTCAGAACGTAGCAGCAGATGAAATACCTATTTCTTTACTACCCACAAGGGGCTAAACATAGAGGGGGCAAACATGGACAGACAGATGGATTAAGTTGATTATATCGACCCCAGTGCGTAACTGGTATTTAATTTATCGACCCCGAAAGGATAAAAGGCAAAGTCGACCTCGGCGGAATTTGAACTCCGAACGTAACGGCAGACGAAATACCTATTTCTTTATTACCCACAAGGGGCTAAACATAGAGGGGACAAACAAGGACAGACATAGGTATTAAGTCGATTACATCGATCCCAGTGCGTAACTGGTACTTAATTTATCGACCCCGAAAGGATGAAAGGTAAAGTCGACCTCGGCGGAATTTGAACTCACGACGTAACGTCAGACGAAATACCGCAAAGCATTTCGCCCGGCGTGCTAACGTTTCTGCCAACTCGCCGCCTTCTCTACTACCCTATACCCTGAGGTTTTCACTAGAAGGTACTATATATACATATAAGCACCCGTGGAAGTGGCATCATGTGGGAGTTCTTTAGGTTCTTTTTATGAAATTTTGACATGTCACTGTCATCACCTCCGGTTTCAGTCGGAATTTTCTTTTTTTTTTTTACGGCCGTAAGCTGCATGCTAACCCTAATTTGTAAAAGGAACAAGAAAAAACCCCAACAAATTTTGCAATTCACTGTGATACTGAATATAATCCATCTGATGTAATCTAATATGCAGACCGTATTACTTTAACAATGGAACGAAATCGGTGTTATAACATTTTATACATACAGTGTTTATATTATATATATATATATGACTAACCACTAGGGGGGGGGTGTTACTGTAGCTTTTTAGCCCCAGGAGATCATCGTCTCCAGCTGGCTTGATTAGCGTGTGTTGACAAGAGACAATAATCTCGAAACTGCAGTCCATGCGTATCACTTAGGTTTTCGAGAGGGGATGACCTCTCTTTGCGAATATCATTAAAGGGCACAGGATTGTGTCTAAAGCCAGCTGGAGACGATGATCTCCTGGGGCTAAAAAGCTACAGTAACACTCCCACCCCTAGTGGTTAGCCATATTAAGATGGCTAGTATACTTTACGTTGTCGAGCGCTTACTGTTTACATCTCGCTCAGAGATTTATTAGTGTTTATATTATTCTTAAAGGAATCGAGTGACAAATTATGGAATGACATTTAGGACATAATTTGTTACAGAATGGGGGAATAGAAGAAATGAAGTTGAAAATGTGCAGAGAATATATTAGAATTCATCAGAATTTAATTATATATTGTTATGGTTCTTTATACTGCTAAGTGTATAAAACAATCTGTTTCCCTAATATCAAAAAAGGTCATTCTAAGTGTAAACGATGCCAGAATCTATAATCGTATTGTATTTCAACGCCGACTCTACTGTCCTATAGCCTGGGGTTTTATGGTCCCTCACCTAGAATATATTAATGATGGACTATCTAATATTTGAATCTTTAGTTCGCTTCGCCCATCCGCATGGGTGAAACCTTGAACAAAGCTGCATTGGGAATGTCTATGTACTGCACCTGATTTGAATTTACATCAACGAATGCACATGACTGTTTCATGAAAGAACGTTCGGATATTTATTCAGCATAGACACGTGTCAGAATGCAATTTGATGAGAATAATGCTTTAATAAGTAAATTCTATTTTTTATGATGTCTTGATT
>NC_042998.1:195251491-195261491 GCF_006345805.1 Octopus sinensis | reverse complement strand
CCATGTGGTTGGTAAACAAGCTACTTACCACACAGCCACTCCTGCGTTATTTATTGTTTACCATGGTTTACTTCTTTCCAGCAACCTTACTCTAGATCTTCTTTAAACTCATTGCCCACTCTTATCTATCAAAATTTTCAACTCTTCAACTTCTGTAGAGCAGAATCTTGTTCACACACCTTTGTCTCCTTTTGGCACTCACAACTCACCCCAAAGATCTTCCTCCTGAGACTTGCAGCCACCTGGAATAGAATCCCTTACCAATCTACAGATCTCAAAGCTGCATCAATCCTACCATCTGGCAGGCCCATAAAAATTGTGGACTCAGTCCTTCCTGCTTCAACGATTTTATCAAAATCAGCGTCGCCTTACTGGCACCTGTGCCGGTGGCATGTGTAAAAAGATTCGAGCAAGGTCGTTGCCAGAACCATCTGACTGGCCCCATGCTGGTGACACGTAAAAAGCACCCACTACACTCTTGGAGTGGTTGGCGTTAGGAAGGGCATCCAGCTGTAGAAACTCTGCCAGATCAAGATTGGAGCCTGGTGCAGCCATCTGGTTCACCAACCCTCAGTCAAAATCGTCCAACCCATGCTAGCATGGAAAGCAGACGTTAAACGATGATGATGATGATAAAGAGAGAAGATTACTTCTCGCAGTGATGAGTATATAGAAGCTTTCATCTAAATAAATTAGGGACCAGTTAAGAACTGAGGTCAAATAGATCAAGTATACCTTCTGCTTTAACTATACCCATCGGTGGTCCATAAAATTAGTACCAATACTATACAGAGATGACTCACTGGGCTATAGTTTTTTCCTTTTAATGTAAAAAAAATCAATATTAGTTAACAACAACAATAACAACAATAGCATCAAAAATACCTTAGGAATGAGGACCCGGGTTCAAAATTTGCCCAAGACACCTGATGAAGGCTGGAAGGTATATCAGTCGAAATGTGTTAACAACAAACAAGATGAGGACAAATATCTGTTGAATGTAAATAATGTAAATAATGTACATAATTCCTCATCTCTTAAATATAGAACAGTATGTAAATGTGTCTTATTACATTCAGAGTTCAAATTCTGGCCATGTGAACTTTGCTTTTCATCCTTCCAGAGTTAATTTTTATTAATTAGTGCACCGTGTTCTTTCCTACAGTGTATGTGATCTTGTGCTTGTTAGTGATTATAGGGATGACTTAATACCTCTCATGCTGATATAGAATATGTGCTTCTTAATCAGTTCCAATATCCAGCTATGCTATATCTATTTATTTGGTAAATGTATGAATGCCACAACCTCCTGTAACCTAATTCCATGTGATATTTTCAATTTCTCTTTTTGCTATTTGTTTTGTTCAAGAGTATGAAAGCTCGGGCTGAAATATGTTCCATTATTCAATCAGTTTTATGTCAGAACAATAAGGATACAAAGTGCCAAGCACAATCCAAAGACTTCCTGAATTCTCTTCATAGCATGCTGCAAGAAAACCGCGATGGAAACGTAGAGAAAAAAATAGAAGATTCTATATTAGAGATAATCTTCGCTGGCAACTTAACGACAACCGTTGCTTCGTTTTCAACCCTGTATTTACTGGCTAATCATCCTAAAGTGTTGCAGAAATTAAGGGAAGAGCTTAATGAGTTTGGGCTGATGTCACCTGATGGGATCCATTATCCAATTGTGACACAAGACCATATTCCAAAATTGAATTACCTGCAATGTGTATTTAAAGAGATACTTCGTCGACTACCTCCAGTCGGAGGTGTTTATCGGAAGGTGCTTAAACCTTTCCAACTTGAGGTAAGAAATTAAACTTATTATTATTATTATTATTAAGTTGTTGAGCTAACAGAATAGTCAGCATGTCAGATGAAATGTTTAGTGCCGAGTTCAAATTCTTCCTAGGTTGACTTTACTTTTCAGCCTTGATAAAATAAGTACCAGTTGAATACTGGAGTCAATGTAATTGGCTTAACATTCCCCTAAAAATTGTTGGCTGTGTGCCAAAATTCGAAACCATTATTGTCATTATAGTAGTAGTAGTTGTGGTAGTGGTAATGGTGGTGGTGGTGGTGGTGGTAGTAGTAGTAGTATAATACATGATGATGATGATGATGTAGACAGTTATGAATTTGTGTAGGTATTAGAATTAGTATATATGCATGCGTGCATGTGTGTGTGTGTGTGTGTGTGTGTGTAGTATTTTTAATCAGCTTACATACATACAAATATATGTATTTTTTTTTCTTCTTTACTACACACAATTGGCTAAACACAGAGGGGATAAACAAGGACAGACAAAGGGATTAAGTCGATTACAACGACCCCAGTGCGTAACTGGTACTTATTTAATCGACCCCAAAAGGATGAAAGGCAAAGTTGACCTCGGCGGAATTTGAACTCGGAACGTAACGGCAGACGATATATGGCTGCACATTTCACCTGGCATGCTAACGTTTCTGCCAGCTCGCCGCCTTGAATATAAATATATGTATTGATTACATCATAAGAATGTAGAAATTTTCAAGATGAGAAATAATTTGTTTTTAAGGGTGGAACTCAAAGAAGATAAAGTTATAAATAACAGTGTGCAAATATTGGATTTAAAAAACTCTTTTTTGAAAACCAAAGGCTGTCATGTTTACAGAAGATGTAAAATTTCACAAACAAACTTTGACTTTTTCTATCCAGAGAGTTTTTTTAAGCCAATATTTACATTCTATTATTCATAACTTTACCGTTGAGTTCCATCATTAAAAATGAATGGTGTGCTTGTGTGTGTATGTATTTGTGTGTGTGTGTGTGTGTATGAGAGAGAAAGAGAGAGTGAGAGAGAGAGTCTGCACATGTATACATGTGAGACATTTGTCTTATGAAGAAAGGCTGAAGACGCTCGACCTTTATTCTCTCAAAAAACGACGATGCCGTGGGGATCTCATTCTCGCTCACAACATCATAAGCGGAAAGTGTAACCTCTCGAAAGAGCTGTTCTTCACTCCTGCTCCAGAGTGTGGGCTGCGGGGTCACTCCAAAAAGCTCTATCTACGACGATTTCATCTCAATCGAAGGTGAGGGGCTTTCTCCGTCCAGGTTGCGGATCCGTGGAATAAGCTGCCGGACGAGATAGTGAAGATGCCGACGACCGCTCGGTTCAAAGTCTCTCTTGACCAGAAATGGCCTGAACTCTTTGTATAACCACCCTCCCTGTACATACCTCTCTGTCCCCCTATATGGCCTTGCTTTTGCTTTTTGAGCCAATAAAAATTGAATTGAATTGAAATTTACCTATATGTTAGCATGTTAGAATGGTTAACACAGTCTTATTCAATGAATTCTGTATTTAACAGGGCTACACCATCCCAGCCAACTGGAGAGTTGTCTGTTCCATACGAGACCAACACATTGGTGATTGCACTTTCGACAATCCAATGACCTTTAACCCTGATCGATGGTTAGAGACAGCAGATGATCACTCAGCGTTTGATTTCATACCTTTTGGGGCCGCTTCCCGTCGTTGTGTAGGGAAAGACTTTGCCAGGTTATCCATCCTCTATACGATATTAGAATTAGCTAGAAGGGCCCAGTGGAAGATGCAGCCAAGTACTGTAAAGATAGATTTCATTCCTGCTCCTAAACCCATGGAAGAAATGACTGCCACCTTTGAACGATACAAACACGAGTGAGAGACGGCTGCGGAAGTTTGGCTCATTGTTGATTGGTTATTGGTAAAGAATCATTACAACGACATCTTTATAATCATTATGATGATGATAATAATCATCATAAATGTCATTACGATGATCATCATTATCAAAAATAATAACTACAATAGCAGTATTGTAAAAATCAATTGTATATAGAAACGTTTCAACACCCAATAAGAGACAACAACAATGCCTACAGCATCTGCAACAATAAGATGAACGGCAGTGTCATCACAATAGATCAGTGGTTCCCAAACTTTTTAGAGTCGCGACCCACTATTTATCACACCAGTTTATGACGACCCACTTAACTCTACTGTCTATCTCGATAGACAGCAGTTAATCAAAGCTAATGCGTACTTTTATAGCTTTTTGCGACCCACTAAGATTCCGTTCGTGACCCATCTGTGGGTCGCGACTCATAGTTTGGGAACCACTGCTATAGACAACAGCTACTCATCAGTAATAATAATTAACACCAATGATAAAATCCAGTTTTGTCCTTGTTCATCCTTATAAAGAAATCTCAAAATCGAGAGGGTGAGCAAATGCTTACAAAGAGCACGATCTTCAACAACTGGGCAATTCAAATCATTAACTTTCTGTAAGTTAATATTGACAAGAACATAACGATTGGTTATTTTCCTGTCATCAAATCTGTCATACAAATGTTGTCATCATTTTATATAACTTAGCATCCTGCATCAATCTATAGACCTAAGCTAATGAATAAAGCCAGTAAGCTCAGTAGTGAGATGAAAGAAGAATTAAAACAATGACAATCTTAGAAATTTAATTGGTTAAGATTACTTCAAAATAGCATGCTGGTAACTAACAAAAGATGACTTGAGAGTGGAATGAAGATTTTCTTGAGGTTTACCTTGCTTTTCTGGTAAGTGAGCCAGCAAGTGAGCCAATGTGATTGCTTGACATGCGAGAAGTAGCACTCAAGATCAATCTTTCTCAAACCAGATACTCCCATCTTCAAAATAAGACACATTTGATAATACAGTTCTAGATATAAAGGTGAAGAACTGGAGAATGGAATGAAGATTTTCTTGAGGGTTACCTTGCTTTTCTGGTAAGTGAGCCAGCAAGTGGGCCAATGTGATTGCTTGACATGCTAGAAATAGCACTCAAGATCAATCTTCTCAAACCAGATACTCCCATCTTCAAAATAATAAGACACATTTGATAATACAGTTCTTGATATAAAGGTGATGAACTGGAAGAACCATTAGCACACCAGGCAAAATACTTTGCAGCATTTCTTTCGTCTTTATATTCTGAGTTCAAATTCCATCGAGGTTGACTTTACCTTTCATCTTTTCGGTGGTCATTAAAATAAATACCAGTTGGTCACTGGAGTTGATGCAATTGACTTACCCACTCCCACACACTTGCTGGCCTTATGCAAAAATTTGAAACCGATATAGTCATAGATATACAAAATGGTAGAATGGTTACAGCTGGAATGTCATTGACCATACATCTACTTGATGAAAGCTAACCTGGGGTTAAACAACGACAAAAACAACGATAGCTTGCCAACCTATACTCAGTAACTATCCAACTATGACCATCATACCTTTTTAACACTACATTATCCAATCTGTCCTTTTTTATATTCAAGACGATATGATGTGATATGAGGGAAAGTTAACAGCTATTTCTTGCTGGCCATGTAAAAGCTCCCAGGCTGGTTCATGTAGAACATCTTTTGTTTAGTGTGGTGAGAGAAACTGAATTGTCTTCTGGTAGTATTTCATGGCAAAGCAGATGAGGACAGAGAAATACATCCTCATCTCAAGTAAATTTCATGAAAGCTGGATAACGGTAGCAGGCCCTGAATAAGCTTTATCTCACAGATTAAGTTGTTTATTAACTGACTGCAAGAAGACATGTTTATGCAGTGTTATGATTTACCTTAATTGGCTTTCCTATTTTAGGAGTTACCTTGTAGTTTATTTTACTACTTAGTATTTTACTACTTAATTTATTTTAACACTTACAGTATTACCCACACAGTTATTTTCCATATAATTTGTGTTAACTGCACATCTTATCATTACTCTTTTACTCTTTTACTTGTTTCAGTCATTTGACTGCGGCCATGCTGGAGCACCGCCTTTAATCGAGCAACTCGACCCCGGGACTTATTCTTTTGTAAGCCCAGTACTTATTCTATCGGTCTCTTTTGCCTAACCGCTAAGTAACGGGGACATAAACTCACCAGCATCGGTTGTCAAGCAATGCTAGGGGGACAAACACAGACACACAAACACACACACACACATATATACATATATACGACGGGCTTCTTTCAGTTTCCGTCTACCAAATCCACTCACAAGGCTTTGGTCGGCCCGAGGCTATAGTAGAAGACACTTGCCCAAGGTGCCACGCAGTGGGACTGAACCCGGAGCCATGTGGTTGGTAAACAAGCTACTTACCACACAGCCACTCCTGGGGTTTTTTTTAACAGCATGTAACATGTCATTGCATTTTATTTTTGTTTCTAATTTTTGGAATCTCTCTCTTCTTTTCACTGCTTGTATCTAATAAAGTAATCATCATCACCTGATTATTATTGCTGTTATTATTATTATTTTTCTTTCAATTTTGTTTCAATTTCTTGCCAAGTGTCTTTCCCACACCCAGGCCAAAGGAACTTACTGTATACATTGGTAGGCCATTAAAATAAAAACAAACCAGATTGTTCATTTACAAATTATTTACATTTTTTGATCATTCCAAGTGCCCCCACAATCACTGATATTGTAATTGCCTTGGGATGCCACATTTTTTCGACATCAATGAGCAAATGTTTATATTTTCTGAGCTTATCAAATTCTTTTGTCAAGATATTATGATGTCAATCATGTCAATCAATAAACACACTTTATTGTTTTTGTCTTTCACAACAATATCCAGTTTATTAGCTTTGATGGCTCTGCCTGTATGTACTGGAGAGTCCCAAAGAATCATTACATTTTCTCTCTCAGTTACTACCCCAGGGTGGTGCTTTTATCCTTCAGTTACTGCTTAAGAGTGGCAATATTGTTAGAGCATCCAAAAAAGATGTTTTGTGGTATTTCATCTTGATTCATTACATCCTGAATTCACATTTGTTCACTTTGAAAGCTCTGTAACCCAGTAGGTATGGGGGTTATGCTTATCAAACAATTAACAGAATATCTGTTGGTGTGAAAATTGCTTGGTCTCAATGGAATTAAATAATTAATGTTCCATGAAGCAGCGGACAAGGCAGTTATGCAGAAACGCATGTGTCCTACGATTTAAAGACATTACTCTTTTACTCTTTTACTTGTTTCAGTCATTTGACTGCGGCCATGCTGGAGCACCGCCTTTAATCGAGCAACTCGACCCCGGGACTTATTCTTTTGTAAGCCCAGTACTTATTCTATCGGTCTCTTTTGCCGAACCGCTAAGTAACGGGGACATAAACACACCAGCATCAGTTGTCAAGCAATGCTAGGGGGACAAACACAGACACACAAACACACATGCGCATATATATATATATACATATATACGACGGGCTTCTTTCAGTTTCCGTCTACCAAATCCACTCACAAGGCTTTGGTTAGCCCGAGGCTATAGTAGAAGACACTTACCCAAGGTGCCATGCAGTGGGACTGAACCCGGAACCATGTGGCTGGTAAACAAGCTACTTACCGCACAGCCACTCCTATGCCTATCGTGGCACTTCACTATTCACTATTCAAAAGAAAGCCTGTTTTTACACAAGTCTAGGTGGTGGATTTCCTCCTGGGACTCTTCTGGCAGCTATAGGTCATATCGTGTTTGATTACAATTGAACATGTTACAAATGACTTTATCATTATCATCATCATCATCATCATCGTTTAGCATCCGCTTTCCATGCTAGCATGGGTTGGACGGTTCAACTGGGGTCTGGGAAGTCAGAAGGCTGCACCAGGCCCAGTTTGATCTGGCAATGTTTCTACGGCTGGATGCCCTTCCTAACGCCAACCACTCCATGAGTGTAGTGGGTGCTTTTTATGTGCCACCAGCACAGGTGCCAGACGAGTCTGGCAAACGGCCACGAAAGGATGGTGCTTTGTACATGCCACCGGCACGAGGTGCTGGCAACGGCCACGTTCGGATGGTTCTCTTACGTGCCACCGGCACTGGTAACTCAGCTGCAATTTCCATTGATCGATTTATATGAACATAATTTATTCAAGGCTGTTTCCTGCAAAACGAATTATCAAATTTTTGCTTGATCAAGCGATTTGCACACCAGTGAACATTCTGTCTTCTGTTTTCATAAACATAGACCCATACTTATTGGGTTATGAGTAACCGAGTTACGGATCTTTTCGGTTTGAACGGCAGTTTTTAACGTAATTTCTAGGTAACTAAAAAATTTAAAACTTTGTATACTGGTAGAAAGTGTTTATAAAACATCTTTTACTCTTGGCTTTATTGAGAAAATTCTACAGTTTTAAAGATATTTGTTGTTTTTTTTCTTCAATTTCTGCAATTTCAACCAATCAATGACGTCTATTGAGGTAAAAAAGCATTCTGTGCCGTATGAATATGTCCCTCGTTTAAGAAACAGATTGGGTTTATTTACATTTCTGAAGAAAAAAAAATATACATTTCCCCCCACCCTTAACCCTAACCATAACCCTAACCCTAACTCTAAAACAGATTGAAATGCAATAGATCGATACTAGGGTCATAATTATGGGTGACAATTTCATATGACACCGCTAGAAAAAAACTGCCGTTCAAACCGAAAAGATCCCCGAGTTACTTTTCGTAGCTGATGAAGTGCCACGATGCTAAAATACATGCATCCTGCAATCTAATGATGTGACCTACAGCTCAAAACAAAACATGTATTAACTTGCAACTGTAAGTCTTATCACGTCCGATTACAATCGAATGTGTTAAACATAATTTTATACGAACACACGCACATATATACATGTGCGTGTGCATGCTTCTTCTTCTTACAGCATTCACCCGGGGTGGGTTGAGCTGGCTTCATTCATCCTCAATGCTGCATCTCTCACAAACACCGACCAGGCCTGGAGATTTGAGGCTAACGACTGTGTGATCTCCAACCACTCCTTATTCCAGCGGCGAACGCCGTAGATATGGGGCCCTAGGTTGGGTTCCAGATCAGTCTTGACCCTCATCAGCCAGGTTTTTTGTTGTCCACCACATCGCTTTCGCCAACCCTGAAGGAGATCTGGGGCAATTGCTTCGTAGATGAATTCTCCTGGTTGACGACGGAGGGCATGGCCCAGCCAACGCAGACATCTCGTTAGGATGACTTGTCGGAGGGAGGTGATTTTGCACTGGTGTCACACCAAATTGTTGGAGACAAAGTGATGCCATCGGACACGAAGGATGCGGTGTAGACAGAGGTGATTGAAGGATTCTAGTCGCTTAATATGCAAGCGTTTGTGTATACGTTACTATGAACTCATAAGGAGTGTGAGATAGAAGTTTCACTGTAAGTATTTGTGCGTATTTGTTTATATTTTTCTGGTGGGGTTTCAGTGAGTATTTATATGTCTCTGTTTAACACTTGAGACAGAGGGAAGATGCTCATGTAACGGTAACACAACATGGCCACTGTTACACGGAGACCGTTGTGCAGAGGTAACAGCAATAGGACCAAATGGGCAACCAAACGTACGAAAATACGTGGTAGCAACTGAAGGCCCCTTCAAAACCCGTTATAACAACCACACGTCTTCTTTCAACATCCTGGAGAAACGTAATGTCACAAGCCTGGCCAAGCACGTATGGTCATTTAAAAAAAGCGTCACCGAGTACAGTATGAAGTAGAAGATTCTAGAGAAATACCAAACGTACTTCAATAGCAGCAGGAAGTGCAGAATATGCTTGGCTGAAAAAAGAACAATTTTAAAGAGTATCCAGCACTCAGGCATTTATCTGAGTAGCAGAAATGAAGTTTTTAATCTTTGCCCACATGAAAGGAGGCACATCCTATCATAACTGCGTGCCCCATCATGACTATAATCACCAGTCCCCCAGCTTCGGCCCTCCATCAATCCCTGGGAGTCCGGCAAAAAGTTTGACCAGAAACATACACTAATACACCCACAAACAAAAACATGCCTCAGTACGACGGACACCTACCCAATAGGTTCCCCACCATATAAGCTTCCACATATATTGTACTCCTACATACACTGCATGCACACATAAATGCCCCACGAATTTAACCAATACATGAAAAAAGGAAACACACTAACGA
>NC_042998.1:195238991-195246491 GCF_006345805.1 Octopus sinensis | reverse complement strand
TGTATGGAAAAAGAAAAAAACTTAGAATTAGAATAAGGTAACGAACACTGCGTATTGGATGTATACACATACATAGTGACTATAGGGATGTTCAATAACTTAAAAACTAGATCTGATGGTTCAAAAAGAAGGTTATATTTGGATTCAGGAGACCGATTTTGTGTAAGAGTGATGTCTATTTCCTAAACACTAAAAGCCTAGTAGACCAGTATTATTCATGGTAAGTATATTCTGCACCAAGTTCGGGGTGTTCGGATAATTTAACAGTGCCTGTTGTGGTACCTATGTGTTGAGGGCAAAACTCATCAAGCCCTTAAAAAAAAAGACACCCGTATACTCGTTGATATATATATATATATATATATATATATATATATATATATATATATATATATAAGTTCAGTGAAATTTAGATTCAGATGAATATGGTACTTAAGTTGAAGACACTTGAATTTAGTATGGTATTATCCATATAATTTAAAATAAGGTGATTATAATCAAAATATGCAACAAGGATATCTAGAGGTAATGCAGTACGATCGTTTCATGCGACTCCATTTAATTGAACAATGCAAACATTACGTCAATTTAAAATGTAGAGCAATCTTCAGCTGCATAAAAATATAGAATTTAGTTAAATTCGAAGGACTCATTGGTATAATTTTCTTTTTATCCAAAATCACCAAGAGGATAAGAAGATAGAGAAAGAACATGTTTTATCAACAACCTCACTGTTGTAACTGAGATTTTTTAAAAAAAGACACTGCTTATCACTGATTATTTCTGTTATTTAGATTTACTAATGGGGGGCGGGGTCAGTTTTAATTTATAGGCTAGTTTATTAAATCTAAGAAAAGACAGAGTGTAATATCCTTTATGCCCTATCCATAAAGGATATTACACTCCGATCGAAGCAGCAGAGACTACGCAAGCTGCAGAGGAAATAACAGCAACAACAAAAACAACAACAGAAGCCACAACACCGGAAACAATAGAACCGTCACCCATGGGAGAAGTACTCACCTCACCAACAATATTTGGCCTGGAATTACCAACCACCAATAGCACGTCAGAAACAACAGCAGCTCCAAAAGGTAAAAGCAACTCCAACAGTAACCAAACCAAATGATTTGCCCCTCCCCGAGTCTGACTCGAACATCTACATATATAAAAACAATGAGGGGTGGAGGGAGGTCCCCCAAAGAAAAAAAAACCTGAAAAACTGATACTTCTACAACACTAACAAGCACACACACACACACACACCGCAACGCCCATATTACCAACACCAGCAATTCCAGTGCCAGCACTACACACACAACAAGAAAAACCACCATCAAAAACCACACTAAACCTGACGTCAACAAATACTAACAGAACGCAAGTCATAGATTACATGCATGAACACACAGACACCTCCCCCAAACGCTCAACAACACATACAAATACTCTCCATTTCAAACCACAATTTCATCGACTTAAAAAACAATTTTTCCAACACAATGAACAAAATACAAAAGACTATAACGAAAACAATGTGCAAAAACTTGATCGAGGAAACACCTACAGGCAGCCAGAGGAGTGTGAAAACCATTGACCCTCCCCCAGCCCAGAAAGAGTAAGTACTCCATTGTTTCCTGTCTTTACCCACCATGGTCATGCTCAAGTTAGGCAGTTTAAACGCAGGGGCCCTGGGATCGATTTGGAAGCTGGGACACTTTTCCAACGACTTCAGGTCACTGGATTTAGATGTCGTAGCTATTAGCGAAACCATACTGACCGGCCGCAAGCTTTCGCGCCCCTCTTCGATGATTATGAGATCTATGCGTAACCGTGTCAGCCGAGAAGTGGCGGTAGACTGCGATTTTGTTCCGGAAAGGTCTGGATCTAGAGATCAGAGCCGTCTTTGTGGACCCAGAAGGCAAGCTGGTCGTCCTTGATGTGAATAGTAGTGAGAATGGTGCCTTCAGACAGGTCGCTACCTATGCACCGACAGATGCTGGACAACGAGATTATTTCAGACGTCTGGAGGCTTTCCTGGGAACGTCACGTACTTTAGTATTAGAAGGTGATTTCAACAATCCTAGATGCCCGTGTAGACTGTGTGGGGTCAAATTGTAGAAGCGAAAATAATGCCTTGCAAACCTGCTCAGACATTTTCAACTGTCTAACAGGTATTGACTGGATTACTCGAATGTGCCAATGTGAACTCGAGCCAACCTCATCGGGTCGTCCAGATCATACTTAAATAAAGTTTTCGTTAGGAATACAGATAAAGATAGTATAAATTATCCACACTTCCAAATTGTCAGCTATACAAACCACAAATTTGTGATCTGTAAGCTTGACTTAGATAGGTTTCGTAGGCAGGGCCCCGGCTACTGGAAGTTGACCATGTCAATCATGGCGTGCCAAGCTTACAGTAACCGGATTAGAGAGTTAGTCAAATGGGTTTTGACAGGTACCATAATCAACAACGCCCTAAAAAGAGCAATCAAAGCAGAATCAGTTTGATTTAGCAAGACTTTAACGTTAGAAAGAAACAAAATACAGAATAAGCTAGTTAGATCTTTAGATGAGTCTTTAAGGGTAGGGAGTGCAACTGACGTGATGGCAGTGAGATCGGCCCTCAATGTTAAGCACGAAGGATGCATTGTCAGAGCTAAGGCACGTGCTATGAGGCAGGAGGGAACCAACGCAGCCAATTGGCCCTGAATGATAGAGGTCCAACGTGGCAACAAAGCCACCATAGGTCTTTGGTCGACCTAAATGGGCGCATGGTAGACGAACCCAATCAGATGTATGTGGATTTTCAGTGGCATTTCGCCCAATTGTTCGGGACGAGTGGTGGGCCAGAACGTAAGATTGATCTTCTCAGACTTCCTGGTTGGCCTGCTGCGACTCTCAGCAAGGGAGGCGGAGTGTTGTGCAAGACCGATAACAGCTGCAGAAGTGGAGGATGCCTTGACGGGTTGCACGGGGCGAAAATCATCGAGTTTGGATGGTCTGTCCTACAAATTCTGTTATAGTATGCCAGACTTGTTCGGAGGCCTTCTGGCAAACATCAATGGCACTGGCAGGCAAAATGGGAGAATTCCTAGCTCTGTGAGCCGAGGGATTGTGGTACTGTTAAGGAAAGACCCAAACAAGGGGGATGCATATGATAATTTCAGGTTCATTACTCTGCTAAATGCAAATTTGAAAATTTTGGCCAAGGTGTCGTTGATAAACTAGTTAGGGATCTGCAAATCTGCGCCAATCCAAAGAGAACCATCAAAGACAACCTCCACCTCATGCGTTACACTATAGATAGGGTGGTAAAGAATCCTGGCATCGGAGTATCACTGATCCATTTAGATCAATTAAACGCTTTCGATAGGGTGGACTATCGGTATCTAGCGGCTGTTCTCCAGGCGACTGTTCTCTGGGTGGCCGGTTTTGGTCCAACTTTCTGCGGTTGGGTCACTGCGTTGTACAGTAATATTCGGTCAGTAGTTCGGGTGAACTATAATTTATCAAAGCCGTTCAATATCATACACTCAGTCCGCCAAGGATGACCATTCTCCTCCTTTCTGTACGCTCTGATCCTTGAGTCACTACTGCAGAAGTTGGAGATTTTGAGGGACATCCCGCGTGAACTGGGGTCCGAGGACTGTGTCGGGATACACGGACGATGTCACCGACATAGTATCTAGTGACAAGCACCTACAACAAATGAATGATGTCAAAAGATTACGAAGCGGTGACAAGAGCAAAGTTAAACTGTGAAAAGTCAGGCGGCCTGCAACTCGGCACCTAAAGAGGCAGGTTGATGCCGCTTAACAACGTCGTGGGACATTGGACAGACGGACCGGTGAAATTGCTCGGGGTCTGGTTCGGTCCGGACCTTCAGGTAGAGAACTGGGACGAGGTTACCTAGTATGAAAGATAATAAAGAAAAGTCTATTTATTTAACATAATTTCGAAATTTTAAGCGCGTTGCGGAGCTTGAAGATATAAATTTTAGAGCTTGAGATTTTAACATTATTGATTTTTAATAAATTTGTAAAGGAAAATTAGTTCGTAACATTGAATGTAAAAAATAAAATGAGGACCGGAAAACATGTTATAAATTGATTCTTCGCTCATTATTCAAAATTTCAAGTGGGCTGCGGAGTCTGAAGATGTGATATTAAGTACTTCAAATTTTAACACAGTTGCTTTTAAAGGATTTCGCAAAAAAAAAAAAAAAATTATATATAATCTTAAAAACATATTTCAAAAATCTGTGCAAAAAGTACCTTTTTCGCTCCACCCTATTGTATAGGTTGTATCTCGAACCACTACCGTTCACATCGAGGACGACCAGCTTGCTTTTTGGGTCCACAAAGACTGCTCTTATCTGTATATCCAGACTTTTCCAGAACAAAACCGCAGTTCCACCGCCTCCTCTCGACTGGCACGGAGACGCATAGACCTCGTATCTATCGAAGAGGGGCGCAAAAGCTTGCGGCCCGGTCAGTCTGGTTTCGCTGATGGCTACGATATCCAATTCTAGTGACCTGAGGTCGTTGAGAAAGCGCCGCTGTTTCTAAAGCGAAACCAAGCCACGAACATTTAAACTGCCAAACTTGAGCAAGACCATGATGGGTGGTTATAGCATAGAAAAAAAATCTACTTGCTCTTTTGGCTGAAGGGTGAGTGGTTTTCTCACACCTCTGGCTGGCTGTGGCCGGTTCCACGATCAGATTTTTATAGTTTTATCGCTTTCTGAAAGTTACCCACCGCATTGGAATAATTTTCTTTTATGTTAATGGACGTATTATTTGAAATACTGGGGATCTGTATGTGTGGTGATGCTTTGAGTGGTGCACAACGAAAATTACTTGGGGTAACGTCGGTGTGTTCTTGTATGTATTTCATTAGTCGTGTATTTTTTGCCTTTATTGTAGTAAGGTTCATTATGCTTTTTGATGGTGGTTTCTGTTTTGTGTGCAGTGATGGCAGAGGTATTGGTGGTGTTAGTAATGTGCGTGTTGTGGTATTCACGAGACTCTTTGTTCAGAACCAATACGATCGTTTGAATTATAAAGCACCCGTACCTTACAGGTACAATTAATTTTCATGCTATATAGGTGCAGATGCATCTCCTCGGGTGACTTTTCAAATGGTATTCGTTTTTTTTAAACATGCTTTTGGTTTATTTCTATAACAATATATTTTAATTAGTGCAGCATTCCATCCAACTCCAAAATGAACTGAGATAGAACGGAGACGCATCTGCACCTACAACGCATGTAATGTACAGGTGCATGATCAGTCGAAACGATTGTAGTGGTGCTGAATAGGGAGTTTCGTGTAAATTCCATTTTCTGTCTCTCGTCTTTGTGTGTGTGTGTGTGTGTGTGTAGTTTTATGCTGTTGAAATCCAAGAGATCCAGTCTATGAAATTATATTATGAGATGTGTATGGACCATAAAAAGCGAGGAAGTATGAGAAGTGAATATATATTTCTTTACTACACACAAGGGGCTAAACACAGAGGGGACAAACAAGGACAGACAAACGGATTAAGTCGATTACAACGAACCCAGTGCGTAACTGGAACCTTAATTTATCGACCACGAAAGGATGAAAGGCAAAGTCGACCTCGGCGGAATTTGAACTCGGAACGTAACGACAGACGAAATACCGCTAAGCATTTCGCCCGACGCGCTAACGTTTCTGACAGCTCGCCGCCTTCGCGAGAAGTGAATATATGTAACCCAATGAGTTGAAGCATTGGATGTAACCATGATGTCCTTGCAATCTGAAGTTCTAACCTTTTGTGTCTGCATTGCTTTGTAATTGTGCAATTATATTGTGCAATGTGTAGGGAGTGAATTGGTGCAGACATCTAAAATAATTGATTATATACCGAAATTATTATTACACGATGATGGCTGCGAAACAGACGTAATCTTACGGATCATAAGTGGTTAAAGAAATATACTCATCTCTCATACCTTCTGACTTTTTATGCACTAAACTAGCAGTTCTTAGCTTCTTCTTAAAAAAAAATGTAGCACCCCCATCCATTTAAGTAGTTATGTCTAGCGCCCACCTAAATGGTGAGAGATGTGTCACGACTAAACTTACTTAACATGGATGATAATTTATAAATTTCCCAATAAAAATAGATTGTTTAAGCTTTTAACTGTGAAATTACTCTTTTACTCTTTTACTTGTTTCAGTCATGTGACTGTGGCCATGCTAGAGCACCGCCTTTAGTCGAGTAAATCGACCCCAGAACTTATTCTTTGTAAGCCTAGTACTTATTCTATCGGTCTTTTTGCCGAACCGCAAAGTTACGGGGATGTAAACACACAAGCATCGGTTGTCAAACGATGTTCGGGGGGAAAACACAAACACATACACACACATACATATACATATATACGACGGGATTCTTTCAGTTTCCATCTACCAAATCCACTCGTAAGGCTTTGGTAGGCCCGGGGCTATAGTAGAAGACACTTGCCCAAGGTGCCACCCAGTGGGACTGAACCCGGAACCATGTGATTGGTAAGCAAGCTACTTACCACACAGCCACTCCTACGCCTATTATAAAAAATATTTGTCTTTTATACATTACAAGTTAATGACTTCCGTGTGCCTGATGAGATTCCATTTTATCTTAAGAACCATTACTAGTTTTTGTATGTAGTTTGCAAGATTCTTTGTGTGAATTCGTGCGTTGAAGCATATTTTGTTGTGTCTGGGGAGAGTCATTCTCTTTTAGTGCCTTTTTGATTTAACACACTCACCGGTCTGATTTCCACTCCTTATTTTTTACTAAAATTTTCGTTGCAACTTGTAACCTTTTCAATATTCGTTGATTCTGTCCGTCATCACGTATAATGTAATTACTACTATAAGTAAAATTTAGTATATTAATTATGTTACCTCACCGTCCCCTAAAGCTTAGCGCCCCCTCAGAGTTGTGTGACCCACACTGAGAACCTCTGGTCTATACACTCCTCATGAGATACCTTCATAGATTGGATTTCCTGGATTTCAGCTGCATAGAACTTTACATTATACTCCTCCGTATTGGATTACTATGCGAGCTAGCAGAAGCGTTAGCACACCGGGCGAAATGCTTTGCGGTACTTCGTCTGCCGTTACGTTGTGAGTTCAAATTCCGCCGAGGTCGACTTTGCCTTTCATCCTTTCGGGGTCGATAAATTAAGTTCCTGTTACGCACTGAGAGTCGATATAATCGACTTAATACCTATGTCTGTCCTTGTTTGTCCCCTCTATGTTTAGCCCCTTGTGGGTAATAAAGAAATAGGTATGGTTGCTGGATCCACTAGAGGCGCTTTTTGTCTTTGCCACAGGATTCTATGAATCCATATGTTGCATTACAAAAGTGTGTGTGTGTGTGTGTGTGTGTATGACAGATTTCTTTCAGTTTCCGTCGACCATACCTGGTGAGCTGGCAGAAACGTTAGCACGTTGGACGAATTGCGTAGCCGTATT
>NC_042998.1:195227194-195233891 GCF_006345805.1 Octopus sinensis | reverse complement strand
TGTAGGTATGTATGTATGTATGTTTGTGGGTGACAGTATGGATATATGTTTGTATGTATGCATCTATGTATGTATGTTTCGTTGCAGTAGGTACTTGTCCTGCAAGTGACTTGCTCTGAGACCTTGAGTTGAAATTGAAAAAATACATAATAGGGAAAAACCTTTCTCACCATTCAATAAGAAAAGCTGTTGTAAGTATGTATGTATGTATGTGCACAAACATACATAAGTTTTTGTTGTATAGTAGCGTTGGTTAGTTGAGGTGCGGTGTGTTGGTCTGTGTAGTCGTTTGGTGGGTGAAGTGAAAGTGTGTATTTGGGGAGGTGAGAGCAGGTGTGAGGGTGAGAGAATAAAATGTTGGTGAAGCGCATGAGGTGACAAAAGCAATGTAGAATGTGTTATAGTTGCACATACGAGTGCATAACACAAGATCTTCACGAAAAGAAAAGGTTTAAGCTAAAAGTTGAAAAAAAGAAAAATGTATAAATTTTGTGAAAAGAAGAAGAAATTGGTAAAAAGAAAAAAATACACAGCAGTAATAAGCGGCCCAAAGAATTTGGTAGAGTGTCCAAGGTATGATAATCTACTGAGAAGTGATAATTGGGAAGAAAAGTTTGGTAACGACGAAAAAATAACTTGATGAACAGGTAAAAAGCTAGACGTTACGTACTTAACGTGAAAAGAAAATGGTGAAGGGGACAAAACTTGTTGGATCTTGTGTGGGGTGGGGAACGGTGGTAAGCAGCAGTAGTGGCTTATTTGTACTGATGTTGGCAAGGTAAAAAGCGAGTAAGGGTCAAAGAGAGGAAAAAGTGTGTGGGAAGTATAATAATAATAATAATGAAATTATTGGTATACAGTGCTCAGGTGCACCACAACTTGTCAGAAAGTGTGTATAGAGTATATGCAGTAATGTACAAATGTCTGGAAAGCGAACAGTGTATGAGTCAGATACATGCTTGCGTGTGTATGGAGGGGAGAAAATCAGGTGTAGTGTTGGCGAATCTCAGGAAGCATGGAAGTTTTGAAGGATGATTCGAAGTTGTGAACCAAACATGAGCGGCGAATACTTGAAGAGTGTGCGAGTGAGCGTACGTTTGTGTGTAGAGGAGGCGTCCAGGTACCGAATAAAAGTGCCAGTGTATATGTGGTATGAATGAAAATTTGAGAATGTAATGGTAGTATTTGTGGATAGATGGTGGGGGAGATGTGTGTATTTAGAATGAGGAGATAGGTCAAAAGGAAAACAGGAAGAGAAAATGAGAGTAAGAAAGAAAGAGAGAAAAAAGTGAAAGGGTGAAAGGAGTGAGAAAAGGAGTAATAGTTGGTGGTCAAGATAATGTGATGGAAGGATGGGAGAGAAGTGGGAGAGGGATAGGAAGAGACGTATGTGATTGTGTAGGTTAGTGTGATAGGTAGGAATCAGAGAGGGAGAAAGAAGGTATAATGACATACGCGCGTACAGACGTACATATACATGTGCGCATATGCGTACATACATACACACATATATATGTATATATATATATATATATATATATATATATATATATATATATATATATATATATATATATATATATATATATATCTGATTCCTACCTATCACACTAACCTACACAATCACATACGTCTATTTATAGAAATTTGACATCCTTGTATTCTTCCTCCACTTTAAATTTTACTAATAAAACTACTACTACTCTTTGATATCACTCCACCCATACCTTTTCTCTACCCATCCCTTTATGCATCACTATCATATCACCTCTACTATACATCCACACTCATCCTCCTTACCTTCATACCTCTCACACTCTTCCTCCTTACCTTCTCCTCTTCCCCTCTCCCCCTTCTCTCCCATCCTTCCATCACATTATCTTGACCACCACTATTACTTACTCCTTTCTCACTTCTTTCACCCTTTCACTTTTTTCTCTCTTTCTTTCTTACTCTCATTTTCTCTTCCTGTTTTCATTTTGACCTATCTCCTCATTCTAAATACACACATCTCCCCCACCATCTATCCACAAATACTACCATTACATTCTCAACTTTTCATTCATACCACAAGACACTTTCGAATGACACTTTAGAAATTGTGTGCGTGCTCGTGTGTGTGAGTCTACATGTGTGTGTGTGTGTGTGCAGTAGCAGTAGTAGTAGCAGTAGTAGTAGTAGTAGTAGTAGTAGTAGTAGTAGTAGTAGTAGAAATTTGGATGGTAATGAAAACTATCATCATCAACCCTCCCCCTCCACGTGTTGTGTCTGTATACATATATACTTATATATGCTATAAAAGCAGATATAAGTATATGTATGGGAGTATATATATGTATGCGTATATATATTATATATCTAATATATATATATATATAATATATATATAATATATGGATATATATATATATATATTCATACATATATATGTATATATATATATATATATATATATATCTATATACATACATATATATATGTATATATATATATATATATATATATATATATATTATATATATATAATATATATATATCATATATATATATATATATACAATATATATACCTCCATACATATACTTATATCTGCTTTTATAGCATATATAAGTATATATGTATACAGACACAACACGTGGGGGGGGAGGTTGATGATGATAGCTTTCATTACCATCCAATTTTCTACTACTACTACTACTACTACTGCTGCTGCTGCTGCTGCTGCTGCTGCTGCACACACACATGTAGACTCACACACACGAGCACGCACACAGCCTGACGGACGCGCGCACACAAACACACACATACATGCATAGACTATATATATATTGTAGTAAAAAAGATATTCATTGTAATCCGGGAGGTAATCAAAACTATCGCCAAAACCGGCATCGATATCACAATCGTCACCACCACCACCCCACCACCATCACCACCACCACCACCATCACCATCACCATCACCATCACCATATCCATCGCCACCATATCCATCGCCACCTTCAAATCCTACCAACATCATCACCACCACCATAACCACCACCGTCACCAACTTTACCACATACATCACCACGACCATTAATCCGGCACCCATACAACCGCCTCAACCGCCATTTCTACAACCCCTACCATTACCACTACCACAACAACCACGACCACACCTGGTCTGACATTGTTGTTGTTTAGCCCCAGGTAAATCTTAATCGTGCCAACCTATCATGAAAAGCATTCCAGCCGTGACCATTCTTTTCTTTTTTTCCTGTGTGCAGAGGACCCATAACTATGATTATTCAACGTATTCTAAGTATGGTTTACTCTTTTGCTCTTTTACTTGTTTCAGTCATTCGACTGCGGCCATGCTGGAGCACCGCCTTTTAGTCGAGCAAATCGACCCGGGGACTTATTCTTTGTAAGCCCAGTACTTATTCTATCGGTCTCTTTTGCCGAGCCGCTAAGTTACGGGGACATAAACACACCAGCATCGGTTGTCAAGCAATGCTAGGGGGACAAACACAGACACACAAACACACACACACACATATATATATATATATATATATAGATATATATATATATATATATATATATATATATATATATATATATATATATACGACAGGCTTCTTTCAGTTTCCGTCTACCAAATCCACTCACAAGGCATTAGTTGGCCCGGGGCTATAGCAGAAGACACTTGCCCAAGATGCCACGCAGTGGGACTGAACCCGGAACCATGTGGCTGGTTAGCAAGCTACTTACCACACAGCCACTCCTGGCTATTATTTTTAGCTATTCAAGTAACCACCAAGGGACTCCCTTGCTGGCTTGAGATCAAAGAGTCAATTTTAACTGCGCAAAAAATATAATTTACAAAGAAAACACTCCTCTTACCTCTCCTCATATTCCTCCCACAATTTCTCATCTTCTCGCCCTCTTACCTCTTCCCATGACCAATCACTCCTCCTTCTTCTTCTGCTCCATTTCTCTTATTCTTCATCGTCTCACTTCTACCCTTTCTCTTCAATCCCATTCACTTCCTCGCTCCTCGCTCTAACACCATCATTCCTATTTATCTTACAACGTTAAAATCAATAAGCTGGCACAAACGGTTTACGTCAGTGTACGTTTATTATTGTACTAGCAGCATAGCCCGGCGTTGCCCGGGTATGTAAGAGCCCCTAGTAGGCAACGACTAATCCCAATCTAGTTCTTTCCCTCTAGGGAACGAAGGCGCATGTATAGGTTGCAATGTCTTCTCTTCACTCGAATACTTCTATGTATACGATGTTCCTAGCTGTCTCCCGACAGAAAATGTGTTGCATATAAAAAGCTTAGATTCTCGACCCCATGTCGAATTTATCGATTTTTTTCAGAACTGGGGGAACTTTTCAAAATTTTCGCTGCGTTAGTTTTGAATTATGACATTGGGCTATGTGTGTGTGTCAAGTTTCATCAGAATCGGTTTAAAGCCGTGGTCAGGGTGAGGGTACAACCTGACAGCCACACAGACACACAGACAGACAAACTGCCGTTTATATATATATAGATTTACGTTTCAAATTTTTGGCGTTGTGTACAAATTTCGCAAGGGTCACTATTGCCTTTCATCGATTAGCTATCAACTGCCCTTTTTTTTGGTTTCATTGAACAGGAAAGAGCTTCTCCGATGCGCCTTACACGCCCCACAGAAGCTGTTAGGTTGATGTGAATGTTGTTATTCTTTGGTATATGTATATTAGTGGCTGCAGGAAAATTACTCGTGTTAAGAAATGATTGAACCGGATTGACGATTGAGGGATGATGGAGTGAGAATAGTGATTGGATGGATGGAAGCACTCCGTCGGTTACGACGATGAGGGTTCCGGTTGATCCGAATCAACGGAACAGCCTGCTTGTGAAATTAACGTGTAAGAGGCTGAGCACTCCACAGACACGTGCGCCCTTACCGTAGTTCTCGGGGATATTCAGCGTGACACAGAGAGTGACAAGGCCGGCCCTTTGAAATACAGGTACAACAGAAACAGGAAGTAAGAGTGAGAGAAAGTTGTAGTGAAAGAGTACAGCAGGGATCACCACCATCCCCTGCCGGAGCCTCGTGGAGCTTTAGGTGTTTTCGCTCAACAAACACTCACAACGCCCGGTCTGGGAATCGAAACCGCGAGCCTATGACCGCGAGTCCGCTGCCCTAACCACTGGGCCATTGCGCCTCCACTAATAGTGATTAGTGTGTGTTGCATGGACGTAAGAGGGCACGGTATAGAAAAGGAGAGGAGAAATGAGTGTGTTGCTGGACTTAAATTGAAGTATTTAACCCATTAGTGTTTAAACCGGCCATATCAGGCCAAAATTGTCTTCCTGTTTTATGCTCAAACCAGCCAGCTCTGACCTCTCACACCTACCCTACAAAGTCATTCTAAAAATAAACAGGGACATCATCAAAATCTCAGAGTTACAAGATGCTGTACAATTAATTTAAAACAATGTAATTAAACAGGCTTTACATTTGACAGATTAATCTGAATACTAAAGGGTTAATGATAGAAGAAGCTGAGTGAAACGATAACACTTCTGAAGGTTGGAGACTGAAGTTTGAAGGCATGTTTTTTAGCATGTTTTTAAATATCGACTCCAGTACGCAACTGCTACTTAATTTATCGACCTCGAAAGGATGAAAGGCAATGTCGACCTCGGCGGAATTTGAACTCAGAACGCACCGACAGACGAAATGCCGCTAAGCACTTCGCCCGGCGCGCTAACGTTTCTGCCAGCTCGCCGCCTTTTAATCGTAATGATATTGATAACAAGAACACTGATAAAAAACCATGCCCTTAGCGGTGATAACCTCAAGTAAAGATGAATTCCTTTTCATTTTACTTCACTTACAATCCCAAGTCTCACGTAACATTCTCAAACTTATGACTCTCAAATACTTCAACACACACGTCAGTCAATCGTTTACGCAACTTAGATTATAGATATCTAATAGAAACCACCATTCAAGATTTTTTCAAGTGACGTAGTGTAGTGGTTAATTTTGAGTGTCAAATTTGACAATCTCGACCCAGATGTTGGATGTTCAACTGGTTTGTTATTCGAATACATCCTGTACCGCAATATCAAGGAACTGAAGAAAGTCTGTAAAGAGGAATGGGTGAAACTACCAAAATCTTCATGCAAGAAGCTCGTTGAAAACTACAGAAAACGACCTGAAGCTGTAAGGCAAATATTAACAAATCGTGTTAAATACTTTTGCACACAGTCAAATTCGAAAATTGGCAATAAAAATACATAAAAACAATGTTTCTCGATTTTCCTCTGTTTATTTAGACAATGTTCATTAAAATATTTGAAGTATCATTCAAATTGAACGATTTTTTATTGTGAAATTTATAAAAAACCGATGTGTGTTAAATACTGATGCTACCTATATATATTATATATATATATATATATATATATATATATATATATATATATATATATATATATATATATATATATATATATATATATAAATAGAAATAAGACCCCGGTAAGCAAGTGTAGGAAGTATATAAGCTTCAAGAAGTCCGTGGTATGTATGGAAAGCAAAAAAATGGACAATGTACGTTCCGAAATAATAAAACTTTATTGGTATGGAAGGTAACACACATTTTCCCATATCAAGGTAACGAGGAAATTCGATAAGCTGAAAGTTTCTG
>NC_042998.1:195089694-195222194 GCF_006345805.1 Octopus sinensis | reverse complement strand
ACAAGAAAGCGCAAAAAAAAAAACACAACAACGCGAGGACGTGGAACAAATATAGTATTATTTGTTTTTTTTTTTTTTTTTGTGTTTTCTTGTGTGGATTAACTATATATATATATATATATATATATATATATATATATATATATATAATATATAATATATATATATATATATATATGATAATGATGAAGAGCCCTAATCGATTTGTACATATATATATATATGTGACCTCGTGTGTACCGTTGGCGATTTTTTTCCTCTGTCTTCCCTTCTCTGGATCTTTCCTTCTCCTATATTTCTGATGAAGAGCTCCGCTCGAAACGTTAAACCCTCCGTCTTCCCTTCCTTGCTGAGCGTCCAATAATACTATATTTGTTCCACGTCCTCGCGTTGTTGTGTTTTCATGTTTGGATTAACTATATATATATATATATAGTGAGAATTTACAAGAAAAACAAAAGGCGAAGACGGTGTGTAAACAATAAACAGATGTATAAGTTTAACGCTCGGGAAGTGAGAAAGTCCTTTACGTTTCGAGCCTATGCTTTTCGACAGAAACAAACACAAAAAATAAACAGGGAGAGAACATAGAAAAAGGTTTAGCGGCTTACGATCTATCACTGAGAATGCCGGACAGAGGGGTCACACAGGAGAGCTTGGAAGAAGAGGAGATCCCAAAAGTAGCGGTGATCCCAAAAGGAAGGTGCGCATGCGTGTGTATGTGAGAGCGTATGTGTCTGTGGAAGGGGTCTGGTGGCATTGACGTGTGCGTGTGTGCATGTGTAGGTGTGTGGATGATGGTGTAGGTGCCGGGAAGTGGTCAGTGCTAGTGTGTAGTGTGGTGGTGTGATGTGGTATGGTGTGGTATCGTGGTGTATGGTGTGGTAGTGGTGTATGGGGCGGTGGTGTGGTGTGGTAGTGTGTGTAGTGTGGGGGTGTTGGGGTGTTGGGGTGTTGGGGAGGCGAGAGTGGGGGAAGCAAGAGTGAGGTCTAAGGGATGAGATGGGGTGGAATGGGATCTATAGAGATGGTGGGGTTGGAATGTGTAGAGTGGGGTAACGAGGGAGGGGTGACGATGAAGGGAGAGGGTGGAAGGAGAGAAGGTGGGTAGGAGTGAAGAGAGGAAGTAGGTGTCAGAGTAAGAGAGGAGAGGTCGGTGGGAGGAAGTCGGTGTGAGAGGAAGAGAGGAAGAGGGTTAGATGAAGAGGAAGGAGAGTTGAGCCCATGTGGACTATAGGAGCGAAGAGAGAAGATTAATCCTTGCTCATGGCGAAGACGGGATTCCAGATTGCCCCTGTGCAAGGACAATCAGAACACAAACAGATGTTGTAAAGAGTGACCGGTAGAGCGGAAATGGCGCGAGACTGAGGTGTCGTTGCCGAGACGGATGTCTCAGTGTTCCGCGAACTGGTCGGCCAAGCGGCGTCCCGTTTGACCGATGTATAGAGAAGGACAAAGAGAGCTGGAGATGCAGTAGATGACGTTCATAGAAGTGCAAGTGAAGGAGTCAGTGATATGACAGGGTCGATGATGGGTGCCTGTGAGGAGGGTGGTGTTGGAGAGGTAAAGGCAAGTGCGACAGCGTGGGTGGGAGCAGGAGAACGAACCGGGTTGGGAGGTTGGGTTAGGGAAGAAGCTGTGGACCAAGAAGTCTCGTAGGTTGTGGGCTCGCTTGAAGGAGGGAAGAGGTCAGTTAAGGAAGATGTGCGTAGTGAAGGGATCGGACTGGAGTCGCCGGTAGGCTCGGAGAATGGTGCGTTGGAGAGGTAGGGTGGTAGGTGAGGGGAAACGGAAGACAGATGACGGCGGGGCAGGTGCGATGGGAAAGAGCGGATGCACGGTCCATGGAACATACTCTGGCAAGGGCGGTGTGGATAGTGGTGAGGGGATAGGATGAAGTGGCGAGCCATGAGTTGAGACTGAGTCTCAAAGTCATGGTTGTCATTGTAGGGCCTGCGTAGACGGAGGAATTGGGAATATTCCTATTTTTAAGATGGTGTATGTGACTGGAAAGGGTTGTGGATTTACTGTTTCTCATAGCTAAAAGAATTGAGATGTGCAGCGTATCTCTGTTTAAAGTATATAGTTGATCCTATATATGTGTGTGTATGCATGTTGTATGTATGTATGTATATATATATATATATAATATATATATATATATATATATGTATGTATTATATATATATATATATATGTATGTGTATGTATGTATATGTATATATATGTATGCATGTATGTGGGCCACTCCTCGAAAAGGATGGCACACTTACAGGAAAACCAATGAGGGTAAGTGAAATACTGAATGAGCAATTCAAGAGTGTTTTCACTCCACCCCTTGGGCATCTCCAAATCACCAATCCAACTGACTTTTTTACCACTGCAGATATAAAATCAGAGGCGGCGACGATAGATTACATCGATATAAAGGAAGACGATGTAACCAAGGCTATAGATGAAATGAAAACAGACTCAGCTACTGGCCCCGATGGATTCCCGGCAATCCTCCTAAAAGCATGTAAGAGAGTCCTAGCAAGACCACTGCAGTTCCTCTTCAGAGCTTCCTTGCAGCTGGCAAACTCCAGGAAAACTGAAGGAAGGTAAAATATGCCCCATTCATAAAGGAGGTAGCAGAGCGGAAGCCAAGAACTATAGACCTATCTCTCTGACCTCACACATCAGCAAGGTCATGGAACGAATAGTCAGAAGGAAGCTGATCACCTTCCTTGAAGAGAATGACTTGCTGCCCGACACCCAACATGGTTTCCGACCAGGGAGAAGCGTGTTAACTTAGCTCCTACAACACTATGACTGGGTGCTGAAACGGCTGCTCAACCACTCAAATGTGGAAGTGATATATCTCGACTTTGCAAAGGCCTTTGATAAAGTCGATCATGGAATGATATGTCACAAACTGCGTGATCTCAACATAGTTGGAAAACTGGGAGAATGGCTTCATGACTTTCTGAAGGATAGAAGTCAGGTGGTAGTAGCCAATGGGGCCACCTCCATTAACACACAAATAGTGAGCGGTGTTCCGCAGGGCACTGTTCTGGGACCACTACTGTTCATAATGGCCCTCTCAGACATGCCCTCAGCCAGGCAGAGAGCCACGATCACAAGTTATGCAGATGATACAAAAGTTTCACAGGCAATACAGAACCCTGAGGACACTAAACACCTGCAATGTGAGCTGGACGAAATATACAAGTGGGCTGAAAAGAATAGCATGCAGTTCAATGCTGGAAAGTTTCAAGCTTTATACTATCAGCATGCAAAACTGAATGCAATACCCAATGAATACACTGGACCCGAGGGATTGCAATCCCAGAGGCACAATCAGTGCGTGACCGGGTATTCACATGAGTGATGACGCGACCTTTCATGTACATGTTGCTAAACTGACAATGAAATGTAGACGGCTGGCTGGATGGATTCTTAGAACCTTTAGAACAAGAGAACAAGAAACCATGATGGTCCTCTGGAAGACACTTGTCCTAAGCCACTTTGACTATTGCTCTCAGCTATGGTCACCATCCAGTGTCAAGTTGATCACAGAACTTGAGGCGATCCAACGAAGCTACACAAAGAAGATTAAAATTATATTCTCTGGAGCGTAGGCGGGAAAGATATGCCATAATATACATCTGGAAGATCCTGGAGGGAAGTGTCCTGAACTTTGGCATCGAGAGTTACGCAAATGCCAGAACTGGGCGCCACTGCGTGGTGCCTAGGACTCCTAACCTGCCATCAAGATGTAGGACAAGATTCTGTGATAGCCTGGGCTTCCGAGGCCCACAGCTCTTCAATATCCTCCCGAAGAACCTGAGAGTCCTGCATGGGGTGGATACAGATGTCTTTAAAATGGAGCTGGATCTCTTCCTGTCAGGTGTCCCAGATGAACCAACTTCACGGCAGGAGGGGCAGATGAGGGCAGCTGCATCGAACTCTCTCATGCACCAAATAGCAGTTGCTAGAAAGCCTCCATGAAGTGAAACCAAGTAGCAACACCAAATGGCGGTGCCCCAGCATGGCCACAGCTCATAAGCTGAAACTAGAATCAATCAATCAATCAATCAATCAATCAATATATATAATATATATATATATTATATATATATATATATATAATATATATATATATTATGATATATATATATAATATATATATATATATATATATATTATATATATATATATATATATATATATATATATATTATATATATATATATATATATATATGTAAATATATTATATATATATATAATACTATCACACCATACTTTCTCAGTCCGAACTCCATTCTGATATCAGCATTGAAGGTATACACCGTAGTATCAACGAGGGAACCGACTTGGGCTTCATCTTTACCATAAAGTTTGAGTTCATCCATAATAACAAATGGTTGACTTTTTGTTGCCTGCTTTTGAATACATACCCAGCTTTTGCTTTTCTTACAATCATAAGCTTGCAATCCTGTGGCAGGACTCCATTTTTTTCGAAATGTTCGTACATCGACTCTGCGAGTATTCCAGTCAGTAACTTCTACATAAGTGGCAAACAGGATATCGGCCTGTAATTGTCTACCGTATTGCCTCTTTCCGATGTTTTTCAGGTACAGCACTGTCCTACCCAATGCTAACCACTCTGTTGTTATTTGATCGGCATTTAACAAGGTTTTGAGTCGCGCAGCTATTCGTGCATGACAAATCTTTTGATCCAGTAGCCTTGAACTCCATCTGGTCCCGGGCCTTCCAGTTGCTCATTTTTTTGCTGATTTTCTTCACTTCTCTAACTGAAATGACTAGTTCTGCCTGTTTTGGACAGACTACTGTTTGTTTCAGTTCTTGCAACCATTCACCATCCCTCTTGCGCTCCTTGTCTTTGCTCCAGATGTCACTCCAAAACCTTTTGACTTTCAATGTTATCTGGTATCAACTTTTCATCTGTACTTCCTCCATTTATTTCTTTATAGAATCTCTTCTGATCTACTCTGAATAACCTGTTCTGGTGGTAACCCGTCATTCATTGGTCGTATATTTGCTTTTTTGCAACGAGGCGCTGTTTCAGTTCCTCCACTACTATTTTGAGGCCCTTTCTTTCAATATATTGTTTTGTTACATGTTATTCTGTATTCTGAGTACTTTTATTTTAGCAAATGTTGCTTACTACAAGTTATGGATGATTCTTTTATGACTTCATTGCTTTCAGACTTAGCTTAAGGTATTTTCGCGCCTGACATCACAAAATGCGTCTGAATAAACATTGCCGGACAGCAAATAGAGACTCGGACATTGCTTAGAAAATATTTTTCATTTTTAACCTCGTATATAATACGCAATAGGGATTTTGACTTTAAAATTTTGGGAAAAAATGCGGATTATACTCGAGGATTTACGTATATATATACCGTATATATATATATATATATATATATTATAATATATATATATATATATATAATATATATATATATAGATATATATATATAATATATATATATATATGTATATATATATATATATATATATATATATATATATATGTATATATATATACATATATATATATATGTATATATATTTATATATATATATATATATATATATATATATACATACTATATATTACATATATATATATACGTATATATATACATATATACACATATATAATACATATATAATATATACATATATATATATATTATAATATATATATATATATATATATATATATTTATATATTATTATATTATTTACATACATATATTATATATATATACACATACATATATATATATATATATAATATATATATAATATATATAACATATACGGATATATATGCACACTAATTTACGTGTATATAAAAAGTATATATGTATACGCATATATATGTGTTTATGTATATATATGCGTGTGTGTGTGTTTGCTTGTCTACGTGTATGTGTGCATGTCAATGTCTCCATACGTGTACTTCACATTCCCATAATCAACGATATAGATCCAAGTAGTGTCGTGACGCAGGTATGTCAGCTGATTTGCCGACAATAATTCAGAAGAATAAAAGAACAACTGACCTGAACACATCTTGTGTTGATTAAATATTATAGACATGAATCCTTACCTGATCAGCTGTTGCCTTCTTCCTTCTACACAACTCATTACGACCCACATTCAACACTGATTACGGATCTAGTACGACATAGCTAGTATATTCTAGGCTAGAAACTCCCAACCTATATTAAAATAAAAAGTAGGTTTTTCCTTATTTTTGGTTTTAATCCTATTTCTTTATTACCCACAAACAAGGACAGACAAACGGATTAAGTCGATTATATCGACCCCAGTGCGTAACTGGTACTTAATTTATCGACCCCGAAAGGATGAAAGGTAAAGTCGACCTCGGCGGAATTTGAACTCAGGACGTAACGGCAGACGAAATACCTATTTCTTTACTACCCACAAGGGGCTAAACACAGAAGGGACAAACAAGGATTACATCGACCCCAGTGCGTAACTGGTACTTATTTAATCGACCCCGAAAGGATGAAAGGTAAAGTCGACCTCGGCGGAATTTGAACTCACAACATAACGGCAGACGAAATACCTATTTCTTTACTACCCACAAGGGGCTAAACACAGAAGGGACAAACAAGGATTACATCGACCCCAGTGCGTAACTGGTACTTATTTAATCGACCCCGAAAGGATGAAAGGTAAAGTCGACCTCGGCGGAATTTGAACTCACAACATAACGGCAGACGAAATACTATTTCTTTACTACCCACAAGGGGCTAAACACAGAAGGGACAAACAAGGATTACATCGACCCCAGTGCGTAACTGGTACTTATTTAATCGACCCCGAAGGATGAAAGGTAAAGTCGACCTCGGCGGCGGAATTTGAATTTGAACTCAGGACCGTAACGGCAGACGAATACCTATTTCTTTACTACCCACAAGGGGCTAAACACAGAAGGGACAAACAAGGATTACATCGACCCCAGTGCGTAACTGGTACTTATTAATCGACCCCGAAAGGATGAAAGGTAAAGTCGACCTCGGCGGAATTTGAACTCACAAATAACGGCAGACGAAATACCTATTTCTTTACTACCACAAGGGGCTAAACACAGAAGGGACAAACAAGGATTACATCGACCCCAGTGCGTAACTGGTACTTATTTAATCGACCCCGAAAGGATGAAAGGCAAAGTCGACCTCGGCAGAATTTGAACTCAGGACGTAACGGCAGACGAAATACCGCTAAGCAATTCGCTCGACGTGCTAACGTTTCTGCTAGCTCGCCGCCTTTTTTGGTTTTAATCCTGTAAGTACGAAGAAACTGTTTGGCACCCAATTCAATTGTAACATCGCTATTTCACGTAGCATGAAAATTAACACATTGGACTTTCATTACTTTCAGGAAGTGTGAAGCTGTTCTCAGTGACCGACTCCATAATGCGATACTTTAAGTGGTTTTCCCTAAAAGTTGCACACCTACGTAGATGGGTAGTAAAAATATCTGGTACTTCTACGGTTAATTTGTATGATTTTCAACAGCTGTTAACATAATGTGTGTATATGTGTGTGCGTGTATGTATGTATGTATGTATGTATGTATGTATGTATGTATGTATGTATGTATGTATGTATGTATGCACACGCACACCCTCTCACATATACGGAGTCACATATACGCATACATACGTACATACATAGATATATACATACATACATTGCAAAGAAAGTGTGTTTGCATATTATCTTAGAGAAATCAATGTGAATCAATAGTTTTCCAACAATATAGACGCAATCAGTTACAGAATGACTAAAAGTTAAACGTAAGCACTCATCAATATGTTGGATAGTTTTTGTTGGTCACTTTTAGGTTTATTACACTGGTCAACACATATTTTCTGGCACAAGGTTTATCAATGGTTTTTAACTAATTTTGGGTGCTGAATCCAAATCCGGCATCAGATTTTCTCTACCACATCGGATTTTGAGGTATAAAATCTTCTGATTTTGCTAGAAACAGCTATTTAAATCTCATAAAGAAGGAATTAAACATAAGTAATTTTTAATAGACAACATGTCTTTTTTTTTATCTAATAAACCAAACCAGAAAGATGTGAGATTAAATGCACCTCAACAAGTAAGAATTAAGCTTGGTTATAACAAAATGTGATTACTAAATCTCTATTCATGGTGGTCATTTATTCTGATCATTTTATTACAGCAAGAACTTCCTCTTCTTTGACAATCTCTTCTTGAATATCTCTCATCGAGTTCTAGCAATAATCTACCATTATGTTTAAGTCTCGTCGACCTTGGCAGTGTTCTTCCATTACTTTTGCATCTTGATGAAAGTGTTCACCTGGTTCTTCGCTAACGTCACCCAGGTTCTCTGTAAAATCACCCAACTGACTGTGTAAGGAGAGCAATTTAATGCTCATCCTACATCCAAGAGCTTGCAATCTCAAGAGCAATTCCTCCATAATCTTTCAATGATTGTCAGCTTTCCTGTTCCCAAGGAAATTCTGAACCACATCAGAGAAGGCATTCCAAGCTCTCGCCTCCACCGCACTCATTGTTGTAGCAACATGTGGACCCTCAAGAAGTGTTCTTATTTGAGGTCCATCAAATATTCTTGTCTTCTTCTCATCACCGAGACTTGGATCAAGGGCTTTGATGAAGGGCTTGATCACACCAACTTTCAATAAAGGTTTTGCAAACTTTGAAGGGAGCCCAGGTTTTATCCTGTCTCTAAGTGTTACTTTTAAGTAAGCATGATACACCTTGACAAAGTTATTAATGTTGCGCCTTTGAGCCTGTGGAGTGGAGTTTCCACAAACGTAACAGAAGATATCGGGGTCATTGCAGGACGTCTTTCTTTTTTCTTATGTATCCATAACCAGATCACAGTGGTTCAGTTAACACCTGAAAAGACGAGGAAGAGCTTTAAAGCAAAACTCAGCTTGAATATATTCAAATTTGCATGACAATCCAGCCCAAATTCCAACAAATAGTGGAGTAAAGTTAACTTGTAATATGCTCCGGGTAAATAAAGATATATACCGATGACACAAAAATGTAATGTGATAGAACAAACCTTAGGTCAGTTTTGGAATCAGTGCCCCAAAATTAGTCTAAAACAGCTCTAAGGTTTTATGCCAGAAAATAAAAGTTTTATTTTGTTGACTCGTGTTATGATTCATATGATTCATATGAGGAAAAATGCTTGACTCATACACGTACTTTTAAAAAAATGACTATTCCATGATAAACATCCTTCAAATGTTGATACTTGATAAAACTCGGTGACAACCACAAACTTGTTAGATATTAAAACAATATCTCTTTGTAAATAGGTCGTTTGTATTTATGAATCACCAAACATCCATATTAAGCATCTCTCCAAATTCATTCTGCATATTTTCCATGGGTAAACTCATCAAATTTATCTTATTTAAAACGCGAGATCCTTTTTGCGAAGTTGAGTCAGCCACAAAACTAATTTTGTCAAATAATGAATGGGAAACTTCTAAAAGTGCATTTTTTGATATTTCACACGAACAACACGCAATGATAATACTGTTTCCGATATAGATTTATTGCAAATAATAGCTTGAAAATCAGCTGTTGAGAATTTAATGATATCTTTATATATAAAAGTGAAGTTGTGTGTCTGTCTCCTACGATTTAGATTCCTAACTACTCCCACATTTTGCGGTGCAGTGTAACTAAAAGCGGGTATCTTATAGTCGTGATTCATATCGAGCCCTTCTGAGTATTAGCGCGCGTCTATGATGAGTCTACGATTAAAAAAAAAAAATTACCATAATTTTTTCCCATTTTTAATGCATTTTTTTTGCTATTATATAAGGGAAGTAACTCTCTAAAAATGTATTATTAAATCTCAGAACGTAAAAAGCTACAGTAACACCACCCCTTTGTGGTTAGCCATATTGAGATGGCTATTATACTTTACATCTCTAAAAATGCTTATATACTGCTATATAAGACCGGGCGATACTGCTAGTTTAAAATATTTTAACGTCGTCTTTTCTTATCAATGGTTTAAGAGAGAAATCCGAATAACAATTAAGTGGTAAAGATTGAAAATTACTTTGAATATTATTTGGCTTTGATGATAAATTAAAACACACACTTTTATGATCTCTCTTACGTTGTATATCAATATAGAGAACATCTCGACCAAATATCGATTTTCAGTCGACAGGTTTTGACGTCAATGCTCAAAAAATTTCCAATATTTACCAACCAATGCACTATAATTATTGACTCATATACAAGCTGTATCTTCTCTTGCTTTCTCTTTTACTGCTCTTGCAACAGATTCTTCTTCTGGGAACCAGCAAGCAGTGTACCGTTCCACCCAAGCCAACCGATTCACCTGTATCTTCCTTTGCCGTCCTTACGTTTGTGTTTTACCCACTAAACTTTTTTATGCAATCCTTCTCACCTTGACCTTCACCACTCTAGAACATTATACTCTGCCACGAGCCAACGAGGGAACATCTACGGGGTCGTCCAACCGGCTGGAAATTGTAGGCTAGTTCTCTGTCAAAAGCCAACTGCACTGTCTTATAAATAGGAAGGTCACCTATTAGAGAAGATAGTTCTAAATAAGCCTTAAATAGACAGGATGGCCATGACTGGAATGTCTACTTGATCAGCGCTGAATTGGAGCTAAACAACAATCATACCGGCAAAGATATCAACAACGACAACACTACACTAACACCCTCACCATGACCACCATCAACAAGTGGAGGCGCAATGGCCCAGTGGTTACGGCAGTGGACTCGCGGTCGTAAGAACGCG
The DNA here is from genome assembly GCF_006345805.1 of Octopus sinensis. Classification (NCBI taxonomy): domain Eukaryota; kingdom Metazoa; phylum Mollusca; class Cephalopoda; order Octopoda; family Octopodidae; genus Octopus; species Octopus sinensis. The sequence goes on along the minus strand of NC_042998.1, from coordinate 195,211,336 downwards.
GTTTCGATTCCGGGTCCGGGCATTGTGTGAGTTTATTGAGCGAAAACACCTAAAGCTCTGCGAGGCTCCGGCAGCGGGGGGTGGTGATCCCTGTTGTACTCTTTCGTCCCAACTTTCTCCCACTCTTTCTTCCTGTTTCTTGTCCCCGACTTCCTACGCAACGGCTGAACCTGGATGCGCATTCATCCATCCGTCGATGCTCTCGGTGTCGGGGGTTGACCTGCTTTCTCTTCTGCGGGTCTTACGAATAGCAAAGGACCACGTTTCGGACTTCTCCCATCTTGCGAGCTCTGGGACGAAGACCGTTCGCTCAGCAGCAACAGAAACTAACAACAACGCCAGTAACAGTACTACCACAACCAACAGCAACAACGATAACTTGCTCTTCTCAAAGCACAAGGCTAGCAGTCGTTTCAGGTTCTTGACAAGTACTTTATTCTATCAATCTCGAAAGGATGAAGAGTAAAATTGCTCTCGCGGAAGTGGAAATCAGTTCGTGACAAGTCGAGAGAAATACCTATTTCTTTAGTACCCACAAGGGGCTAAACACAGAGAGGACAAACAAGGACAGACGAACGGATTAAGTCGATTATATTGACTCCAGTGCGTAACTGGTACTTATTTTATCGACCCTGAAAAGATGAAAGGCAAAGTCGACCTCTGCGGAATTTGAACTCAGAAATTCGGAAGAAATACCGCAAGATATTTTTTTGCTCGGCGATCAACCAGTTCTGCCAATACAACGGCAACAACAACAATAACAACAACACCAACAAATGCAAAGACATTAACAGCAATAACCGCAAACATAAAACAACAATGATGGTAACAGCATATGTTTCTTTATTAGCCACACAGGGCTGAACACAGAGGGGACAAATTACAAAGTAAAGCTTTTCTTTTTGGGGAGAAAAAAAAAGAAAAGAAAAGAAAAGGGCGCAGGAGTGGCTGTGTGGTAAGTAGCTTGCTAACCAACCACATGGTTCCGGGTTCAGTCCCACTGCGTGGCATCTTGGGCAAGTGTCTTCTGCTATAGCCCCGGGCCGACCAATGCCTTGTGAGAGGATTTGGTAGACGGAAACTGAAAGAAGCCTGTCGTATATATGTATATATATATATATATATATATATATGTATGTATGTGTGTGTGTGCTTGTGTGTCTGTGTTTGTCCCCCTAGCATTGCTTGACAACCGATGCTGGTGTGTTTACGTCCCCGTCACTTAGCGGTTCGGCAAAAGAGACCGATAGAATAAGTACTGGGCTTACAAAGAATAAGTCCCGGGGTCGATTTGCTCGACTAAAGGCGGTGCTCCAGCATGACCGCAGTGAAATGACTGAAACAAGTAAAAGAGTAAAGAGTAAAAAAATAATAAAAAAGTGGGGTAGGTTTTCGAACAGCATAAGTAGCAACAACAGCACACAAACAACAACATCAAGAGCATTCGCAACATCAATAACAACAATCATAATAAAACCAATAATTAACAACACCGATACCAAAGAGTTACAACAACAATAGAATATACATTAGCGACAGAGGTAGTATTAATATGGAGAGATAATCTTTATCCCCACTTAGACGTCGATGTTCTGTTAGAACAAACTATACTGCGGTGGATACCACGAGAGACACTCTCATATTGGCTTTTTAGTGCAAAATGCACTCTGGTTTAAATCGATAGCGAAGAGGTTAATCCCGGCCATTTCCAGCACCAAGACCACCAGATCACGTGATTTCGACCTTCCTTAGTTTCGTCAATGATGCACCAAAAGCCAATGTGAGAGTTTCTCTCGTAGCCTCTACCGCAGTATAGTTTGTTCTAACAGAACATCCACGTTTAAGTGGGGACAAACAATAGTAATAACGATGTCAATGACAATAACAAAAGCAACATTAATAACAACAATAGCAACAACAATAATTCTGTCTAATTCTGACACAAAGCTAGTAGTTTTGAGGGGAGGGGGAACGTCGATTATATTAACTTGTTTTACTACCGACGCCGAAATTATGAAAGGTACCGTCGACCTCGGCAGCGTGTGAACTCGGAGCTCCTCTTTGAAAATCAAACAGAAAGAGGATAACTGTGGACAATTGCTTTAAAAACTCCAGCTTCAATATTCAGATTACAAATTTACCTTTATACCAATAATGATTGGTGCACTTGGTGAGTAAATGCTTAACTGACAGTCTGGTTAAGCATGAATTTTCAGGAAAAAGAAATCAAACACCTCAGACATTACAAATATAATCTGTAAGTGGAACAGTAAAGATATGCAAGACTTCACTCAAGTTTAAAATGTGACATTTTAAAATACAAATTATCTATTAATTACAAAAATTTCTCTCAATTTGTTTTTGCATTTGTTCTTTGTAGTACGAGAATTTAATCTGTGGTCGCATTGTTCTGGTTGCTCGTGAATGGCTGAATGACCACTTCCCCGAAAGATGGATGGGTTATCGTGGTCTGCATGAGTGACCAGCCAGGAGTCCCGACTTAACACCCTGTGATTTCTTTCTTTGCGGGTTGGTTAAAGGAACAAATTTACTGTACCAAAAGGGCGAATGCGAGAAGCTATAAGTCTTCCATCCCCCCCAGGGTTCCTGGTGAAATCAGTTGACTCAATTCCGGGGCGACTCAAGAAGCTGGTGGCGACATCTGGAACCAATATCGAATTTTAAATAAAATGCTCGAAACGTTAAAGACATTTATTTTTCCTGAGCGTCTATCAAATATTCCCGGTTTGGGTTATTTTTTACCGTGCTTTTGTTTTCTTTTTGCACCTTGTGTGTGAGGGTGTGTGTGTGTGTGTGTGTGTGTGTGTACGTATAGCATTCTATAGTTTTGCCTGAGATACTATAAGATATCTATGGCAGTAGTTTGTAGCCGGGGCATTATCGCTTCTTTGGAAATATTGTGAGCAAGATAACTTGTTTAGCGAATGCCAGATTCCTTTTTTCTCGCTGTTCTGCTCCTCATTTCTTCTACAGTTCGGTGAGAATCAGTTTAAATATGTTTGGATACAGTTTATATACAATACTGTGCACTAATACAATCATTTACACTTCTTCAATAATTCTACCGCCTCCGCGAAATGACACTCTCTATTGTTGCACTGTTAGAGTATTAGAGTGACAAAGAACCCTTAGGGTGAGGAGGAGGATGCCTTTCCCCATTCGTTTCGGCTCCTGTACACTCTCAGCTCAAATCTCACTGAAGTCGATTTTGCCCTTCATATTTTTAGGATAAACAAATAAAATCAATAATAAATCTCTGAACGAGATGTAAACAGTAACCGCTCGACAACGTAAAGTATAATAGCCATCTCAATATGGCTAACCACAAAGGGTGGGTGTTATTGTAGCTTTTAGCCCCAGGAGATCATCGTCTCCAGCTGGCTTTAGGTACACTATCTGTGCCCTTATGGTATTTGCAAAGGGAGGTCATCCCTCTCTCGTAAGCCTAAGTGATACGCACGGACCACAGTTTCGAGGTAGTTGCCTCTTGTCTCCAGCACTAAGAGTTTATCATTCTCTGTCTTTGTTTCTGAAGGAAACCGGCCGTCACTAGACCTGCAGAGGGGTGGGGTCTTGCAAATCTTGAATGTCCAAGATAGGTCATAGATCATGACGTTGTCCTTACGACACCATCAGGAGTCGAGGGCCCAAGGTTAAGAAAAGCACGAAGTAAAACAGTTTTATCCGTAAATTTTTTCTTGTTTTGTTAGTTATTTGGATAGCAATTTCTTAGTCTGATACAGGTGTTATCTTTATATATAAAAGTGAGGTTGTGTGCTGTCTGTCTCCTACGATTTAGATTCCTAACTACTCCCACATTTTGCGGTGCAGTTTAACCAAAACCGGGTATCTTATAGTCGTGATTCATATCGAGCCCTTCTGGGTATTAGCGCGCGTCTACGATGAGTCTACGATTTTAAAAAAAATTTACCATCAATTTTTCCCATTCTAATGCATTTTTGGCATATATAAGGGAAGTAACTCTCTAAAAATTTATTATTAAATCTCAGAACGTAAAAAGCTACAGTAACACCCCCTCCCTTTGTGGTTAACCATATTGAGATGGCTATTATACTTTACATATCTAAAAATGCTTATATAGTTATTTCCCTTACAAACCCGAGCAACACCGGGCGATACTGCTAGTAACTTTATAATGGAGAATCAGAGAGGGCCGAATAAATCAACCTAAAGAAGATTAAATAACGAAATCGAAACTGTCGAGATTTAAACTCGGAATATAAAAAGATTTAATTGAAAACTGTTCGACGATTTAATAATTCCACCATTCACTGTCCATCGGTGTTTGATTATTAAGTGTGAAACCCTAATTTATCCAAGGCTGAATACAAAATAAGTTATATGAAAAGTGAAACGCAGTAGAAATTCATTCACACACATAGATATATTCTTCCACATTAAAAAAAAAAACATTTATTATTAATCAAAAAATAGTCTTTCATTTAACTAATATGAAGAACTAATATTACCAATATATGATTAATAAAATATTTTCAATTACATAACATTTTCCTCCCATATATTCTTCCAAAAACTCCATAAAATATCATGGTAGGGTGTGGTTTACACATTTTTATATATTACGTTATATAATGAAAATGTGACACAGAGGAATTTCAATGGAATTTGCGGAAAAAGAAAACAGAAAATACATGCACCCAGCGGACACAGACCAACTCAGTCCCTCATCAGTTGTCGACCAAATACCATTACAACTTCGATTTGTATTTTGTTAGTTACTAGTTACTATTTTGTAGATTCTCGTTACTGATTCCGCAAACCAGACATCTTTCAACTGAAGGTGTAACTATTCGAAAAACCACAGTACTCACTGACTCAATTGAGACTTCCATTTGATTATATAATTCTGGTCCCTGTCTAATTTATATAAATTCCCTTTCGCTCATCAATTTTTGATGTCCATAAATATATTATGAAAAGCCATTTTTTTTTCACACTGAGAACGTCTTCATAATTAATAACACTAGCAGTATAGCCCAGCTTTGCTCGGGCTTGTTTTCTTTTCGACCCTTTAGAATTGGAATTTTTGAAAATTATGTAGCTTGTTATTCTGAACATTTTTCTGGTTGAAATACCCCGAAAAATGACGACACAGCAGTAAAAAAATCGTAAAAAAATAGGGATTTTCATAGAAAAAAAGCACCTTTTTGATGTAAATAACTTTTGGTCTTAACATGGTCCGATTTGAATTTTTTCTTCTACAGAAGGAAGAGTAAGCCTTCTTCTATCATACGCTCAATTTTGGTCAACTTGCGCCGCAGGGTCTCGGAGGAGATAGTGTTAGTTGAAGGCTACCAAACCTGCCACACACAGACAACTTCAGCTTTATATATAGAGAGAGATTACACTTATTCTATCAAAGTTGTTTCCCTCTAAAATAACTTGTCTCTTTGGTTGGTAGCAAAGTTAAACACCATAACATTGATAGAAGTGTAGAATACATCGATATTAAATGAAGACATCCATTTGTTTTCCTTAACTACCTCATTTTTAAAAAGCAATGAAGGTCAGATATTTCTTCCGAACATGTAGCGGTGTATGGCCCATACTAGTTTGAACATGTGCTGTATAATTATTTATGAAATAATGTTTATCCATTTTTGTAATGTTGTTGCCCTTTGACTATTTTGTATGACTATAACTTTATTTTTTCTTTCTTGAAATGTCCATAGACTGCTGACTGAAAGAAAGCTAGGAGCTGCCATACGAACATGATTTTATTTCAAGATTCAGAGAAAGAGAAGAGAGAAAAGAAACTGGCAGAATCGTTTGCATGCCGGACAAAATGCTTAGCAGCTTTTCATCCGTTGTTACGTTCTGAGTCCAAATTCTGCCGGAGCCGACTTTATTAAACCCGAAGGACTATATAGATTAAAAATACAATCGTTGAAGCAGGGGCTCTCAAACTTTTTTCTACTGATCTACTTCACCATTTCCAAGACGGCAATGCTGCCATACCCATTGTGGAGGATGTAGCTGATAATGGTTGGTCACACAATAGTGAATACTATTTTATGGATATCATAAAACAGACAATGCATAATCAGTCATTAATTATTATACGTGGAAGTGAAAACTTCCAGATGACATTTTTCTTTATAAATACTATTTAGTAAATAGTATTATAATCGGAAAGTGAATCAATGAAAAGTAAATAGCTGTGGTTACTTCAAAAATTCAGTGTCTTTAGATACCTCGCGTACTCCGATTTGAGAATCCTTGCGTTAGAACGTTAGTTATGTAGAATTTAGTATACGTTCTGAGTTAAAATTCTATCGAGGTCGGTCTTGCTTTTCCTCCTTCTGAAATCTGTAAAATAAAGTACAGTGAAGAACTGGATTTGATTGAAATATCATTACAGAAAACACTCACTGAGGCTTTACCAAAATTAATTTTTAAAAATATTAGTCATTGAGATAATTGGATATTTTTTCTTATCACATAACTATTTCTAATTAGGTATTTTAAAAAGTGCTAATTGCCCACTACATTTAATATGCTAATTTTAGCCTTACTTGATGTATCGTTAAGTTTATGTCAGAGTTATTTCCCTTCAACACACATCGACAGTAAAAATCGCAAGATTCGAGAATAACAGTAATTTCTGTGATATTTACTGGAATATTGTTGCGGAGATGGAGTTTCGAACCAGAAGATCTTATATTTACTGGTTTATTGTTAAGATACTACGTACTCACTCGACCTGCTAGAAATAGCAACCAAAACTCCTCCAAACACCACTGTATCTGTACCATTTCAGAAGAGAAAAGGATACAATGGATAATGTATATTACTGTTTGGAAAAGTTAGGGATGGGTTACTCTTGTATGGAATGTTATTAATTATAGATCTATTTGATTGCGATTGACCTGAAATTGAACAAAAACTGATTGGCTTAATATTTCTGGTGGAGATTCGGCCTTACAGGCCAAGCTTACTATCAAAATTTTTAATATTTCTGGTGGGGATTTTGGGGAGTTATTTCCCCTGAAATCAAATTTTAACTTTTTTGTTATCCTGATCCAGGAGACCAGCAAGACGGCAAAGTACATCCAACGGAGTGGATATGACGCTCTGATTTGATTGAATACAAAAATTCGTTGCTTCCCGTATCTCTCTTTGGTTAGCAGATAATAAAATTAAGCATTGCAATACAGAGAAAAAGGTCTGGTTTTAGCCGTAATTTCAAATGAACCAATGCATAACATTGGTTCAAATTTTGGCACAAGGCCAGCAAGCTCAGGCAGGGAGTAAGTCGATTATATCGACCCTAGAAGTCTACAGGTACTTATTTTATCGATCCCGAAAGGGAAAGTCGACCTCGACGGAATTTAAACTCAGAACATAAAGACGAGCGATATGCTCCCATGACTTTCGGAAACATTTTTTCACACTAAGAGTTGCTGAAGCATGGAACAAACTGCTGGCATCAGTTGTTAGTTGTCGGAGCACTGCATCCTTCAAAACTTCCATGCTTCCTGAGATTCGCCATCACTACACCTGATTTTCTCCCCTCCATACACACGCAAGCATGTATCTGACTCATACACTGTTCGCTTTCCAGACATTTGTACATTGCTGCATATGCTTTATATGCACTTTTGACAAGTTGTGGTGCACCTGAGCACTGTATACAATAATTTCATTATTATTATTATTATTATTATGCTGCCAGACATTTTTCCCGGCAGGCTAACGATTCTGTCTGTTCGCCGCCTTCAAACCAATGCCTAATATTCCTTTCTGCTGTAGGCACAAGGCCTGGAATTTGGAGGGAGTGGATAGTCGATTGCATCGATCTCAGTACGCAACTGGTACTTATTTCATCGACCCCGAAAGGATGAAAACAAAGTTGACTTTGACGGAACTTGAGCTCAGAACGTAAAGACGGATGAAATGCCGCTAAGCATTTTGTTTGGCGTGCTAATGATTCTGCCAACTCGCCGCCCTAAATCAATGTATGATATTAATACATAAAAAAAAATTTAGATCAATTTATAAAAAATGTGTTTAAACAGAAACATTTCAACGATTTTAAACACAAACTATTTTCCCCTTCGTAGCAGCATTTCGTATATTATTGCAATATACTTAACATGTATGATCGATTCTTAGAAAAAGGGGAGTTAAAAAATTTGGTTTACTTGTCCAGGCGGGTAAATTGACTTGTACGAAATTTACCAGAAAAGAAACAGCGCCACCATTGAGTATAACTAAAAATATTTTCTCTCTTCACCGTTTGCTATGTTGTGCATGGCACACATCGAGTTTTACTTCTTTAAATGTGTTACAATTCCCGCATTACAACAAGTGACTTTTAAAAATTAAAATAAATTATTTCTACATATATCGCTTGCACCTATAGAGACTTCTTACTTTGCCTTGCAGGATATAAATTTTTTTTCGGACTCATCTCCAAAAGAGTTTGCTGACTCTGCTGATCTATAATCAAAGAAGGTTCAAGCCCTGATTATCTCATCTTTTCAACATAATGTATTTAGAAATGACATCAGTAAGGTGATACAAGTGTCAATGATAGTAAACAGAAAGAAAGAAAGAAAGAAAGAAAGAAAGAAAGAAGTGAATAATTTCCTTGGTCAAAACTTAGGAACAATATATATTCGATTACATTGATCTCAATAAATCACTAATACTTGTATTATCGACCCTAGAAAGATGTAAAACGAATACAACCATACCGGTTTCCTTTTGGTTTAGTTTTCAGACAGCGGTTCCAAACCTTGGGCGTTTGCACTCCCCAGTAATGCGGAATGGCATTTCAGGTATGTGACAAAGGGGAATACTTTAGTTAAAACCGAGACTAACGCTATCATCTAACTCTTAAAAATATCTTTACTCTCGAAAGCACGCAAAGAATTTTATTATTCTACATCTGTAAATTTAATATTTCGGTTATGACTAAGAACCGTGTTCTCATTCTGTTCGGAACAACGTGCTTGTGCAAATCTAGATTCAATTCTCTCCGATCAATCCAGACAAAATCTGAGAAGCATCGCCTGAATCTACAGTCAGACCCGCAGATCGCAGTCAGCAAGGAATTAAGTTCAACATTTTTTTTTAGCTGAAAGATTTTTAGTCAAAGAAATCGACCCTAGAACTTATTATTTGAAAGCCTAGTAGTTATTCTCTCAGCTTTTTTGCCGAACCGCTAAGTTACAGGGACATAAGCACACTAGCATCGGTTGTCAAGCGATGGCTGGAGGACAAATACAGACACTCACACACAAATATATATATATAACTTATAAAATAAGGGCAAAAGAAAAATTCTAATGCCAAATATGCCGAAAATAGACATAGTCAATAACGGCTTGTTTCGAGACGCACAAATTATAATGGTTATTGACTATGTCTATTTTCGGCATATTTGGCACAAGCAGTATCGCCCGGCGTTGCTCGGGTTTGTAAGGGAAATAACTATATGAGCATTTTTAGAGATGTAAAGTATAATAGCCATCTCAATATGGCTAACCACAAGGGGGGCGGGTGCTACTGTGGCTTTTTACGTTCTGAGATTTAATAATAAATTTTTAGAGAGTTACTTCCCTTATATATGCCAAAAATGCATTAAAAATGTGAAAAATTGATGGTAAATTTTTTTTAAATCGTAGACTCATCGTAGACGCGCGCTAATACCCAGAAGGGCTCGATATGAATAACGACTATAAGATACCCGGTTTTGTTTAAACTGCACCGCAAAATGTGGGAGTAGTTAGGAATCTAAATCGTAGGAGACAGACAGCACACAACCTCTCTTATATATATAAAGATTCGAATTTTTCTTTTGCCCTTATTTTATAAGTTATTTATATATTTAACCTTTAAAGATAATTTTTTAATATGCTGGCCATTGATAAAATTTTTTTCGAAAAAATTTTATCCTACATTAGATGTATGTATATATATATATATATATATATATATATATATATTATATATATAATATATATATATATTATATATATATATATATATATGAATGTATGTATGTATACGACGGGCTTCTTTCAGTTTCCATCTACCAAATGAAAGAAGCCCGTCGTATACATACATACATTCATATATATATATATATATATATATATATATATATATATATATATGAATGTATGTATGTATACGACGGGCTTCTTTCAGTTTCCATCTACCAAATCCAGTTGCAAGGCTTTGGTCAGGCCGAGGCTATAGTAGAAGACACTTGCCCAAGGTGCCACGCAGAAGGACTGAACTTGGAACCATGTAGTTGGGGAATAAGCTTCTTACCACACAGCCACGCCTGCGCCTGAATATTTACATTGTTTTTTTTTGTTTTTTTTTAAATATCTTTAAATGTAATGTTATTGTCGTAGAACGTGAGTAAAGTAATCATTTTATAAAAGCAGGAACCATAAGTTCGACAAATACAAACGAATTATGCTGTAAAGAGTTATTCCCCCTGCATATGAAGCTCGTTGAATAAAGTAGTCTGTTACTATAAGGTAGTAAGGATTAACCAAAAATAAATATTGAACTAAGTCGCTAGTGAAGATTCAGTGCCATGGCTGGGAATCCCATCACCACAATGTTATCGCTTATTATATTCATCCCAATGTTGTTTTCTTCATTCTTTCCTTATATCAATTCTCCAAATTTATGTGTTAAGCTATTTTCTTCCCTAAATCTTTTCTACTTATTCATTAGCACAGTCCACATCTCTTTTCCCAATTGATTTCTTTTCGTATATGAAGATACGCGTATTTGCCTCGATAGAAAGGTAACAGTCGTGCATCACCTCCATTTTTTAGTTTTCCGGAGTTCTTGCATTTTAGGCGCAGTGTTCCACTTTATTTGGGGGGAGGCAAACTTTGACAGCATCCGCCAGAAGATATACGTTTGTGTTATGACTTTCCATTACTTGTGATATATATGTGCGTGCGCGCGCGCGTGTGTGTGTGTGTGTGTGTGTGTGTGTGTGTGTGTGTTGTGTTTGTGTGTGTGTGCGTGTGTGTGTGCATGTGTGTGTGTGTAGGTTCAAATTATTTGAGCGCACAAAGTGTTTTTTATATTGAGATTCTCTCGATCTTATCTGTTGACTGTGTGTGTGTGTGGGTGTGTGTGTGTGTGTGTGTGTGTGTGTGCGTGGTGTGTGCATGTGTGTGTGTGTAGGTTCAAATTATTTGAGCGCTACAAAGTGTTTTTATATTGAGATTCTCTCGATCTTATCTGTTGACTGTGTGTGTTGTGTGTGTGTGGTGGTGGTGTGTGTGTGTGCGGGTGTGTGTGCATGTGTGTGTGTGTAGGTTCAATTATTTGAGCGCTACAAGTGTTTTTATATTGAGATTCTCTCGATCTTATCGTTGACTGTGTGTGTGTGTGTGTGTGTGTGTGTGTGTGGTGTGGTGTGCGTGTGGGTGTGCATGTGTGTGTGTGTAGGTTCAAATTATTTGAGCGCTACAAAGTGTTTTTATATTGAGATTCTCTCGATCTTATCTGTTGACTGTGTGTGTGTGTGTGTGTGTGTGTGTGTGTGTGTGTGTGTGCGTGTGTGTGTGCATGTGTGTGTGTGTAGGTTCAATTATGTGAGCGCTACAAAGTGTTTTTATATTGAGATCTCTCGATCTTATCTGTTGACTGTGTGTGTGTGTGTGTGTGTGTGTGTGTGTGTGTGGTGTGCGTGTGTGTGTGCATGTGTGTGTGTGTAGGTTCAAATTATTTGAGCGCTACAAAGTGTTTTTATATTGAGATTCTCTCGATCTTATCTGTTGACTGTGTGTGTGTGTGTGTGTGTGTGTGTGTGTGTGTGTGTGTGTGTGTGTGTGTGTGTGCGTGTGTGTGTGCATGTGTGTGTGTGTAGGTTCAAATTATTTGAGCGCTACAAAGTGTTTTTATATTGAGATTCTCTCGATCTTATCTGTTGACTGGTGTGTGTGTTGTGTGTGTGTGTGTGGGTGTGTGTGTGTGGGTGGGTGTGTGCGTGTGTGTGTGCATGTGTGTGTGTGTAGGTCAAATTATTTGAGCGCTACAAAGTGTTTGTATATTGGATTCTCCGATCTTATCTGTTGACTGTGGTGTGTGTGTGTGTGTGTGTGTGTGTGTGTGTGTGTGCATGTGTGTGTGTGTAGGTTCAAATTATTTGAGCGCTACAAAGTGTTTTTATATTGAGATTCTCTCGATCTTATCTGTTGACTGTGTGTGTGTGTGTGTGTGTTGTGTGTGTGTGCGTGTGTGTGCATGTGTGTGTGGTAGGTTCAAATTATTTGAGCGCTACAAAGTGTTTTTTATTTGAGATTCTCTCGATCTTATCTGTTGACTGTGTGTGTGTGTGTGTGTGTGTGTGTGTGTGTGCGTGTGTGTGTGCATGTGTGTGTGTGTAGGTTCAAATTATTTGAGCGCTACAAAGTGTTTTTATATTGAGATTCTCTCGATCTTATCTGTTGACTGTGTGTGTGTGTGTGTGTGTGTGTGTGTGTGTGTGTGTGTGTGTGTGTGTGTGTGTGTGTGTGGCATGTGGTGTGTGTAGGTTCAAATTATTTGAGCGCTACAAAGTGTTTTTATATTGAGATCTCTCGATCTTATCTGTTGACTGTGTGGTGTGTGTGTGTGTGTGTGTGTGTGTGTGTGTGTGTGTGTGTGTGTGTGCATGTGTGTGTGTGTAGGTTCAAATTATTTGAGCGCTACAAAGTGTTTTTATATTGAGATTCTCTCGATCTTATCTGTTGACTGTGTGTGTGTGTGTGTGTGTGTGTGTGTGTGGTGTGTGTGTGTGTGTGTGTGTGTAATACATATATAATGTATGCATGTATGTATGTATGTATGTATGTATATATGTATGTATAATGGATCATACAGGCACAGTGTGGATTCGATCCTCGATCGCCAAATTTCACTTAACAGTTCAACAACACTTTTCTCTTCTCCTCTCTGTAAGACCCTAGGTCGGTCGCACATACATAGAGAAAGCTGTTTGTCCCTTACAACACGCCAGCATGCCACACTTTTGCTCTTGCACATCTCAAAGCATTTACTACCCCATACACTAGCACTGCCTTAATCATTGGCATATTCAACTCTGTACATCGTATTTGTAGTCAATGCACTAGCATTACTGCCTCAGCCTTGCACACACATATACACACGCACCTCTATTATGCCTCTACTGCTTTGTTTTTCAACGCGTCTGAGCCAGCTCAACTCTTTTCCCGACTCGATGCACGTCAGATGTTCACATGCTCTCTGCGCTCATGCTAGACTTAATTTAACCTCTGTTAGACCTGTTTGGTCACGTAATGAATGGAGAAAATTTCCTGTCTCGCGCATCACTCTAGCATGTTACACTGTCGTTCTTGCTAACCTCAGCAATTAACCACGACAACAGCACGAGACGTATTTCACTTCTGAAAAACCTTCAAGGCATTTTACACACTGCAATCCTGCAGGAAGATCTTCCGTATTTTTTTTGTCACTGAGAAGATCACCAATCCACTTTAAAATCTAAACACTCTACTATACTCGTATTTTTAAATACATGGGTCTAAGTGTTTATACCTAATCGAATGCTTTTGGAAATCCAGGAAAATGCAATTTGTTCCTTTTGTTACAAAAATCTGGTAATTTGCAAATTTTTCAGTTTTGGTATTCCGTCAAGAATACGGGTAACAATTAAAAATAAAACTTAGCACTGTGACCTTGCGCTTTCAAAGTGGACTTTGGTACAAAATTTTATATTCCATATGAAACTCATCTGTAAATATTGCATCCAATATATAAGCCACGTACGTTTCCCTGCACCGAGTCGACATGTAATTTCCGTAAATGCAATCCAGAAGCATATTTTATTTCTTTTACATTTAAAGTTATTTTTGCTGTCATTTTCTCCAATTACAGCGTGGAAGGTGTTTATAAGCCATTTAAGAAAGACACAAAAACCGTTAGATTCACTTCAACATTTAAATTTAATTTGTCAAAATATTTTCGTCGCTTTGAAACCGCGACCTGTTCACTGACAAAACTTTGTGCTGCATCTAACGGTTTTTGTGTGTTTCTTAAATGGCTTATAAACACCTTCCACGCTGCAATTGTTTTCGTTCCAGCACACGATCTCAGATCAAGTCAATCGCTATGCAAGTACATCTCTGTAATTTCTCCAATTAATTCTCGGGTAATTAAGATTTTCGTAAAGGTAAAGGTTATCTTTAATATGAGCATAGTCTTCCCCTACTTTTCACATGCCAAGCATTATGCTTAAAGGTACAACCTGAGGCTTATATTTTAGACTATAAATTTATCTTTCTCTACTAAAAACCCATCAACAGCCAGTTTAGACACACGCCAGCAGTCATGTGTAACAGAGAACCTTTAAAAAAACATACCACAATCATAACCATATATCAAAGAGACTGGAGCATACTTTAAAATATTCTAAATCGGCAACCATGAATAACAGTGACCTTTAAAACATCTTGCGTTGATATTCAGTTTTAACAGATACGTGTAAAACAAGGCGGCGAGCTGGCAGAAACGTTAGCACGCCGGGCGAAATGCTTAGCGGTATTTTGTCTGCCACTACGTTCTGGGTTCAAATTCCGCCGAGGTTGACTTTGCCTTTCATCCTTTCGGGGGTCGATAAATTAAGTACCAGTTACGCACTGGGGGTCAATATAATCGACTTAATCCGTTTGTCTGTCCTTGTTTGTCCTCTCTGTGTTTAGCCTCTTGTGGGTAGTAAAGAAATAGGTATTTCGTCTGCCGTTACGTTCTGAGTTCAAATTCCGCCGAGGTTGACTTTGCCTTTGATCCTTTCGAGGTCGATAAATTAAGTAGCAGTTACACACTGGGGTCGATATAATCGACTTAATCCGTTTGTCTGTCCTTGTTTGTCCTCTCTATGTTTAACCCCTTGTAGGCAATAAAGAAATAAGACATGTGTAAAACACGCATTCAAACATTCTGCAACGACAGACATGTTAAAGAAAGTCCCGTCAAATATCCTACAACGTCAGCCATATATACCAGAGACCTATAAAATATACTGCATCGGCATTATATAAAAGAGAAGCGTGTTGCACTCCCGATCGCGAGATCTTGGTTTCGATTCCCAGACTGATTGTTTGTTGCGCTCTTGAGTAAAACACTTCATTTCACGTTGCTCCAGACCACTTTATCTGTAAATGGGTAACCATACAAGGTTTAGATGACGACTCTGGAAAATTACTGAAACGGGGGTCTCGCGAGCCACGATTTGTATTCAGCGATCAAAAGGATGAATAGTATAACCCGTACTGTGAATCCCCGACAGGTTGGTATAGGTTGTTCAGCCACGTCGAAAGTTGACTGATCAAGAGACTAGTAAGCATTCTGAAGTGAGAATAGCAACCAAGACGACAAAGAAACCACTACACTTTCGCGGACCTTCTAGAAATAACAGTACTTCCTTTAAACTATACCCGTCAAATTAAAAGAAAGCAGGTGAGGTGACACACTGGGCACTTGTAGCCCTGGATATTCAAAAGCACAGAATGATCACAGCTGGAATATCTTCACTCACAGGTTTGCTGGAACACACCCAACCTGATGCTAAACAGCAGCAGCAGTGGAGGCGCAATGGCCCAGTGGTTAGGGCAGCGGACTCGCGGTCGGAGGATCGCGGTTTCGATTCCCAGACCGGACGTTGTGTGTGTTTATTGAGCGGAAACACCTAAAGCTCCACGAGGCTCCGACAGGGGGTGGGGAGGCGACCCCTGTTGTACTCTTTCGCTCCAACTTTCTCTCACTCTTTCTTCCTGTTTCTTGTCCCCCGACTTCCTACGCAACCGCTGAGCCTGGATGCGCATTCATCCATCCGTCGATGCTCTCGGTGTCGGGGGCTGACCTGCTTTCTCTTCTGCGGGTCTTACGAATAGCAAAGTAGCAAAGGACCGTGTTTCGGACTTCTCCCACTGGGACGAAGACCGCTTCGCTCAACAAACAAACAAACAAACAAACAAACAGCAGCAGCAATAACATCCTATTTTAGGGACACAGCATTGTTTCAGTCAACAGTACTAGAAGATAGATTTCACGGAAACACACACACACATAAATACATACGTGTGCATGCGCGTGTGTGTTTCTGTGCAAGGTGGACCAAAAGTCACGCCCCAAAACATTTGACATTCTATTTATATTATGTAATTACTATAATTATTCATCTTGTTCATCATGTACAAGTACGTGTGTTTTCGTCATTATTTCATTTATTTCATTCAAATTTTTAAAAAAATGAAGCAAATTTTTTGACAATTCCGGAGCACATTGAACTTATTTTGTGCGTGAATTTTGACCCAGCCTGTTTAAGTATGTGTATACATACATACATACATACATATATATATATATATATATGTATGTATGTATGTATATATATATATATGTATATATATGTATGTATGTATGTATATATATATATATATATACATATATATACATACATACATATATATATATATATATATATATATATACATAGATACATATATATATACATATATATATATATATATATACATACATACATATATATACATATAAATCCTTAAAATCCTTAAAAATGTTTTAGCCCGAAGGCCGCGGCCATGCTGGGGCACCACCGCTGAATGAGCCACACTAGTTTGTGAATCCACCTCTGATACGTGGCACTTGATCAACAAGGGAGTTCGATGCTGCTGCCCGCATCCGCGTCTCCTGTCGTGAGGTAGGTTCATCTGGGACTTCCAACAAGAAGAGATCCAGTTTAGTTTTAAAGAAACCCACATCCACACCATGTAAGTCTCTCAGGCATTTAGGGAGGATGTTGAAAAGCTGTGGTCCTCTGAAACCCAAGCTGTTGCAGTATCTGGACCTGTATTTTGATGGTGATGTTGGAATCCTTGGCACCACGCAGCGGCGCCCCGTTCTGCGGTTGGAGTAACTTTGAATGCCAAAGTTTGGGATAAGACCCTCCAGGATTTTCCAGATGTATATTACTGCATATCTCTCCCGCCTCCGCTCCAGGGAGAAGAGGTTTAATACCTTCAGTCTTTCCCAGTAGCTGACATTTTGCATTGAGACGATTTTCTTTGTGTAGCTTCTCTGAGTTGCTTCGAGTTCTGCTGTTTGTTTTATATTGTGTGGTGACCAAAGTTGGGAGCAGTAGTCCAAGCGGCTGAGGACAAATGTTTTCCATAGGACCATCAGTGTCTCCTTCTCTCTTGTTCTGAAAGTTCGGAGAATCCATCCAGCTAGCCGTCTGCATTTTATCACCAGATTAGCAATATGCATTTGGAAAGATGCATCATTGCTCATGTCAATGCCCAGGTCACGCACTGATTTTGACTCAGGGATTGCAATTCTTCCTGGGCCAGTGTATCCAGTCTTCACGTCATTTACCTTTGTGTGCCAGTAGCGCAGGGCCTGGAACTTACCTGCATTAAACTGCATATATATACATACATACATACATACATATACAAACATATACATATACATATATATATACATACATACATATACATACATATATATATATATACATACATACATATACATACATATATATATATATACATACATACATATACAAACATATACATATATATATACATACATACATATACATACATACATATATATACATACATACATATACATACATACATATATATATATATATATATATATATACATACATACATACATACATACATACATACACATATATATATACATATATATATATACATGCATACATACACCACTACTACACTCCCTGCTCAAAAACATTCACTCCCTATAAATGTTTGACCTCACAATCCCTAATGACCCCGTCGTAGGACCAACTTGGAGGTGAAAGGAAAACAATACAATTCGTTGATGACTAAGTTTATTTTTTCCATCAGTATCCAACTTCAGTCGGTTGTTGACCTGGTGGTGTAGTTTTCGTTGTTTAACCCTAGGTCAGCTCCGTTCGAGTCAACCTAGAACCAAACAATGCTTACGCAGCTGACCTGAAACAAGGTTAAATTCGCCTTTCTTCGTTCTTTCTTTTTTTATTATTATTATTATTAAGGAACAATGTCATATTGAGTTCCTTCCCCTGTCTGTCCACTACATTTGGCAATTTCTTTAAATTTAGTTTTCGATTTGTCCGCTTTTTATTCTACAAATGTTTTGCATCTGTGTCGTTGTCTTTGTGAAGATCAAGCGAAACAGATAAAAATATTACATTGGCACTCTACTCAGTTACGTTTGGTTCAAGCTGAAGGTATATTCTTAAACTATATTTACCAGTTAAGGAATTATCCTGTTGTGAGTGTATATCATTAATTAATTAATTAATCAATTCTTTCCTGAGATTAACGTTTTTTTGGCAGTATTATTATTGTTATTTTACAGGGTATTTGTATGACTACTCGGGTTACTTAGCACCCTGGATTTTATGCAGAAGACTGAGTATTTTCAAATGTCTAATTCAATTAAAAATTATTTTTATGCATTTGTGTACGTTTAAACTAATTCAATATTGTTTTACATAATAATAGAGGGTGTCCACAAAGTCTGCGTACATGGGAATTAACACATACTTTCAAAACATACCAATTTTATTTAATTATAATGTTAATAAATAATATTTTCAAAGTGATTTCCATCATTTTCAATGCATAATTTGATGCGCCTTGCAAAATTCAGGTGAACTTGATTAAATAAATCTACATTGCTAATATACAGTTAATGAGGGATTGCACTGACCTGGTAAAAACCGGCTATTTGTATATTTTACTTCTGAATCCAGATTTAGAATAAAGTTCATAACCAAACAACCATAACCAAGTATTATAATGTAGCTACATACATATCCCTAAAACGGTATGATAGTCACAGATTACATGTTGTTAAATCAAAGCTCAGCCCTAATTTGATCCACGATTAAATGCATTCCAACCGCGATTGTTCAGTAATTTTTTGTACAGTGTAATAGAGCAATGGTTACATAACTTTGAGTGTCCTTCCGTAAGATGCCTTGAGGAAGATTTGACTGCTGTTTCCAGCATATCGTGTAACTACGTTGACGCTTCACGTAGCTCACCCTTTCAATTGTAATATTTACCTGTTTCTGTTAATTTGCTAATATAAATCACAACTGATGGCGGTGCCCCAGCATGGCCACAGCTCGTGAGCTGAAACTAGATAAAATAAAATAAATATTATTACATAATTACGAAATAACGTCTACCGTAAATTCTCGAGTATAGTTCGTCCTTGAGTATAATACGCAGGGGATTTTTAGGGGGCTGTACCTCTGAAAAACCTAAACCTTGTACATAATACGCACCTCTGCTCTAACTTGAGTCAAGGAGGTCTATATAACGTCCTTGGTTTGTAAAACTGTATACGGTAACGCCCTTTATTATTATTGTATATATAACATAATGCAAACGTGTAGCTTTTTTGTGCATTTTGTTTGCAGAAAATAAAGAAATAATGTTTAATAAATGTTGTTTACTGCAAGTTATGGATGATTCTTTTATGACTTCATTGCTTTCAGGCTTAGCTTAAGGTATTTTCGCGCCCGACACCACAAAATGCGTCTGAATAAACATTGCCGGACAGCAAATAGAGACTGGGACATTGCTTAGAAAATATTTTTCATTTTTAACCTCGTATATAATACGCACTAGGGATTTTGACTTTAAAATTTTACTCGAGGATTTACGGTAAATGACAAAACACAAACTACTGACATCTGAACTGATTGCGGGGAGATTCATAATGATTTAGTTTAATAAAGTATATTAAGTTAGTTATAGTAACTTAGAATTAATTAGGCAAACTACATTGATTTAATAAGTTAGTTCTTTTGAGTTACTTATATTAAGTTACATTGAATTCGTTATAATAAATCAGCGAATGTGAGTATATTATACCGAGTTAATTACACTAAATTATATATAGTAAGTTAATTAGACAGAGTAAGATTATCATACTGAATTAATTACGCTTAGTTATACGAAGAAAGTTACACCGAGTTAATTCTATTGCGTTAGTTATACTTAGCTAATTCATAGTAAGTTTATCATAATGAGTTCTACCAAGCTAGTAATTGTAAATTAGTTATAGTAAACTAGTTATAGTTAACTGGTCTGAATAGATTATGTTAATAATGTGCTAAACTGAAATAGTTTTACTAAGAAATATTAAGTTACTTATACTAAGTTATACTTAGTTATAAGTTAATTATATTATTGATTCTGTAAGTTTACTGGCATTTAGCTATAAGTGGTTGAATTTCGTGATATTCTTGGAAAAAGAAATAAAAAAACGTTTTGTTCCCTAAGAAGCCAATCTGTTGTTAAATTAAATGGAATGGCATGAATTTAACAGGAATGCAGCAGTACTTTGAATCTAAAAATCTAGTTTTCGTCCATGCAATTCTGCCAATAATCCTTTCTACTATAGGCACAAGGCCTGAAATTTTTTTTTGGGGGGGGGGCAGTCGATTAAGTCAACTCCAGTATGCAACTGGTACTTTAATTTATCGACCCTGAAAGGATAAAAGGCAAAGTCGACCTCGGTGGCATTTGAACTCAGAACGTAGCGGCAGACGAAATATCTATTTCTTTACTACCCACCAGGGGCTAAACACAGAAGGGACAAACAAGGACAGACAAACGGATTAAGTCGATTATATCGACCCCACCCAGTGCGTAACTGGTACTTATTTAATCGACCCCGAAAGGCTGAAAGACAAAGTCGACCTCGACGGAATTTGAACGTAGCGACGGGCGAAATACCTATTTCTTTACTACCCACAAAGAGCTAAACACAGAGAGGACAAACAAGGACAGACAAACGGATTAAGTCGATTATATCGACCCCAGTGCGTCACTGGTACTTAATTTATCGACCCCGAAAGGATGAAAGGCAAAGTCGACCTCGGCGGAATTTGAACTCAGAACGTACCGGCAGACGAAATACCTATTTCTTTACTACCCACAAGGGGCTAAACACAGAGAGGACAAGCAAGGACAGACAAAGGGATTAAGTCGATTATATCGACCCCGGTGCGTAACTGGTACTTAATTTATCGACCCCGAAAGGATGAAAGGCAAAGTCGACCCCGGCGGAATTTGAACCCAGAACGTAGCGGTAAACGAAATTAATTGAGATAAAGAGCGTGGGTTTCAACTGAAATATGGTGACATACGTGTTCACGAGTAAGGAGTATAGTTCACTTCTGTTATGGAGTAAGGGACCTAGTATACTCACATTTTTAGTACAAAATATTGTATACTTATTCACTGAATCGGGAGTATAGTATTCTTTGCTCAATGACGGGAAGAAGGGTCTATACACTTTACTGAAAGGAATTTTGTTTATTCTCTTAATTGATTAAGAGTATCATATATGCACTTTAATGAATAATGTGTATTGATCTTTTTCACTATATCAAATGTGGAATAGAGCCTACGCACTTTTTCAGTGGGGAATATAGTATATGAATAACAGGCATAGAATACTCAGTTTAGTAGATGAGCAGTAGAGCCCACTTGAATGAATAATCTTTACTCTTTTACTTGTTTCAGTCATTTGACTGCGGCCATGCTGGAGCACCGCCTTTAGTCGAGCAAATCGACCCCGGGACTTATTCTTTGTAAGCCCAGTACTTGTTCTATCGGTCTCTTTTGCCGAACCGCTAAGTGACGGGGACGTAAACACACCAGCATCGGTTGTCAAGCAATGCTAGGGGGACAAACACAGACACACAAACACACACACACATACATACATACATATATATATATATATATATATATATATAATATATATATATATATATACACATATATACGACAGGCTTCTTTCAGTTTCCGTCTACCAAATCCACTCACAAGACATTGGTCAGCCCGGGGCTATAGCAGAAGACACTTGCCCAAGATGCCAGGCAGTGGGACTGAACCCGGAACCATGTGGTTGGTTAGCAAGCTACTTACCACACAGCCACTGAGAAGATAGAATAGTCAATTTATTTCAATGAGCAAAGATACTCATTTTAATGAATATGGAGTATAATCTATTCGCTTCAATAAGTGGGGAGCGTATTGGTAGGATAAATTTCCGTATTTAGTTATGACCCTTTATATTTTAAGTTCAAATTTCGAAAGAATTGAACTTTAATTGGTAGGCAATAAAGTGTAGTTTTGACGAGCAGGGAAAATTAATTAATTAATACTCGTAAGATTGCCTAATACTTTAATGAGTTTGGAATAATGAGAGTGACTGATGTGGGAATTGTAAAACGAAAGGAAAAGAAAAAGGGAGAAAGAAATGAAGAATAATGCAGAAGGATAAGAAAGAAAGAAAAGAGAAAGTTTGGAAAACGAAAGCTAGCGAGAGCGAATTAAAAGAAGGAGTTGAAGAGAATTAACGTGGAGAGGGAAAACAGAAAGCATCAGTGTATTTCTGTATCAGTTGAAGAGAAGTGCGAGAGACCTTTGGTGACAAGTAAGCTGTAATAGAAAGATTATAAGTGGATGGTGTTACGAGTGTATAAGAGATAATGTAACCGGACAATACGTAAGATGATGAGAAAATGGGAGGGTCGGGAGTCGAGTGTAGCAATTACGTCACATCCGTTTAGCAGAATCGTGAAAACATTCGAGCTTTAAGCTTAAATGATTCTTGGATTTAGAAGCTGGGACGATATGGTTGTCCATTGCAGCTCTGTTATCCTCGTATGTTTATAGCTACCGATAACTGCACTGCCGTATATATTTTATAATTACAGAATATCGATGCTTTTTGTCTCAACGAGAAACGTTAATTTCGTATTTTATAATTGCGCACATGAAAAAAGCCTTAGTAAGTTTCCAATTTGTTCTATTTCTTATTTACATCTTCTGCAGAACTATTTATCTCTTTTCAGCTCCTACTTTCTCTCTCTTTTACTCTTTCGCACGCACTCAACCACGTTAATTTATATAACTACCTACATCTACCTATCTCTCTTTGTCTCAATATATCTATGTGTTTCTCCATATATATATATCTATTTATTTATCTGCAACATTGTTTATGTTTTTTTTTTTTTGCCACGGAATGTTTACAAGTTATTGTTCTTTTTGCTGCTCACACAAATCTCTATAATTAAGTGTATACACACACACACACACACAATTACACGAACCAACGAGGATATCTCTACGGGATCGCACTACCGGCTAGAAATAACTACCAAATCTCCCTTAAACCATACTCATGCACTTCACATATACTGCAAACGTATCCCTATATAATATACACTTCATGCATATATATATATGTGCATGAAGTGTATATTATATACTGATACGTTTGCAGTATATATATATATATATATATATATATATATATATACATACACATACGATCAGATCCCTTCCACAAAAATCCGTTTTCCATACTACAGTCCTGTGTATATACGTTATTATGTTATATGCACTCTAAGTATACTCAACACCTGTCTATATAATTGTCTATATATATTCTAAACGTACAAATAAATTGTCTTAATGTATATTACATATGCACTCTACGCACACTTCCGATGTGACTATGTACACCATAATCTCTGATAATTATGCATTCCCCCGCCCAGGCGACCTCACCATTAGTCATAATGAACACCGTATTAAGTTGTTACTTTGATGTGTTTTTATCCTTTCACTATTTAATTACTAACTTTAATAATACCCTTCCATGGCCACTACCTACTAGATACGATCCGGCGAGTATGCTCGACCTGTAAGACAATATCAGTGAAATCTCCCTCAAATCACATCTTTATTAACTTAGAAAGAAAGGGCACATTTTATAATATAGTCCTAGATATGAAAAGGCAAGACTGGAACGGCTTTGGTCATAGGTCTGCTCGATCAGGGCTAATTTGGGGCTAACGACAGCACTAAATTCACACCACCACTACTACTAATAATATTGATATCAGCAATTACTGCTGGGTCCTTGTTTGTCCTCTAACTCGCATTCACTTCGATAAACCTTGCGCATATCTTCGAGTTCGATTCAATCAAGAAGACCCACTTCCTCCTTATAAAACTGCAGGGATGTATTGTGGCAAAAGATATTCATATTAATTTAATGTATGTTGAGAGCATCGTAGCGGATTCGAAAACTGTTGGATAATCGAGATATACCTCGATTCGCTGTTTCGCTTCACTTTTGCCCTTGGAAAGCCCTGTCCCATAATCTCAAACCCCCTCCGAAATAAATACTGTACTATGTGTACCTATGTATGTTAAGTTCGTTGTTATGTGAGGCATAAACTTTAGTCTTTATGCAAAAAGAAATTTAATTTATTTACCTAAGCAGTGCTCTTTGAAAGCAACTTATTTCACTAAATAAAAAGAATATAGGTTAGCTACTGATGCATCAAGTCCGTGACCCTGTTTCGATTCTCTTTGGGCCGTTTGTTTCCACTTTGCTAATGCCCTTAGAGAAAACAGCTGCTATAGACCCCGATTCCTTCATACCTACATCAGAAGGAAATATTCTATAGGTAATGATTTCCTTATAAAAACGGTGGTGAATATACTTTTTTAATGCAAGAAAATAGCAAGGAAATAAGAACTTGTTAGAGGTTCGTCTGCACTGAGAAAAATAACGAATCTTTAAAGTAACAAATTCTTACGTTTGCAATTTATAGTAAATAACTATTTAGATCTTAAGGATGAAAGCTTTTTTTGTTTTAATGAATTTTTAGAGATTTCGTCTGTGGATTTAGTGGAATTCTCCACCTCAACCTTATTTTGGTGGTACCCTCTCAAGGACTTACTGTAACCCGTAACCAGGCCACTACAGATTGCGTAAAGTGAATCGGCACATGATACGTACTGATTAAATCTGAATGTAGAACAACAGAAGAAATAAGTGTGTCGTTAGATGGATGATTGTAGTGGCTGATGGTGTTGGAGGAGGAGGTAGTAGTGACTGTGATTGCAGCAATAGTGATGATAGTGTTTGTATGTTGTGATGTTGGTGATGGTGGCTGTGTTGTTGTAGTGATGGTTATTGTATCGTTGTGGTGGGGATGATAGTAATGCCCTTATGTTGTAGTGGTGGTGGTGGTGGTGATGATGGTGGCAATAACCATCATAGTATTGGTGACGTTAGTAATGGATGTACGTTGGTGTGGTGGTGGTTGTGATATCTGCATGTTGCTATGATGGTAGTTGTTTGAATGGTAGTAGTAGTAGTGGCGGCTGTATGTTGGTGGTGGTGATGAGGTGGGCCAGTGGTTATATGTGGTGATAGTGATAAATGTATTTTGGAGCGATGGTGGCTGGAACACGTTTGAAAAAGGCAAACTAATCTCCCTCAAACCATACCATGTCATCTTAAGACAAAGGGAAGACTATTGTATACTGTAGTCCCAGATACAGTCTGAATAAAAGATGGTATAGTCATTATTCAAATGTCGCTTTCGGGGTCGGTAAAATAGATACCAGTTGACCAGTAGGGGTCGATGTAATCGACTCTTCCCTCCCCTTAAAAATTCTGGTTGTGTACCCATAGCAGAGAGAATTATCATTATCAAACTGTGCAGTCATTTAAGGGCTATTATTTATGCATTTGACCAGCTTCTTCACAATTCCTGTCCGTTCATATAAGGAACCTGTTGTAGGATTTATCCCCCTGATAAACAATGCAGTGGGATTGAACTTGGGACCAATTGGTTACAATGCACGATTTGTAACCACACAGCTATACTTGAGCATGGGGTCTGCTAGATCAGAACTAATTTGTGTCTAAATAACAACATCAAGATGATTAAATAGTATAGTTTTCATTCAGTTCAACAACAGTTCAACTATCTTATTCTTTTGCTAATTTCAGTCGTTGAAATGTGGCCATTCTGGGATACTGCCTTCAAAGTTATGCTTAATTACGTTTTTTTTTTAGTTTATTTAGAGGAGGAAGTATAGATCTCATGACGTTGTACATGCATGTGTGGTGTATGTGCGTACTCCCGCGTAAGGCCTCCAGGAGTATTGAAGAGAAAAGTAAGGAACAAGCCGTAATTCATAAACTATCCTTACACCAAATCCCTGGTCTGAATGCTTGCAATAGAGTAAAATCTACCAAAGGAACTCAAGGGCCAGCTGCTGGTGTTAACTTTGGTGACATATTAAGTATATTCACACAAATGCTCATATTCTTGACTCCAGAAAGTGGAAAAGCAAAATCAGCCCCAGTCTGATTTGAACTCAGTGCGTAAAAGGGACATAACTAGACACATCAAGTTTATTTTGTTCATTGCGCTTTTGATTCAAATTGTCAACCACGTTTATGTATAGCCTCAGGTCAATCAAAGCCTTGTGAATAGATTTGCTAGACGGAAAGTGAAAGAAGCCCACCCTATATATATATATTTATGTATGTTTATGAATATATATGTGCGCGTGAGGAACTAGATGTGCACGTGTTTGTGTTTCTTTGTCATCACATGATAGTTGTAAAGAAGTATTTTCCTCATACAAGTGGTTTCGTTCATTTCCATCCTACTGTATAGATATGTCTAGCTCAGTGGTGGCTCGTGTATAAGCTCTGCGGAACTGCAGCATCCCCTATTTCCACTCGATATTATCGATAACATTCAATATAATGAGTCCTTTTTTCTTTAATTCTTTCTTTATACTTGTACAGTATATAACCCTTAAGCTTAATATCAGTAACCATCTCCTAGTTTATGAAAAAAAAATACAAAAGTCCTCGTATAGAATTGTGTGATTCACAGTTCCAGCGACGTGGTGTTTGGTTGTTGTGCACATGCTCACACGTCCGAGATAGGAAGCTGCACACTAGGGGAAGAGAGCACTGTCGTTCATCAGTGCCGCCCCTGATGTGCTGGAGAAAGGTAGTGTTTCTTTTTGACTGTGTGTGTGTGTGTGTTGTGCTTAAAAATGTGTTTATATTCTTGAATGGGATAAAGTGTAGAATTAGATTATTATCCTGCTTCCAGCTAGTGTTACTGCCAGGATATGAAAATTAGGGCAGATTTTTCCCCCCTTATTTTGTGATTTAGGTGGGATTTTTGAAAAACAAAGGGGAATTTGCAGTAGTGTTCAGTGAACAAATTAAACACATTACCTGGCAAAGGCTAAAACGCGAACCGATCAAGTTTATGTATAAAATTTTCTTTTTATATGTTTGTTTCCTTTTATACAATATTAAAACAACAACTAAACATTTTCTGAAGCAGCACCCCCACTAATTTTATCTACAAGCCGCCACTGGTCTAGCCATAGAGAAATATTACCTAACCTGGAAACAGGTGGTGGCTGGCAACAGGATGGGTGTCCAGCTGGAGAAAAATCTGCCTCAGTGAATTCTATGCACATTTGGGAAAGTGGACATTAAAAAAAAATATTTCTTAATTCTTCAAACAGACTCGTTTACTTGTTTCAGTCATTTGACTGTGGCCATGCTGGAGCACCGCCTTTATTCGAGCAAATCGACCCCAGGACTTATTCTTTGTGAGCCTAGTATTTATTCTATCGGTCTCTTTTGCCGAACCACTAAGTTACGGGGATGTAAACACACCACCATCGGTTGTCAAGCAATGTTGGGGGGACAAATACAGACACACAAACATATACACACACACACACACATACATATATACGATGGGCTTCTTTCAGTTTCCGTCTACCAAATCCACTCACAAGGCTTTGGTCGGCCCGAGGCTTTAGTAGAAGACACTTACATCAGGGTAGGAGAGTGTGCACCCTCTGGTATTGCGAGTAGATGGCTTCCAGAGGAGAAGAGTAGAAATTACCTCTTTTTCAGCTCTCCAACAATGTCCAGCAAACTGGACTCTCTTACCTTTCACAAGAAATGACACAGGTGGTAGTTTCCCATATATTTGTACTTTGGTTGGATGACGCTTCCACGAGAGATTTTGAGCTCTCATAAGGAGGCGAGTGTAGGTTCCATCCAACCGCCTCTCAAGCTTCTTTGATAACATCCAGGTTTCTGAGCCATATAGTAGAATTGGTTCGACTGTGGCTTTGAAGAGTTCAAGTTTGAAGTACACACACACACACACACAATGGGTTTCTTTCAGTTTCCATCTACCAAATCCATCCACAAGGCTTCAATCAGCCCAAGGCTATAATAGAAGACACTTGCCCAATCTGCCTTGCCGTGGGACTGAACCCAGAACCATGTAACTGGGAAGGAAGTTTCTTTATTTCTTTTAAATTGCCATAAAGGCATTACATAGAGGGGGACACTACAATACATGTGGGGACATATAACAATTAAAATTAAAATATGGTGCTATGAAGACACATGGAAAGGAACATGAAAAATATTAAAATCAAAATATCAAAATAATGATACAAGAATGATAACTTGAGAAATGAGAATATGAAAAGTGTACTACTCACCCTACACTGAGTAACACCACTCACCACCTCTGAGTCCTGAGTCCTCTTTAGTCTTTGATCTAGTCTTTTGTTTACCATTTTCCCCATCGCTGAGTGACAACACTCTCTCCTCCATTTACACGTAACCTTTTTCCCTGAGGGAGGGGTCTTGTAAATTTTGTGGTTTCCTTTCTTCTTTTTTTTTCCTGTGGGGAGAGGGTGTGGGTGGGTTAGGTGTCTGTATGGGGAGGATGGGTCTGAGTGGTCTTGGGTGGGACTTTGTGCCTGTAGTAGAAAGGATTATTATTATTATTATTATTGAGTGAGAGAGCAGTGCATGCCATCAAAGTGACACTGGGGTAAAATATACGAAGCCCAGTATACCCATCATGACTACCCATCTGATAAGGGTACACCAGGCACATACATCACAACCATATGTGTGCAACATGGTGATCTCATATCAAGATAAACAGCGCATGACCTTGCAGGTGGGGCCCAGCTAGAATTTTCTTCTGGTCGAGTAGCCCATCCCACTCAAAAGGTCCCTGAATAAGGATTGTTTAAGGATGTTGAACAAACCACCCCTGTTTCCAAAGGTGAATTATCCAAACCTCTAAGAATTCCTTTCAACACACAGCTATGATGCTCCCCCACTACTTCTGCTGGTGATCAGAGATGCACATATCATCAGCCACTAAGGGACATGCTCAACTGGTTACGGTCAAACAACTGACAAACAAATCTGTAATATTGAGCAGAATATTTGCTGTAGCCCATCTTTTATACCAAGACAAAACAATGTACATGATAACCCTTTTAATTAGTTAAGATCAGAAGCTACAAGAGCCACTGCCTGGTACTGCATCAGGGCATTTGTTGTTGTTGTTGTTGTAGTAGTAGTAGTAATGAGTTGGCAGAATCATTAGCATGCCAGGCAAAATGCTTAGTAACATTTCATCTGTCTTTACATTCTGAGTTTAAAATACCACTGAGGTCAACTTTGCCTTTCATCCTTTCTGGGTCCGTAAATACAGTACCATTGAAACACTGGGGTCGATGTAATTGACTAGTCCCCTCCCCCAAATTTCAGGCCATGTGCTTTTAGTAGAAAGGATTATTATTGTTGTTGTTCTTGTTGTTGTTACATAATAGTGTATTTTTTCTCTCTATTGTATATATTTCAGATATTTTACTCTGTGAGATAGTTTATCCAGCATGAAGTTTGCTGAACATCTTGGAGCTCACATCACGCCTGAGTGGCGGAAGCAATACATTCAGTATGAGGTAAGATTCTCACTTCATCATCATCATCATCAACACCTCCACCTCAAACTAACTTCTACCAGTCTTCTTGTTCACAGCACATCATACTCTCAAAACTATTTGCATTTCTGAATTATCAAAGAGAAATGACTCTTTACTCCTTTACTCTTTTACTTGTTTCAGTCATTTGACTGCAGCCATGCTGGAGCACTGCCTTTAGTCGAGCAAATCAACCCCGGGACTTATTCTTTGTAAGCCCAGTACTTATTCTATCGGTCTCTTTTGCCGAACCGCTAAGTGACAGCGACGTAAACACACCAGCATCGGTTGTCAAGCAATGCTAGGGGGACAAACACAGACACACAAACATACACACACATATTTATATAAACATACATATATACGACGGGCTTCTTTCAGTTTCCGTCTACCAAATCCATTCACAAGGCTTTGGTCGGCCCGAGGCTATAGTAGAAGGTACTTGCCCAAGATGCCACGCAGTGAGACTGAACCCGGAACCATGTGGCTGGTAAACCAGCTACTTACCAAACAGCCACTCCTGCACCTATCGGTAAATAAATTCATCAGTTAATTGGCTTGGTA
Organism: Octopus sinensis; assembly: GCF_006345805.1. NCBI lineage: Eukaryota > Metazoa > Mollusca > Cephalopoda > Octopoda > Octopodidae > Octopus > Octopus sinensis. The sequence goes on along the minus strand of NC_042998.1, from coordinate 195,180,968 downwards.
GGATCTGACAAGCTGGAGCACTGCATCATGCTCTAACCTCTGTTTTGGTATGGTTTCTACTGATGGATATATTTTTTTAATTGTGACACCAGCAAGACTAAAGGTGCTCCTATAACTGAAGGAGAATTGGAGAGATGTTATGATTTGAGGTGAGATGATGAGAGAGAGAGTAAAGTATAATGAATGAAGCAGATTTACAATTGTGAGTGACGGTTGTGGAGAGAGTAACATGAACCCTTAACCCTTTCGTTACCGTATTTATTTTGAGATGCTCTGTGTTTCATTCAAAGAATTTAGTAAAATAACTTAGTTATCATTAAGCTAGTGTTGAGAACATAAATTGTGACTAAAGTTTGGTGGGAGATTTTAATTCAAAACTTATGAAAACAAGATATTTGTACTACAGAGCCAGAGGCGGTTTCAGCCGGGTTGGTAACGAAAGGGTTAAACTACCTTCAAGACTTTAAAGATATTTATTATTTGTTTTACATATTTAAACTATAAGCCTAATAATCTTCTCTCTCTCTCTCTCTGACACACACACACACATTTGGTAACTATCTATTGCTATGGCGGCAAGCTGGCAGAACCGTTAGCACGCCGGGCAAAATGCCTAGCAGTATTTCGTCTGTCGTTACGTTCTGAGTCCAAATTCCGCTGAGGTTGACTTTGCCTTTCATCCTTTCGGGGTCAATAAACAAAGTACCAGTTTCGCACTGGGGTCGATGTAATCGACTTAATCCCTTTGTCTGTCCTTGTTTGTCCCCTCTGTGTTTAGCCCCTTGTGGGTAATAAAGAAACATATATCTATTGCTATGGCATCTCCCCATAACTGATAACAGATGTTAACACAACTACTTCATAGAGGAGAGGACAGAAGTATTTCCCAAGTGTTAAGTGTATTAGACTCTGTAATAATAGTAATCTGGTGACCGAAGACAGTCCTGACAACTTAGGGAATTAGTTTCTTATTGACACCCAAATAATCTCCAATTATTCAGTTTTCCTTGTTCAATATTGTTGTTACCAAATAAGAAATTCAACTGGTTCTTTATCACTTTACAGGTAATGAAGAGTATGCTGTATGAGGCACAAGAACAGGCACCCTCATCTGAAGGTAAGCTGTTGTTGTCTTAGAAACCAATTGTTCTGTCACATATTTCCTTTGTTTTAAAGCACCCCACACTTCTCTTTGTAACATATCCTACAACTACCTGCATAATACAAAAATGTCTCATAATTCCTCTTTCTACCATCTTTCATGATTTTGTACAAATTGTCCCACAGGTTCACTTATACAGTACATCCCACAAGTCCACTATATGCAAATTATCCCACAAGAGCCTGTGCCTTTGCCCTTCAAAAGCCTCCAAGATACTGAGATTGATATTGTTAAAATTCTGCTTAAATTTTTCTAAAATTGATGACTACTCATCATCATCATCATCATCATCGTTTAACGTCCGCTTTCCATGCTAGCATGGGTTGGACGATTTTGACTGAGGGTTGGCGAACCAGACAGCCAGTTTCTATAGCTGGATGCCCTTCCTAATGCCAACCACTCCGAGAGTGTAGTGGGTGCTTTTTACGTGCCACTGGCATGGGGGCCAGTCAGGCAGTACTGGCAATGACCTCGCTCGAATCTTTTTACACATACCACCGGCACAGGTGCCAGTAAGGTGACGTTGGTAACGATAGTGCTCGAATGGTGCCCTTTTATGTGCCGCGGGCACGGAACCAGTTAGTTGCTCTAGCAACGATCACGCTCGGATGATGGTCTTGGCACCCTACTAGCACTGGCACAAGTGCCAGTAAGGCAACGCTGGTAATGATCACACTCGAATGGTGCCCTTTTTATGTGCCTCTGGCACGGAAGCCGGAGAGAGAATTTTCATAGGTCAATATTCTGTGAAGAAAGGATTGAGTACAGCTGTTAGTATTTGGTCTGAAGAGACTGAATGCATGGGTGAGGAGCGAAAGAAGAGAACCAAGTAAACTGGAAATGCCGGAGCAGTGTGACGTGAGAGCAGCCAGCACAGAGCCCCAGAAGTTATTACAGCTGGAGTAGAAAAGGTAGAGAGAGAGGAGGAGAGAGTATTGTTTTCTACTATAGCCTCGGGCCGACCAAAGCCTTGAGAGTGGATTTGATTGATGGAAACTGAAAGAAGTCCGTCATATGTGTGTGTGTGTGTATGTTTGTGTGTCTGTGTTTGTCCCCCCCAACATTGCTTGACAACCGATGGTGGTGTGCTTACATCCCCGTAACTTAGTGGTTCGGCAAAAGAGACCAATAGAATAAATACTAGACACACAAAGAATAAGTCCTGGGGTCGATTTGCTCGAAAAAGGCGGTGCTCCAGCATGGTCATAGTCAAATGACTGAAAAGTATTGTTTTGAGTGACTTCGTACCAATTAGTTGAGCAGCCTTTCTTTGGATATAAACTGTGATATTTTATGCGTAGCAGCAGCACCATCCCAAATGTCTTGCAACCAACTTGCACATGCAAGTGCTACCAGTCAAAAACTCCACATACCGGAAACCAGCAAGTGTATTGGGTCATCAAGAGAGAATGCGTGCCGTTTCGGGGCCAACCTCTCGACGGCATCAATGCGCACCGCCCCCACCTCACTGATATGAGGCCCCGCTTGCTAGATCGACTGGATATCAAATAAAGCTCAATATCCTTCTAGCCATCGCTCATCGTCTCTTTTTAACCAAATCCAGTGGCTAGCCTTCTCCACTGTAGTTTGGTTTCAACTGAACTTTGAGAGGGTTAGTTTTTGCTCTGTCCCAGAAGGGAGAAGCTAATCATTGAGCTGTGTGTTTGCTACATTAAGAATGTGAATTTAGCAGGAGTGATCTGCTCAAAACTTAGCATTTGAATTATTAGAAGGACTCTAGTTATGTGCTGCTCGTGTTTAAGGCTAGATGAAGTGTAAGTGTAGTAATGTTTTGTTGATATGTGATTGCGTATTTGTACTGTTGAAGGAGACCAGATTAGTAGAAACCCGTTAGAGAATGTTGTTGAGGTTTCTGCTTATAGAGTTAAGGTTGATTCCATGTGTGATGTCTAAGTTCCATACAGATGGTGCTCTGGTGTAGGAAGGTATGAAGGAGAGTGTATCATCTGCAAAGAGTGATTGTTATTGAAGATAATAGCAATGTCATTGATGTATAGGACAAAGGGTATGAAGGAGAAAATTGTACTTTCAGGTAAACCGGAATTAACAGAATGGGAATCAGAGAGAACTCTGGTGGTGCATGCTGTGATAATGGAATCTAACAGGAAGCCACTAATCAAAAAGATGAGAGGCAGGTGGTTTACACTAGTAGCATACTAGTATAGTTGCTTACCTGGCAACTATGTTATGGTTATGAAATGCAGGTTTTCTATTGTGAAATTGTTAATCTAGCTACTGATCTTATATTGCAGTTGATCTATAGTGTAACTAGTAATGCAGTTATTGCTTATACAGTGCAGATATCCTGTAGTATAATTAGTATACAACACAGGTGTTCTGCTACGTATCAAATAAGACAGGTGACTAAACCCTGTTTCTGTAAAAATCAGCCCTTTGTCTGGCTGTAGTGTGGAATGATAGAAATATATCCTTTGCAGGCTATAACTATTTGGGTTAGTTATCTGATCTCCTTTTCTGTTACTCTCTCTTATAAACCTCCTCCTCCCTCTCCTATTATCATTGTATCAATCCTAGTATTTTCACTTTCAAAGGTTACCTTGAAAAGTTACCCTCCTAAGTTTCAGGTGGTCTCTGCTCCATTAACCTAGATCTTAGCCAGGCAGCTTAGATCTTAGCTAGGCAGCTTACAGTGGGTATGTAAAGTACAGTTTACTCCAGCTTGGTGAATTCGTAGGAATTTTACCTTTTTACATTATAAGTTCAAATCTCACTGAAGTCTACTACATATTTTATTGACCCCTTTTTGAGTCAATAAAATATATATGAAATTATTAACTGTGAAGATTTGAACATTATAAATAACATTAAACACTATAAATACTGTCTAGAGACTGGCTGGCTTCTCTGACAGGACATGAAATATATAGTTATTGCTTACCTGGCAACTATGTTATGGTTATAAAATTCAGGTTTTCTATTGTGAAATCGTTAATCTAGCTACTGATTTTATATTGCAGTTGATCTATAGTGTAACTAGTAATGCAGTTATTGCTTATGCAGTGCAGATATCCTGTAGTATAATTAGTAGTGTAATTACTGGTTATACAACACGGGTGTTCTGTTACGTATCAAATAAGACAGTTACTGGATATATATTACAGGTGTTCTGTAATGTATCCAGCAATAAAGGTACTGTTTATAAAGTGCAAGTGTTCTATTGCATAATCAGTAATATAGTCGTCCAGAAAGTAACTGATACAGAGTTCAAATTCCTTCAGTGTGACAATGTTAATTTTCTTTCTGAAACTGTTGCTTATAATGTTTAACATTCAAATAAGTATCAGTAACGGATGAAGCAAGTTTGTGTGGACCACACTTCTACCCCATACAGAGATGAGTCAGTTCAATAGACTATATCCTACCTATATATGAAGGGTATAAATAATGCAGTACATCACCCCTATATTCGGTAGAAGAGTGAGTAAAATTCAGCAGACCACACCTTTATTCCATACTAGGTATGTCAATTTAGCACACCATACCTCTATCCCATGTAGGTGGAACTCGCTAGTTCAGTGTGTGTAGTTTGACATGCTATCAACATTACAGAAGAAAATGTGGAAGCAGTGTGTGTGCACAATATCAACATCCAATGGTAGCTAAATGGTAACTACATGGCAGTGAAACATGGGCTGTGACTGCTGAGGACATGCTTAAGCTTGCAAGAAATGATGCTAGTATTTTCCGCTAAATGTGTAATGTCAGTGTGCATACACAACAGAGTGTAAGTGCCCTGAGAGGAAAGTTGGACGGGTGTGGTGTGCAAGAGAGATGTCTGCACTAGTATGGTCATTTGTTATGTATGGATGAGGACAGCTGTGTGAAAAAGTGTCACTCTAACAGTAGAGGGAACCTGTGGAAGAGGTAGACCCAGGAAGACAAGGGATGAAGCGGTGAAGCATGACCTTCAAATGTTGGACCTCATAGAAGCTATGACAAGTGACTGAGACCTTTGGAGATATGCTGTGCTTGAGAAGACCCGGTAAGCCAAGTGAGACCGTAACTGTGGCCTATGTCATAACCAGCCTATTTAAGAGTACCCTTCAATCATTGGGCAATATACTGTGCTTCAGAAGACCTGTTGAGTCAAATGAAATCATTGTTGTGGCCGATACCAGTACCACCTGACTGACAGATAAAAAGCACCATTCGAGTGTGGTCAATGCCTCTCCCACCAGACTGGCTCCTGTGCCAGTGGCATGTAAAAATCACGATACAAACATGGTTGATGCCTGACTGGTCCTGTGCCAGTGGCACATAAAAAGCACCATTTGAGCATGGTTGTTGCCAGTGTTGCCCCACTGGCTCCCATACTGGTGGCATGTAAAAGCACCATTTGAGCATAGTCAATGCCAGTAGTACCTGATTGGCCCCCATGTCAGTGGCACATAAAAAGCATCCACTACACTCTCAGAGTGGTTGGCATTAGGAAGGGCATTCAGCTGTAGAACCCTTGTCAGATCAGCTTGGAGCCTGGTGCAGCCTCTTGGCCTACCAGTCCTCAGTCAAACCATCCAACCTATGCCAGCATGGAAAGTGAACATTAAACGATGATGATGATGATTGAAGAAAAATTACTGCAGATTTAAATCTATTTTACACTTGCTCCGATGAAATTAAAAAGGGAAAAAGCTAGAATGGAAACAAAGAACTCTTGATACATTCATGAATATATAAGAGAGAGACTTTCTTCTTCAAATGAACCAAGTATAGGTAGCAAAGCCACATCTAGTGATCAACCCCAAACAAATATCAAAAAAATATTGAGTGATGTATAATAAACTAGTGATGTCTGTTTATCTATATATATAAAACTGTAGTTGTGTGAGTGTCTGTCCCCTTCGATTTAGATTCCTAACTCCTCCCACATTTTGCGGTGCAGTTTAACCAAATTCGGGTATCTTATAGTCGTGATTCATATCGAGCCCGTCTGGCTATTAGCGCGCGTCTACGATGATTCTACGATTTTAAAAATAATTTACCATCATTTTTTATTCCATTTTAATGCATAATTTTTCGTGTGTCGATGGCGGCGGAGTTGGCGTCCATGGTCACACCTGCACCTGTGTTTGCTTCTCCCCCTTCTTCCCTCCTTTGTGAAGCTGTGGGGAAGGGAGTGTAAGGAAATCAACGTCGTAAAGCGTTGTCAAGGAGACCAGCGTTCTTTTAGAACAACGACTTCATGGCTTGAAGACACCAAAACAGAAATAGCTAAGAAAGCCCGAATTGGCATCTATAAGGGAAGTAACTCTCTAAAAATGCTTATATAGTTATTTCCCTTACAAACCCGAGCAATGCCGGGCGATACTGCTAGTTATTTATATAATCAATATTCTAGAAACAGCTGTAAGACCTTCTATCTATAAATGCTCTAATATCTATACAGCCTTGGTTTTGTTATCTCATTACACAAAAAATTCATATAATCAATATATATATGGTGTATCTTATTTTCATAGCATAATATTTTTTATTTTGTCTTGCAAGTACTTGGTGACCCTGTCAGTGCAAGTGCCACTTAAAAGCATCCAGTCCACACTGTAAAGTTGTTGGTTTACAGAAGGAATCAGCTGCAAAAACCTTGCCAGAACGGACCTTTCTTGTGCTTGTGCCACATAAAAAGCACTAAGTCCACTCTGCTGAGTGGTTGGTGTTAGGAAGGGCATCCAGCTGTAAAAATCCTGCCAAAACAGTCACAGAAGTCTGATGCATGTTTCTGCCTGACTGGCTCTTGTGAAACCGTCCCACCCATGCTAGCAAGGAAAGCAGATATTAAATGATGACGATGATGATGAAAATGTATAATAAGGGAGTGAATAACATGTATTTTTTTTTTGTATCTTTGCAGTTACTGACAGTGCTATTATCAAAAGATATTTCACAAGGTTTGATGAAAGTTTTTTCCAATTCTGTGAAAAGGAACTGACAAAAATCAACACCTTTTTCTCTGGTGAGTGTTAATTTCTCTTAATTTCACTATTTTACTATATTTCCCACTTGATATATAAAATTAATTTAAATATTTTAAGCTCATTATTTTAATCAATTTATCCCTCCCATGATTCAAGATTAATAAACAAAGATCTAACCCAGTTTGATGCAGGCACCTCTGCCTTCATTTGTGACATCCTCTATATTCTTCTGAGTCAAAGGTCAGAGAATTGAGAGAATGTCTGTGTACACTCATAACTATGTGAGCATCAAAAACATGTTTTGGCTATAGAAATGGTTTTTATAAACGTTTTCCCTTTCTCACCCCCTTATACCTTTCTCTTTCTTCTGATGAAGGACTAACTTCTGAAATGCTAAAATTTTCCCCCTTCCATTTAAGTGTTAAGCTTATTCAATACTTATTAAGCCTTGTCCCTCTTGTGTTGCCCTTTTCTTTCTTTTACTGTTCATATATATATATATATATATATATATATATCTGCTCAGTCAAAGTTGACTCTCGGTCACTCAATGGATCAGTGTTCTCCAGCCAGTTCTATCCTGGGTCACTTCTTTAGATTGGCTATGGCCATTCCCATGTCACTCTTGATGGTGTCAAGCCAGTGGGTTCTTGGTCAGCCTCTTCTTCTCTTGCCACTGACCATTCCGGGCATGATGTCCTTCTCCAGGGATTTTCTCATAATATGACCAAAATATGCCAATCTATGCTTGGTGATCCTAGCTTCTAGCGACAGTTTCGGCTTCATCTGGTTAAGAACTTCTCCATTGGTGAGCCTCACTGTCCATGGAATCCGTAAAAGTCTTCTCCAACACCAAAGCTCGAATGCATTAATTCTCTTCTGGTCAGCTTTCTTTAGTGTCCAGGTATCGCATCCATATGTTGCTATTGGGAAGACGATTGCATTCACCAATCTGCATTTGGTAGCGAGGCTGATGTCTCTACACTTCCAGACCTTGCTCATGCTGACCATTGCCTCTCTGCCTAGTACTATCCACCACCTTATTTCTGGAGTGCAGTTATATATATATGTATATATATATTTCCTACATGTACTTCACATAAATGTTTCTGTTACTGCCATTTAGTTGACAGAAATGTCTACATTAATGACTTATTAATTACATTAATTACTACATGTGATCTACAGAATTGTCTGCATCACTCACATGTGGTCAGCAGAAATACTCTTACTCTCTTTTACTCTTTTACTGTTTCAGTCATTTGACTGTGGCCATGCTAGAGCACCGCCTTTTAGTCGAGTAAATCGACCCCAGGATTTATTCTTTGTAAGCCTAGTACTTATTCTATCAGTCTCTTTTGCTGAACCGCTAAGTTACGGGGACGTAAACACACCACCATCGGTTGTCAAGCAATGGTGGGGAGACAAACACAGACACACATAGATATACATACACATATATACGATGGGCTTCTTCCAGTTTCCGTCTACCAAATCCACTCACAAGGCTTTGGTTGACCCGAGGCTATAGTAGAAGATACTTGCCCAAGGTGCCGTGCAGTGGGACTGAACCCAGAACCATGTGGTTGGTAAGCAAGCTACTTACCACACAGCCACTCCTGCGCCTATGTCTATGTTACTCATATATAGTCTAAAGAAATATCTCTCTACATTGCCCATATATGGTATACAGAAATTCCTAGATCACCCACACCCGATAGACAGAACTCTTTATATTAGCCACATGTTTTAAAGAGTAATGTCAGAAATGTATATTATCATCAAAATTAAAATTATTCATTTTTTTTTTTTTCACAGAAAAATTTGCTGAAGCCACTCGGAAATTTGCCACATTAAATGCAGAACTACAAGAATATTCACAGCTCGAAGAAAAAGCAATGCACCGCCCTTCATTGCGACGAAGACGTGGCAGTGTACATGTGCTATTTAAGGAGAAGAACAACAAAGTTATTAACACTCGGAAGATGCATGATCTCAAACTTGCCTTCAGTGAATTCTATCTGAGTCTGATTCTTTTACAGAATTACCAAACATTGAATTTTACTGGTTTTAGAAAAATTTTTAAAAAACATGATAAAGTAAGATATTTTTATAACTTCATTATTATCTTAATTTTGGTTCTTGTTTATCATTTTTAAGCTTTGTATCTTATTTTTCGTTATGTTAATTCAATTAATAGCAACCTATTAAAATAATGAGATATATAGACAAATTATTTAAATAATAATAATAATAATACTAATAATGAAATTATTGTATACAGTGCTCAGGTGCACCACAACTTGTCAAAAGTGTGTATAAAGCATATGCAGTAATGTAAATGTAGAAATATCTGGAAAGCGAACAGTGTATGAGTCAGATACATGCTTGCGTGTGTATGGAGGGGAGAAAATCAGGTGTAGTGTTGGCGAATCTCAGGAAGCATGGAAGTTTTGAAGGATGCAGTGCTCCGACAACTAACAACTGATGCCGGCAGTTTGTTCCATGCTTCAGCAACTCTTAGCATGAAAAAAATATTTCTGAAAGTCATGGGAGCTGTGCTGTTTTCTGACTTTGTAAACATGTCCACAGGTGTTATAATAACAATAATAATGAAATTATTGTATACAGTGCTCAGGTGCACCACAACTTGTCAAAAGTGCATATAAAGCATATGCAGTAATGTACAAATGTCTGGGAAGCGAACAGTGTATGAGTCAGATACATGCTTGCGTGTGTATGGAGGGGAGAAAATCAGGTGTAGTGTTGGGGAATCTCAGGAAGCATGGAAGCTTTGAAGGATGCAGTGCTCTGACAACTAACAACTGATGCTGGCAGTTTGTTCCATGCTTCAGCAACTCTTAGCGTAAAAAAAATGTTTCCGAAAATCATGGGAGCTGTGCTGTTTTCTGACTTTGTAATCGGAAATATGTTCTCATAAGGACTCAGAAGAGACATGCACTCAGTGAAGCAGCTGTTGTCTTAGTAACTGATTTGATACAAGACATTTTCTGCTTCATAGATTGCCAAAAGTTCTCTGCAAACTGACAACTCATCATTTAACCCTTTCCTTACCAACCCGGCCAAAACCGGCTCTGGTTCTGAGTACAAATATCTTGTTTTCAAAAGTTTGGAATTAAAATCTTCCACCAAACTTTAGTCACAATTTATGTTCCTAACACTAACTGAATGGTAACAAATTATTTTACTAAATTCTTTGTTATATGTAAAATTAATTGAAAGAAACACAAAGCATCTCAAAATAAATACAGTAACGAAAGGGTTAATAGCGATTGTCATCTTAGAGTTGATGTGGCAACAATAAAAGAAATAATTATCAACAGTGAAGTTACAATAGAACGAACCACAGGTCATAAGCAGATTTCAGACAGTGTAACTGGACCAGAAGCTTCTCCTGAGATTTTGAGTGACATATTAAATCGTTGACTTTGAAGGGTTGAAAAACTTCAATATGTCAGCATTACAATATTGGCTTAAATCCTTGTAAGATCAGTTAATATTGAGTTGTCTCCCTTGGGATGAGGACTAGGCGTCTGAAAGCTGAACACGTGGATTTATATAATGTATGAACAACTTAAAAAATATGAGTCGATCGCTGTAAAAAATAGACTGAAGAGATTTTGTTAAGTGTACACATCCATGTATAGCAGAATATATGGTGCCTGGAGATGAAAAATATATATAGTGCCTGGAGAAACTGGTTGTGTATGTGATGTGTGAGAATGAAGGTAGTGAGTGAAGAAACAGTATGCTATATGTACTATGACAGGTGTTTGAGGACATTTTAATAAAGAAGCTGTGTATATATATATATATATATGTGTGTGTGTGTGTGTGATGCACCTGAGCACTGTATACAATAATTTCATTATATATATATATATATATTAACAATTGAGGATAAAATCTTTAAAAGAAATTGTCAGTAGTCAGCGTGAGAAACCTCGTAAGAGAAAAAATCCGTAAATTCTTCCTCTTTGAAAATATTCATTTATATTATATTGAGGGTACTACTATTGTTGCACTGATGAACATGAAATGCATATTCTGCATTAAATGCGAAATCACATGTGATATGTAACTGAATTCTTTTTTAAAATGATGTGTTTTGAAGTTTTGCATTCGGTAAAATTTTGTTTATTTTTAGTAGTTTTGACCGCATTGGTCTCTCTTAGCGTGTTGGTATCTACGAATAGTAGTACCCTCAATATAATATATATATATATATATATATATTATATTATATTAAATTAGAGATAAAACCACTATTAGGCAAATCATACAATGAAAAACTTAAGCCAATACATAAGATTAATTAATTTATATTATTTTAAATATATATCAAAATTATTAAAAAAAGATAATCTTTTTTTAATAATTTTGATATATATTTAAAATAATATAAATTAATTAATCTTATGTATTGGCTTAAGTTTTTCATTGTATGATTTGCCTAATAGTGGTTTTATCTCTAATTTAATATAATATAATATTTTACTATAAAATTGGATTCAATCCTAAATCTGATTTTTCCCTGTAAGTTTGGATTTATTCCCTAATATTTTATTATATATATATATATATATATATATACTGTTGTGTCTGGGGAGAGTCATTTTCTTTTTGTGCCTTATTATTTAACACACTCACTGGTAAAATTTCCACTTATTTCTTATTTTTATTTTCCTAAGATGCAACGAAAATTTCAGGAAAATAAAAAAAAGAAAAAAGTGGAAATTTTACCAGTGAGTGTGTTAAATAATAAGGCACAAAAAGAAAACGACTCTACCCAGACACAGCAGTATATGCTTCAACACACGAACTCTAAATGGCGGTGCCCCAGCATGGCCACAGCTCGTGAGCTGAAACTAGATAAAATAAAATAAAAATATAAAGAATCTTGCAAACCAAATCCAAAAACGAATTATATATATATATATATGTCTGTAAAAGTAATATGTGACAATTATTCGGTAGCCATGATAAAACTCCAAGTTTCAGGTGCCGAGGTGGAAATCCACACTGCCATCTCTTCAGTTATCCGGATAACTGAAGAGATGGCAGCGTGGATTTCCACCTCGGCACCTGAAACTTGGAGTTTTATCATGGCTACCGAATAATTGTCACATATTACTTTTACAGATAAATTCCTCTATTTACATAATATAAATAATAATAATAATAATAATTGTGTACAGTGCTCAGGTGCACTACAACTCATCTAAAGTGTATATATAATCAGGTATAGTTTCGGCGCATTTCGGAAAGCATGAGGACCTTAAAGGATGCAGTGTCATGGCAGTCAACAACTGATGCAGGCAGTTTATTCCATGCTTCAGCAACTCTCAGTGTGAAAAAATGTTTCCGAAAGTCATGGGAGCTGTGTTGTTTTCTGACTTTGTAGGCATGTCCACGTGTGTTAGACACATGAAGATCGAGGTCTCTTTAATTTTTTTTGTTATCTTACCATTTTTATCGATATATATATATATATATGTCAGTGGTGTAGTGTGTGTGACAATGAAACGTATACAATTATTGTGGTGAACCTGCAGATGATAGAAAGGTTTAATCGAATATGAAACGTATTAAACAAATTTGTAAGAGAGGTGGAGGCTACATATTTAGTGATATCTTCTGATCTGTTGCAGCTTTTCCAGACAACTAATGGAGTAGAATGGCGAATGGGGTTTGTTGACACAGCACATTTCTATGTCACCAAAGAAGTGGACCAGCTGATTAAAGAAACAGAAGTAAATAATCTTTGTTAGCATTTTTCTAAAACATAGGATCTTGTTTATACTCTTCTTGTTACAACTAAGTTTTTATTTATCTATCTTCTCTGAGGAATTTTATCCAAGTCCCGTTTAGCTATCTTCTCTTGAGAATTGTACAGACTGAAGTTTTTAATTTAGTTAAAACCTTTGTTTAACAGGTTAGGCTTCTTTTCAAGGCGGCGAGCTGGCAGAAACGTTAGCACGCTGGGCGAAATGCGTAGCCGTATTTCGTCTGCCGTTACGTTCTGAGTTCAAATTCCGCTGAGGTCGACTTTGCCTTTCGTCCTTTCGGGATCGATTAAAAAAGTACCAGTTACGCACTGGGGTCGATATAATCAACTTAATCCGTTTGTCTGTCCTTGTTTGTCCCCTCTACCTTGTGGGTTGTAAAGAAATAGGTTAGGGTCTTGATATCCCGTGACAGTAGTATAAACACCTTGGTAAATGGGTGGAATGAAATATTTGATTTCCCCATCTCAGCTTGACACTGACCATGTAACCTGAGTTCTTATATCTAACCCTGCTTGAGAGGATAACACTGTTACAGCACTTACTTCGTGTATCTAGTCTTGCTTGAGAGATTAACATTATCATAACATTTGCCTGCCCCAGATTTATATACTTTACCCTGCTTGAAAAACCGACACTAGTATCATTTGCCCATCCTGAATTCATCAGCATCCTCGTTTAATGTCTATGTTCTATGCTGGCAGGAGTTGGATGATTTGATAGGACCCGGTGGTTACTAGTACTGCATCATGCTTCAGTGTCTGCTTTGCCATAGTTTCTACAGTTTGTATGTGTGTGTGTAAAGAGAGAGTGATAAACATTGTGGTAACACTTGCCCAAGATGTTAAGACCCAGTGTGACAGAGAGAGAAGGACAGGAATATGCTTTTCTCGCTTGTATTTTATTTCAATTCAGGTGCTACTAAATGCAAATATATGCCAATAGAGTATTTTTAGAGTGTTAGAATCTTGAATATGCTAGTCTTTTTTTTTTTTTTGGTTAGTATTAATTTATTAATTGATACATGGCTGATTAAATAGAAAGATTGGCAGGTTGGTTGATGAATAAGTAAGTTGATATTTTACTTGTTAAAGATATTGTATTACAACTATATATTTTAAAGCTATAGATTATGATGGCTTTCCTACTTCTAGTGAACCCCAAACTTAACTCCTGTCTTTACAAAATCTTTCTCTCTATTGAAGTTTGTCCCGATCTATGGAAACCTATAACTATGTGTCCTATTCCAAAGGACAAACTCATTGACTCTACCAAGTACTATACCAACATTGTCACTTCCAATATCATTTTGGGGACGAAAACAGTTGTAAACAATCATCTCCTTCATCACTTTGAATGTGTCTCCCTTCTCAGTTGCAACCAGCAGAGATTCTACACAAATAGATTTACTAAAGTATTGATTACCTACATTACATATTAGTGATTCTTTGAGAACTTGCTGCACCCCCAGCAAAGCTTTCTACTGTATCTGGTACACAAACCTCCTAAGTTTCTCAACTATGAGATTCACCTGTCTCTCATAGAGCCAACAAAAGTAGCTTCTATCTGGTCACTTAACCTACTAAAAATGGCAGGTAAATCTTCCTCCAATTATACCCTACCATCTGAAAATAGAACATGTTGAATAATGTAACATTGGGCTCCCTGCACTTCAGAAAAATATGGAATACCCATCCAACCCGTGCTAGCATGGAAAACGGACGTTAAACGACGATGATGATGATGATACTGAAATACCTTTGAAAATATGTCTGCTTAATTAAACAACAATTTATCTCTGATCTCTTGCTGTAGAAGTTTACTATCAGATTTTTCCATTGCACTATGCACTGATGAGGTTCTGTACATCTGATCAGGGCTGAAATACTTCAGTCCTGATTAGTTGATGACCATCTGCAAAATTCACGTAAGACCCACACTAGATTACTGTGGACATATCTAGGACATACAATCTTAGCAACATCATCGTTCATCGCTTAACATCCGCTCTCCATGCTAGCATTTTGACTGAGGGCTGGCGAACCAGATGGCTGCACCAGGCTTCAATCTTGATTTGGCAGAGTTTCTACAGCTAGATGCCCTTCCTAACGCCAACCACTCTGAGAGTGTAGTGGGTGCTTTTTATGTGCCACTGGCACGGGGGCCAGTCAGGCAGCACTGGCAATGACCTTGCTTGAATCGTTTTACACATGCTACCTGCACAGGTGCCAGTAAGGCGACATTGGTAATGATCACACTCGAATGGTGCCCTTTTATGTGCCACTAGCACGGAAGCCAGTTGGCTGCTCTGGCAACATACATCCCAAATCTATATTACATTACTAATCAAATACCTGGAACACCTGTTACTGCCATTCACTTACCACATCCAAAAGAAGACCATTTAACTGACCACCAAGGATTTACTCATCAATAAACTACAATCAATAACTCTTGATTTGCTGCTTCCTCGCTCTGTCTCTTTAATCACTACTAAAAACAACCTCCTCTGAACTAGCAAGCTACGTATCTCCTTTAAACCAAGGCAACCATCTCTTCTCCTCTCATCATCCCTATCACCTCACCCTTCAAAACCTATCCACTTTCCTAATCCTTCTTTCCCCTTAACTGCAACCCTCTGGAAATGCATCCCTACCCACGTTTTTCCTTTTCCTGCAGATGTCAACCTACAGAAGGCCAAGCTGAACGTCAACTACATCAAATCTCCAGTCTTGGAGGGCCTCCAAACGTCGTGGGCCCTCTCCCCTCCTCAGCCTTCTGTCAGGAGCTTACCTTACACTCTACAACCACTTCCTGTAAGATCTAAACTAATATCAAAGTATTAAATTAGTCAGACAATTAATCTGGTAATTTCTTTAGCCCAAGCTGTTTTCCAGAACGTTCATGATATGAAAGAACTAAAAGAAATATAAAAGTGAACATAGAACTATGATATTGGTCATGTAGAGAAAGGTAAGTTTAATGAGAAAGAATTAATGACTAAACAAGAAAATGGAGAACTTGATACCAATAACCTCCTGGTTTCTGCATGTGATTAGGTTTCATTTATTTATATATCATGGTATATTATACAATTACTTGAAACTAATTATTATTATTTTGTGTCTATATCTTTCTGCTTTTTTACTCAGTCCTGTACCATGTTTTGTGTTTATTCTCAAAACATCCAGACAGCAATGGGAATCCACAAAGAGGAATCGGTAAATCAGTTTGGACAAGTTCTATCATTATAGAAATGGGTTTCTATATTCTACAAGGCAGCGAGCTGGTAGAATCGTTAGCACGCCGGGCGAAATGCTTAGCAGTATTTCGCCTGCGGTTACATTCTGAGTTCAAATTCCGCCGAGGTCGACTTTGCCTTTCATCTTTTGGGGTCGATTAAATAAGTACCAGTTACGCACTGGGGTCGATATAATCGACTTAATCCGTTTGTCCCCTCTGTGTTTAACCCCTTGTGAGTAGTAAAGAAATAGGGTTTCTATATTATGTCTCCACATGATATTATATGAAATCAATATGTTGATTTAAAAAAAAAAAAAACAAAAGGCACCCAAATCCTTTACATTTGAATATTTCAACCAGAACTTTGATTTGAAATTTCTCAATGTTTTGGGGAAGAGGATTCCCCTACCCATAATTTTTTTTTTTCCTGAATAGAATCCCTTCACTATCAGTTTCTCTTCACTTGTTTTTGTTGTTTGTTTCTCTTTGTATTATTTGATTATCAATTCTGGCATTAATGTTGTTCCATTTATTACAAAACAGCAAATTGTGACCACAGATTTAGAAGGAGGTAACCGACAAAAGGCCATGAAGAGGTTGCGAGTCCCACCATTAGGAGAAAAGGTATATTTTTATCTCAACAGTTTGTTGACAAGGAAAGTCAACAAACTCTACCATTAGCACAAAGTTAAGAATGTAAACATGCACATACAAATGTACACACACACACACACATACAAGTGCACACGCATATCAGGTGGCAAGCTGGCAGACACGTTAGCGCGCCAGGTGAAATGCTTAGCGGTATTTCATGTGTCGCTATGTTCTGAGTTCAAATTCCACCGAGGTCGACTTTGCCTTTCATCCTTTCGGGGTCGATAAATAAAGTACCAGTTTCGCACTGGGGTTGATGTAATCGATTTAATCCCTTTGTCTGTACTTGTTCGTCCCCTCTATGTTTAGCCCCTTGTGGGTAGTATAGAAATATATACCTGATGAGCTTCCATACAGTTTACGTCTACTAAATCTACTTCAAAGGTATTGGTTAACCTAACGTTAAATTAGAAGACACTCGTCTGAGGTGCTGCTCTATAAGACAGGAATTGAGACCACATGGTAATAAAGCATACTTTGTGTCTATACAGCCATACCTGTACCCATTAGACATTATAATAAAAAAAGAGCAACAAAACAACAAACCAATCCAATCTATAAAGTTATCATTTGCCAGGCAGTCACATGTCTACCATTCAATCTTCTTAAATTGTATTTTATTAATTGTTTCAACTATTTTAGCTGCCAATACTCCTGTCACTCTAACTTAAATCTAATACATTTACATTACAATCTTAGCAGTTCATTTATAATCTACGTTTCTGAAGAATTACTCATCTTTTTTTTTTCCTCTCTATTTTCAGCCAGATACTTGGGTAACGTTTCGTGTTGGCCTTTTCTCTGGTATCTTCTGTGTTTTACTCTTAGTTATTATCTTAGCAGGTAAGTTCTACTTCATCTTCACATCTACATTGTCAACGCTATATGTTTATCACTACTGTTTTGATCTCTCATTATATGTGGTCTATAGAATATATTTCTTCAGGGTTCTTTGATGCAACATTCACTGTAGCCTCACACAACATGTGATTTACGAAATATATTCCACTGTGGTTCTTCACTAAGTGTACTGTACTGTGACCTCTCTCTACATGTGATTGACATTGGTCCTTGTACATAAAGTTATTAACCATCTTACTAACAATAACTCTGAGCACCTTTTCAAACTCCACCTGTCTAACACCCGTGGACATGTTTACAAAGTCAGAAAACAGCTCCCATGACTTTCGGAAACAGTTTTTCACGCTGAGAGTTAGTGAAGCATGGAACAGACTGCCGGCATCAGTTGTTAGTTGTCGGAGCACTGCATCCTTCAAAACTTCCATGCCTCCTGAGATTCACCAACACTACACCTGATTTTCTCCCCTCCATACACATGCAAGCATGTATCTGACTCATACACTGTTCACTCTCCAGACATTTGTACATAACTGCATATGCTTTATATACACTTTTGACAAGTTGTGGTGCACCTGAGCACTGTATACAATAATTTCATTATTATTTATATTCAGATATAATTTTCCACTACACTCTGTAGTTTCCTAATCCCTTACTTAGTCTGTGTTGTATGGAAATATGTATAACATTATAAAGGTCAGTGGAAAGTCAACCCTCACATTATGTGAAATGTTAGCTGAGGATGTGAATAGTAATAGCCTGGGAATGATTTTGGATGTCAAAAAAGGACAGTTTGAGCTTCCAGAAAGTCTTCTAGAGGTTTTTTTTTTTAGTTGAAATTAATGGAAAGTTTCCAAAAGTCTTTAACCCTTTCATTACCAACACGGCTGAACTGGCTCTGAGTACTAATGTCTTGTTTTCATGAGTTTTGAATTAAAATCTTCCACCAAACCTTAGTCACAGTTTATGTTCCTAACACTAGCTTAATGACAACTAAGTTATTTTACTAAATTCTTTGTTATATTTGAAGTAATTGAAAGAAACACAGAGCATCTCAAAATAAATACAGTAACGAAAGGGTTAACCTAGACTACAGAAGGACATTGCCTGTTCAGGACAAGCTCCATGGGCAAGAAATTACTGGCAACTGAACTTGTGTGCAATGTGTGCAGAGTGATGAAACTGTGCCGGATGCATTATTTCAGTGTTTGTACATCGATGACTTATGGGCTTGTATCAAACCTATGGTATCACTTGTAGGAGTGATTTGGTTATAAAGTAATTTCTGCCAAATTACATTGGGTAATATTTCGTTTTTGGATTTGGTTTGCAAGATTCTTTATATGAGTTCGTGTGTTAAAGCATATTCTGTTGTGTCTAGGGAGAGTCATTTTCTTTTTGGGCCTTATAATGTAATACACTCACCAGTAAAATTTCCACTTATTTCTTATTTTTATTTTCCTAGCATTTTCGTTATGTCTTAGGAAAATAAAAATAAGAAATAAGTGGATTTTGCCTTTCATCCTTATGGGGTGAATAAATTAAGTACCAGTTACGCACTGGGGTCGTTATAATCGACTTAATCCATTTGTCTGTCCTTGTTTGTCCTCTCTGTGTTTAGCCCCTTGTGGATAGTAAAGAAATAAGTATAATTCTGTTTTATTTCAGCTATATTCACCAAACATTCCAGTGACTGGGAACCTGCCTTACGTATCTACAGGGGCCCATTTTTACTCATACTTGATGTCTTCTTACTTGGGATGAATACTTATGGATGGAGAACATCAGGTGTTAATCATGTTTTAATATTCGAACTTGATCCTCGAAATCATTTGACCCATCAGCAGCTACTCGAGGTCAGTATGGTGTTTATCATCATCATCATTACCATCTCTGTCATTAATCAGTTCTACAACCATTATTACTACTTCCATTGTCAAAGTATACCCCATTGCCAGCCACCATCATCATTACCACCATGTTCATCAACATCAGCATCATAAACTACCGAATAACCACAGTAAGTTAATAATTAGGCAGCACATCAATCACATAACTCTCTACCATGACTATCAGAATTATTATCATCACCACTACCATTATTATTAATATCAAAGCACCATCCGAATCGTGGCCGATGCCAGCGCCGCCTCGACTGGCTTCCATGCCGGTGGCACGTAAAAAGCACCATCCAAATCATGGCCAAAGCCAGTGCCGCCTCGACTGGCTTCTGTGCCGGTGGCACGTAAAATGCACCAATCCGACTGGCCGTTTGCCAGCCTCGCCTGGCACCTGTGCAGGTGGCACGTAAAAAGCACCCACTACACTCGCGGAGTGGTTGGCGTTAGGAAGGGCATCCAGCTGTAGAAACACTGCCAGATCAGACTGGAGCCTGGTGCAGCCATCTGGCTTCCCAGATCCCCGGTCGAACCGTCCAACCCATGCTAGCATGGAGAATGGACGTTAAACGATGAATGATCATCATAATTACTACTATTATGATACCAGATGACTGAAAGAGATTGGCTGATATTTGTTTGTGTATTTATAATTTTGTCAATCTAATTTGCTAAACCAAGAACAATGGGATTCTATTCTTATATCAGGTTTGATCTGTGAATAACTTGAAAAGCTCTGAGATGTCAGTTCATTCTCATTAATCTCTGTGCAAAAGGTGAAAACAATAGGCCAAGAACTTGTCAGGCTATATGGAAAAATATGGAGTCAGTTTTTAATCTTAACTTAGCTATTCTGCATTTGTCCATTACACATACGCACACACACAGTGCTACTTTTTTTTTTTTTTTTTCATTTTATCTAGTTTCAGCTCACGAGCTGTGGCCATGCTGGGGCACCGCCATGTATATATGTTTTTTACTGTTGACTTACAACAATTTCAGTGGAGTGTTATTTTCATTAGTTTTGTAGTCTCTACCTCTTCCTCCAAACCTATCTGATGTGTGTTTCAATGATGCTGTTTTATGGCCAAGGAACAAATCCGTTCACATAAGATGAAATGAGTGACTTGTGTTTTTGTCTTACCTTGTTCTGTTTTAACCAATTTTATAAATTACTTCATCAAACAATATTATAAACTTGTTTCCCTGTTCTATTTTCAGACTGCTTCAGGACTATCGGTTCTCTGGGCCGCCAGCGTCTTGCTCTATCTGTTTAGTAATTCATTAAACATCCCAGCATTCATCAGTCCATTTACCCTTGTCATCATCCTTGTTGCATACCTAATTAACCCTTTACAAATATTCCATCATCGAGCAAGATTTTGGCTCATCAGAATATTGGTAAGTAGTACATTTGTTATTTCACAGATATTTCAAACTTTGCTTGCACAGTCCATAATGTTCTGGTTTAATCAACTTCTACACACAGTAGTTGAAATCATGCTTCTAGTAGTGCAATATATTATGAAAAGATATATTACTCTTTTACGGAGATGTACTTGCATAGCGATTGACTTGATCTGAGATCGTGTGCTGGAACGAAAACAATTGCAGCGTGGAAGGTGTTTATAAGCCATTTAAGAAACACACAAAAGCCGTTCGATTTACTTCAACATTTAAATTTAATTTGTCAAAATATTTTCATCGCTTTGAGACCGCGACCTGTTCACTGACAAAACTTTGTGCTGCATCTCGGATTTTTGTCAATGAACAGGTCGCAGTCTCAAAGCGCCGAAAATATTTTGACAAATTAAATTTAAATGTTGAAGTGAATCGAACGGTTTTTGTGTGTTTTTTTAAATGGCTTGTCTGTTTGATAGCCCACCTGTCTCTTGAAGTATGTTCCAAATTGTGATGGTTGAATGCAGAAAGTACCTGTCCAGATTATACATCTTAGCATCAAGTGTGTGAGAGGACATGTGCTGTCATGAATGTACTATCCCTTGGAAAACATCCTTCATAGTATTACTCTAAGGCTTGTGGCTTGTATGCATTTTGTGTGTGTGTGTGTGTGTGTGTGTGTGAAAAAGGATCAAAGGTCCATCCCTAACCATAGGCTCATAAGGTCAGTTTCTGTAGCATATATGCTCCAAATGACCGGGATGGGACACCAGTCCATCATACGGTCACTCATTTTTGCCAGCTGAGTGAACTGGAACAACTTGAAAGGAAGTGCTTTGCTCAAGATCACAATGCCTCACTTGGTCCAGGAATTAAAAACCACAATCTTAGAATCATGATTGCAACACTCTGTAGCATGGCAGTTCACACACATGCATCATATAGTCTACCTTTCACCCTGATGAAGAGGCCTTTAGTTGCCAGCATAGGTAGGAGCTCCCTGAACTTTCCCCAGGCTATTCTTACTCTAGCCACTACACTCTTAGAGCAACCACCCTCACTACAGACTTGGTCGCCTAGGTAGCAGAAGCTTTTAACTACTTCTAGTTTCTTCCCATGGCATGTGATGGAATCTGTTGTCTGTATATCATCAGTGTTTATTGCCCCTGTGCATCTGCCACACACAAAACTATTTTCCCAGTTAACCTTCCTTTAATATTGCTGCACCTTTTATGTGTCCATAGCTTACACCAAGTACATCATGTAGAGCTTCTACCCATGCCTTTTCTACAGATCAAGCAGGGCCATCTACCTGAAGGGGGTTGTGATTTGACAGCATTCCTACTTACTAAGACTTTGGTTTTAGCTAGGTTAATATTAATTTATCATTATAATATCTTATTGTGTGTGTGTGTGTATATATATATATATATATATATATATATACACACACACACACACACACATATACATACATACACACACATATACATACATACACATATACATACATACACACATATACATACATACATACATACATACACACATATACATACACATACACATATACACACACATGCACAAAAACTGTATGTTTTGTTATCTCTCTTCAGCTCCGAATCGTCTCTGCACCATTTCATCATGTAGGATTCGCAGATTTCTGGCTTGCTGACCAATTGAACAGCTTGGCACCGGTCATGTTGGACTTCTATTATTTTATATGCTTTTATGCAATTGTTTTTAACTGGCAAACGACAGAATATAAAAGTAAGGACAAGTCTTGTTTATTTATATAGCAATGTTATATTCCCTAGACTATTACCTTGAGATACCCACCACCCCATAAAACAATTGTTGATCATGTGAAGATAAAATTAATGCTGAAAGCAAAAATAATTGTAATTATCTGAAATGTCTGATGTTATGAAGAAACAAAACTATTGTGCTTATCTTTCATTCTCTCTCACATTTAGAAGTAATTTTGATTTTTTTTTTTTTTTTTTTTTTTTTTTGCTCCCTACATTTAGTATGTTAGGACTCACTAGTAAAACTGATTGCTGATACTATGCCAATATAATTATATCTCTTCTGTTTACTTATTTCAGCCGCCTCAACATGCCTTCAGACAAAATATGGTATCCGAGCTATTGTCAACTGCTTGCCTGCATGGTTCCGTTTTGCTCAATGCCTTCGACGGTATAACGATACTCACCTAAAATTCCCTCACATTGTAAACGCCGGGAAGTATGCTACCACTTTTCTGGTTGTGATATTTCACTCGATTTACAAAATGTACAAAGGTAAGATGGATTCTCCTATGTTATGTGTTCCTATTCCATTTCATATTTGGGTAGAATGACCCAATGTACTCCATATAAACTTTTGATAAACACAGCATATTAGATGTTGTTATTGTGTACGAATGTAACATCAATAAACCTTTCGTGAGAAACTGACAATTCTCATGTTTGTCATCATCATGAGGAAGGGCAGACAGTTGTAGAAAATCTGCCTCGACAAATTCTGTCTGACCCATGCAAGCATGGAAAAGTGGACACTGATAATGATGATGATCATCATCATCGTTTAACGTCCGTTTTCCATGCTAGCATGGGTTGGACAGTTCGACCGGGGTCTGGGAAGCCAGAAGGCTGCACCAAGCTCCAGTCTGATCTGGCAGTGTTTCTACAGCTGGATGCCCTTCCTAATGCCAACCACTCCGTGAGTGCAGTGGGTGCTTTTTATGTGCCACCGGTACAGGTGCCAGGCAAGGCTGGCAACAGCCACGATAAGTTGGTGCTTTTTACTTGCCACCGGCACGGAAGCCAGTCAAGGTGGCGCTGGCATCGGCCACGTTCGGATGGTGCTTTTTATGTGCCACCGGCACAGGGATCACAACTGCAATTTCCATTGATTTTTGATGTTGATGTATTTGACTCAATGGATCTCCTCAAGCACAGGGTCGAAACGGTGTTTCTTTACTTACCACCTGCACAGGAGTCAGTCCAGCGGCACTAGTAATGGCCGGGTGCCAGTCATGGCATGGTCTTTACAGTTGGATGCCCTTCCTAAAACCAACCACTCCATAGAGTGGGCTGAGTGCTTTTTACTTGGTACTCACACAGGCAAGGTCAGTTTTGGTGTGGTTTTTACAGTTGGAATGTGGGGGATGTAGTTTGGTTTCTTGGTGTAGGGTGTATGAAAGTTTTATTGTGGGACACAACACTTCTAGAACTCAGGGTCACTGATGTGGACGGGTCTTCTCAAGAACCTCGCATCACCAGACATCTTGGTCCAGTGTCCTTTCCTCTGTGCGTCCCAACATCCTGAGATCAGTCCTCACCACTTCATCCCATGTCTTCCTGGATCTCCTTCTTCTGCAGGTACCATCCACTTTCAGTGATCGGCACTTCTTTATGTAGCTGTCTTCATTCGTATGCATCACATGTTCAAACCAGCATAATCTCCTCTCTTGCATGTTGCATCTGATTCCTCTTATGTCCAACTTTTCTCTCAACACATTTGCATTTTGTTATTTATGCACATCCAGCAGAGCATACTTATTTCTTTACTACCCACAAGGGGCTAAACACAGAGGGGACAAACAAGGACAGACATAGGTATTAAGTCGATTACATCGACCCCAGTGCGTAACTGGTACTTAATTTATCGACCCCGAAAGGATGAAAGGCAAAGTCGAGCTCGGCGGAATTTGAACTCACAACGTAACGGCAGACGAAATACCGCTAAGCATTTCGCCCGGCGTGCTAACGTTTCTGCCAGCCCGCCTTTCATCCAGCAGAGCATACTGCCTTCATTTCTCTCCAGTCTGTGTATGTCCTCTGCAGTCAGAGCTCATGTTTCCCTACCATAGAGTATAACTGTTCATACACAACCATCATACAGTCTGTCTACCTTTCATTCTCGGAGAGAGTCCTTTTGTTACCAACACACACACACACACACATACAATCCAATGAATCAGCCTCGATGTGAGTGCTCATATCAGAAATAGGAACCACATCTCATTTAAATTATCTTCAACTTCTCCAGAATAGTTTGTTGTGGAATTTCTTCCCATCCCATTTTCCCCTTCAGGCAATGCTTCAATATTCAAACAAAAAATTACCCACATCAGCCTCACTAGTTTTCAAAAAATTAGATATATTTCATTCCTTTTTTAACATATATAATAATAATAATAATGAAATTAATTGTATACAGTGCTCAGGTGCACCACAACTTGTCAGAAAGTGCGTATAGAGTATATGCAATAATGTAGAAATGTCTGGAAAGCGAACAATGTATGAGTCAGATACATGCTTGCGTGTGTAGTGTTGGCGAATCTCAGGAAGCATGGAAGTTTTGAAGGATGCAGTGCTCTGACAACTAACAACTGATGCCGGCAGTTTGTTCCATGCTTCAGCAACTCTCAGCGTGAAAAAATGTTTCCTGAAGTCATGGGAGCTGTACTGTTTTCTGACTTTGTAAATATGTCCATGTAAATATAAATGATGAAAATAAACTGTGTTCTTTATTTGTATTTTGATAGAGAAACACGCTGCTCTTTCTGATGCTGGCAGTGACGAGATGGATGTCAGCTATGAAACAGAACAAACCATCTTCTATTACACCTGGATTGTTGCACTGCTAATTAGCTCCTGCTACACTTTCACCTGGGACATCAAGATGGATTGGGGTCTCTTAGAGAAAACTAAAGGTGAAAACAAGTTTCTGCGAGAAGAGTGTGTTTATGCCTATAGCGTGAGTAGCACACTTGATGCTTGTCTGTCTGTTGTCTCTAACCCCACCCATGACTACAACATGAGTAAAACTGTTGCTGTCTGTGTGTCTCTGATTTCATCCAACTAACTTCCACAATTTTACATCATCATCATCGTTTAACGTCCGCTTTCCATGCTAACATGGGTTGGACAATTTGACTGAGGTCTCGCGAACCAGATGGCTGCACCAGGCCCCAATCTTGATCTGTTTTTACAGCTGGATGCCCTTCCTAACGCCAACCACTCCGAGAGTGGGAATATCAATGTTGCAAATATCATATATGTATGTGGTAAATCCTTGGTCATCGTCTCCCACACTTAATAGCAGATTTCATATCCATCAACAGATCTATTATTATCTCCATTATTATCCCTTCTTCATCTCCATTACCATCATCATAATCATCATTATCACCATCATTATAATCATCCTCATTACGACCATCATCATCATTTAACATCATTTTCCATGCTAGCATGGGTTGGACGGTTCGACCGGGGTCTAGGAAGCCAGGAGGCTGCACCAGGCTCCAATCTTGATTTGGCAGTGTTTCTACAGCTGGATGCCCTTCCTAACGCCAACCACTCCAAGAGTGTAGTGGGTGCTTTTTACGTGCCACCGGCACAGCACCATCATAATTATGATGATCATCATCATCAATTATAGGGCTGAGTAATTATTACTGATACTGCATTGTCTTACATAAACATCTATGAAAAACTGGATGTATTTCCTTACAACTGTGAAATACTATCACTTTTATTGCTGGGTTGTCCTTGCTATGATAGGATAGCACTGACACTAAGCCTTGCTTTTGTTTGAGTAGCCTTGTCATTGCCAATTACACCTTGCATTTAGTCATTACTCTTTGTTATATTCATTAAAATGTGATATTGTTATTAACCTTTTCTGTTCTGGTGTAGCTCTTTGTGGTTTTTACTGGTTTATGAATATCCCTCCCTAGTCTGGAGCTATTCTGACCAAGGTAGAGTATCACTGACTAAAGTTGCATTGTTTTTTCTGAAGCAGAGTAATATATCTTTTCTTAAGAATATATTGCACTACTAGAAGCATGAGTTCAACCATTTGCCTTTCATCCTTTCGGGGTCGATAAATTAAGTACCAGTTACGCACTGGGGTCGATGTAATCGACTTAATCCGTTTGTCTGTCCTTGTTTATCCCCTCTGTGTTTAGCCCCTTGTGGGTAATAAAGAAATACATATTGCACATACATCAGTTTTTTAGCTGGCATAATAATCAGATATTTAAGTACTTGTTCTTTCAAACTCCACCTGTCTAACACCCGTGGACATGTTTACAAAGTCAGAAAACAGCACAGCTCCCATGACTTTCAGAAACATTTTTTCACGCTAAGAGTTGCTGAAGCATGGAACAAACTGCCGACATCAGTTGTTAGTTGTCTGATCACTGCATCCTTCAAAACTTCCATGCTTCCTGAGATTCGCCAACACTACACCTGATTTTCTCCCCCCCCCCATACACACGCAAGCATGTATCTGACTCATACACTGTTCACTTTCCAGACATTTGTACATTAATGCATATGCTTTATATGCACTTTTTGACAAGTTGTGGTGCACCTGAGCACTGTATACAATAATTCCATTATTATTATTATTATTATTATTATAATACTTACTCACATTTCTAAATTTATCAGAGTTATCCTACAACAAATAACCAAGCCATGGGAAACTATTTTAGTCATGGTTAATGTTGTGGAAGGATTCCATCCCCTGCCCAGTAACTAAAGGTGGACTGACTCATTCTTATAAATTAAAGAACTGTGAGTGAATGGCAGTTCGGGTTGGTAGCAGTTTACTGTGAGCTTTTGATATAGAGCATTGAGTCTCGTGTAATGGTAATAGTAGTGCGCCGTGCATATACTTTCTTCCCCACTGCTTTGTTATATTATAT
The DNA here is from genome assembly GCF_006345805.1 of Octopus sinensis. Taxonomy (NCBI): domain Eukaryota; kingdom Metazoa; phylum Mollusca; class Cephalopoda; order Octopoda; family Octopodidae; genus Octopus; species Octopus sinensis. The sequence goes on along the minus strand of NC_042998.1, from coordinate 195,153,261 downwards.
ATCCAATACAAGGATATAAAAGTGGCAATGAGTTGTCTGAAGCTTGTGTTGGACATTTAAATTTTTTTTATTGGTACATAACCAAAGAAAAATTCATTTAATATGGAGAACTTATTGGCCTCTGTGGTGTAGTTGCAACAGCAACAGTTCAAGAATTTGGACCTGGAGATGGAGATTTCCATTTCCAGCAACTAATAATAGTAATAGTAGCAGCATCAGCAACAATAATAACAACAACATCAAAAAATACCTTAGGAATGAGAACCCAGGTTCAAAATTTCCCCAAGACACCTGATGAGGGCTATATTAGCTGAAACGTTGTGTTAACAACAAACAAAATGAGGACAAATATCCATCAAAGGTAAACAATGTAAATAATGTATTCTATAACTTGTCACCATATATTGTAATATTGTCCCTTCTCCTGCAATCAAAATTCACAGTGGGTTCAATCCATTTGGGTTCAAAAAGGTAATATGAATGATGTACAGCCTATATTTGGAGGCTGAAAAATTAAAGTCTGTAAACTATCATGTTTAGAAAGAAATATAAATGTTATATCAGAAAATATAGAATGTGATTATATAAACATGAAATTCTCAAAAATTGTTTAAATTTTATTTCAGGGTTATTATTACTTTGCTATTTTAGAAGATTTTATTCTTCGTTTTATATGGACTCTGAAAGTGTCTGTTATTGAAAATGGAATGGTCCAGAAAGAAGTTGCTAGTACTATACTAATGATTTTAGAAGTCTTCCGGTGAGTTTTTTTTTTTTTTTTTCATTTACTCCCTACTTTTATTCAGTGCATTTTAAGCCTGGCAAATACTACTGCCATATGACCATCACTAACCAACATCACTACCACTAAAACTGCAATTATGGAGTACAATAATACAACATGTGAGAACTGAGATCAATAAATTGACTATCCCCTCCCCACAAAATTTCAGGCCTTGTGCCTATAATAGCAAGAACGGATGGTGCTTTTTACGTGTCACCGGCACGGAGGCCACCCCGACTCGCCTCCGTGCTGGTGGCACGTAAAAGCACCATCCGTCCGTGGCCGTCTGCCAGCTCTGTCTGGCACCTGTGTGGGTGGCACGTAAAAAGCACCCACTACACTCACGGAGTGGTTGGCGTTAGGAAGGGCATCCAGCCGTAGAAACACTGCCAGATCAGACGGGGCCTGAAGCAGTCTTCTGGCTTCACAGACCCCAGTTGAACCGTCCAACCCATGCTAGCATGGAAAACGGATGTTAAATCATGATGATGATTATTGGATTGACAGGATTGTCAGAGCACTATATAAATGCCTTGTGGTATTTGTTTCCACTCTTTATGTTCAAATCCTGCTGAGATCAACTTTGCATTTCATCCTATCAAGGTTTGACAACATAAAATACCAGTCAAGTACTAGGGATGGTATAATCGACATTCCACTGCTCCTCAAAATTTCTGGCTTTGTGCCACATCATCATCATCATCATTAAATGTCCACTCTCCATGCTGGCATGGGTCAGACGGTGTCAGTCACATGGCATTGGTATCAACCACGTTGATTCATAGGTGCCTTTTACATGGTACCTATTTCTTTATTACCCACAAGGGGCTAAACATAGAGGGGACAAACAAGGACAGACAAACGGATTAAGTTGATTACATCGACCCCAGTGCGTAACTGATACTTAATTTATTGATCCCAAAAGGATGAAAGGCAAAGTCGACCTCGGCGGAATTTGAACTCAGAACGCAGCGGTGGACGAAAGACCTATTTCTTTATTACCCACAAGGGGCTAAACATAGAGGGGACAAACAAGGACAGACAAACGGATTAAGTCGATTACATCCACCCTAGTGCGTAACTGGTACTTAATTTATCGACCCCGAAGGGATGAAAGGCAAAGTCGACCTCAGCGGAATTTGAACCCAGAACGTAACGGCAGACGAAATACGGCTAAGCATTTCGCCCAGCGTGCTAACAGTTCTGCCAGCTCGCCGCCTTTTACATGGTACCATCAACAACCATGACTACGATGCACAGGTACCATTTACGTGACACAGGCAACAGCCATGATGCATGGATGCAATTTACATGACACTGGTATGGCTACAACTACGATTTCACTTGGTCTGATGAGTCTTCTCCTGCACAGTATATCACCAGAGTTCTCAGTCACTTGTCATCCCCTTCTTGAGGCCCAATGTTCAAAGATCATGCTTCACCGCCTCATCCCAAAGTCTTCCTGGGACAACTGATGCTGGTGTATTTGCATCCCCATAACTTAGCTGTTTGGCAGAAGAGACTGATAGAATAAGCACCAGGCTTACAGAGAATAACTCCAGGGTTCGATTTCTTCAACTAAAGGGTGGTGCTCCAGCATGGCCACCGTGAAATGACTGAAATAAGAAAGAGAATAAAAGAATACCAGAAGAACATTCAGTACCACTAAGCCAAGAAAGTTCTTTGAATACTAAACCAAGAAAGTTCTTTGAATATGTATGATGCATTCTAAGGCTAAATAGTAATTCTGTTACATTTGCATAACAGATGTTTTGGTTGGATTCTATAGTTATCAGTTTTACACTTCTTTCTATATTCTGTAACTGTCACAATATAGAAACATTTCACAAGGCACCAGCACACAATTTATGGATGGTTACATTTCATATTCTGTTGTGTCTGGGGAGAGTCATTTTCTTTTTGTGCCTTATAATGTAACACACTCACTGGTAAAATTTCCACTTATTTTCTATTTTTATTTTCCTAAAATTTTTGTTGCGTCTTGCAAGAGTCAAGACTATTGAAAAGGTTTCAAGACGCAACAAAAATTTTAGGAAAATAAAAATAAGAAAAAAGTGGAAATTTTACCGGTGAGTGTGTTACATTATAAGGCGCAAAATGAAAATGACTCTCTCCAGGCACAACAGAATATGCTTCAACACACGAACTCATATAAAGAATCTTGCAAACCAAATCAAAAAACAAATACATTTTGTATGTTTCCTGTGAATTTTTCACTTGTCCAGCTAGTTATTATTATTATTATTATTATTAGGCCAACGATGGACAATCATCCTGAAACACATGTCCCTAGATGCAGCCCGGGTGGCTGGGGGTATTTGTCTCCCCTTTGTAAATGTATATAAGGACACAGGAAAAATGTGTCAAAGCCATCAGGAGGCGTCAATGCTTCCTAGGGCTAAACAGCGGTGGTGTACCTGCCTACTGTCACGTTCGTGTTAGATTGACAGTATACAACCATTCCATTATTATTATTATTATTGTAAACATTGCACAGTATACAATATCGTGAGGTTGTTGATTGAAGATATTGTGTCTACCGGGGGTTTGTACTGTTTGTCAAGTTACAACAAGGATCTCAGACAGACAGTACTTTATGCAATATGCATAAATTATTATTATTATTATTATTATTATCATCATCAATATTATTATTATCATTATTATTATTATTTTTTCCTTCTGTCTTCAAATTTTCTTCCATTTCTCGCCGAGTGTTTTCCGTACACCTAGGGCAGAGAAGCTCATTGTATGCATTCCCTGTGCTGCCGTTGTATGTTCTCATATCTACCCCCCTTTTCCATTTTACAGAAGATTCATTTGGAACTACTTCCGTCTGGAGAATGAGCACCTGAATAACTGTGGTCAGTTCCGAGCTGTGCGGGACATTTCTATTGCCCCAATTGAATCGAATGATCAAGCCTTATTGATGGAAATGATGGATGACCCAGACGGGCTAGGGCCACGAAAGTATCGAGACAGGTTCATGGAACGGTATGTTCTCTTGCTTTATTATTTCAAAGTTTATGAATGAGCCAATGAAGAAACAACTCCTTTGTCACTCAAACTGTTAGAAATAACAGCCAAATCATCTCCCCCCAAATAACATCTGAAATGCTTAAAATAATGGCAGAACACATTAGTTAATGTAATCTTAGGTACCCTTAAATGATGGGAGACATGGCCAAAATACCTGTAATCATTAGGGTGTTGGTTCAGGATTGATTTGAGATTATACTGCAACATTTTGTTGAAGAACTTCTATGTAGATGATTTGAACTGCTAGGAATACATGTTTGATTTATACTAGCCATAGACATTGTTAGAATGTTCCACTCTTGAACAACATATACTTACTCTACTTGCCCTAAAGCAACTACAGAAACCAAAGCACAAGATTGTTTAACAGTTATGGAAATTGTATAAATCTTTTTAGAGATTTATGACTCTAACAAAGAAAGCCTTTTTTTTTTTTTTTCGCAATCAGAGGTGAGATGGGTTTACCAATTTAGGCATTTAATTATGAGATGGTTGAATAAATATTTTTAATACTTACATTTTTCTTGTTATTAATTTCTCAACCATCAACTGAATTTCATGATTCATTCACCCATGTAATGGGTAGTAATACACCACTTACACATAAAACCAGCATAATCCATTCACCCATGAATGTAGGCTGCTTTTAGTGTTGTGGAGGCCTTGTACAGCTCACCTTTAAACTGATATCAAAAACTACTTGCCCCTAAAGTGAGCAGATCATAAGCTACTCAGTAAGTGAAAGTCTCTATTTACTTATAAAGGCCATAAACTACTCATTTATGAAGCGGAGGAATCATGCACCTGCAAGTGTGACAGTTGTCACAAAACTCATGTGAAGTGAGAAGTGGGTTCATAAGCCTCTAATTTCTTCCATCAAATAGAAGCCATTATACACTCACACACGAAGAAAGTTTAGAGGAGTAGATAATAACATTGTAACCAGCCACACAAATCTGTTTGTTATGATATTGATGTTGTTTTTGATTTTTATATTTCAGAAATCGCAAAGATCCAAAGATTTGGGTGAATTATGAAGATGATAATGACTAAAAGTTCCATCTTTTCTGACATGACCCTTGTGACCACTATATCAAAGATTGCAGGAAATACAACAACACACATTTACATAGTTATACATATACATGGTTGATATACGACAGACAAGTCTAAAAATTGGATGATATTTTTTTAACATATCTGACTAACTTAACGGGTGAAAGAATAGTTTATATGAAATATTTGTTTAATAAATGGAAACTGAAGAGTTTGTAATCCTGTCTTCGTCTTTTACTTTATTTTTATACTATATACATATAAATATACACACATGCACACACTTACACACACACACATGCACACTCATTATCAGATTGAAGAGCATAAGCAGAAATAATGTTGATGTATTTTTCAAAAAAATCTAAGCTTAACTACCCTATCACATATTCTGACTACCTCAATCACTTTATCAGCTCATTTCTCTTCCAAAAGTATACCTGCACCTCCAACACTGTCACTGTTGTCAAAAGAATTCATACCTTTGTTCCTTTGCTGTGTGAAGAGTTTGGCTGAGGCACTCCTCCATCTTACCTCTTGCATGCTGCATATGTTTACACACCTCCGTCCTAGCATTTCAACAACTTTACCCAACCTATCTTTCATTGAGCTTACATTGATTGTGGCTGCTCTAAAGTTGTAGACTTGATACGAAGAGCTGGGAGACAGTTTTCAGCATCCAAAAAGAACAAAGTTTGTGTGAATATTTGTCTACAGGCTGAGGGCTCCTGCGCTTGTCCAATTATACAAGTGTTACAACTCACTGAATAATTATTTCCTCCAGATCCTCTCACTGTCAGGAGCAAGCAACAAGAAAAAAGTGGGAGTAAGCTAGACACCAAGCAGTTTCTACTGGATAAAGGAGAGAAAAGGCATAGATACAAACATTCATGTTTATATATATATAAGCTAAGCTAAGAATATGTTCTGAGTTCAAATTCCGCCAAGGTCGACTTTGCCTTTCATCCTTTCAGGGTCAATTAAATAAGTACCAGTTATGCACTGGGGTCGATATAAGCGACTTCATCCGTTTGTCTGTCCTTGTTTGTCCCCTCTGTGTTTAGCCCCTTGTGGGTAGTAAAGAAATAGGTACAAAGCCGACTCCTTCAATACTATTCTCCACCTCAGGTGAGAGGTCTTGTCTTGTGAGTTATTTGGTCACCTCACTGTTGCTGGTGCCATGTTAAAAAAAAAAGAAACCAGTACACTTGACAATAGGTGGCATTAGGAAGGGCATCCAGTGATAGAAAACACACCAAGGCAGACGATACAGCTTGACACAGTCTTCTGGCTTGCCAACTCCCATCAAACAATCCAGCACATGCCAGCATGGAAAATGGAAATTAAATGATGATGAGGATGATGATGATGATGATGATGTCATGGTTTCATGAAAAAAATTGAACAAGAAATTAAACAATTATTATTATTATTATTACATCATGGAAATCTTTTATTTTGCTGGGTATGATGAAAAGTGTCAGCTGCCCTCAGCCAGTAGACTAAGGTGACACTTGTTTACTGATTTATTATTATTATTAGTCAGTAGTTTTATTTTTATAGCGTGCTTTCACTTCACTACCGAGCGCAGCTCTGTGTGCCTTGGGTATGTGCTGCGGTTTGTTGTGATGCTCTGATGGTTACTGTATTGAAAGTGTTCTGCATAGAAAGTGGGCAGTGCCCAGTAGTGCAATTTTCTGTATGTTATATGTGTTTGTAAGTCCTGGTGTTTTTGTTATGTCTGAATATTTTTTATCATACCTAGTGCGCCTACTATGATAGGAATTGTTTCTGTTTTTAGATTCCACATTCAAGTTACCTCTATTTCCAGGTCTTTGTATTTTGGAAGTTTCTCCATTTCTTTTAGAGACACGTTGTCATCTGCTGGTATTGATTATTATTATTATTATTGATCATTATTATTATTATTATTATTATTATTGATTATTATTGATTATTATTATTTTTATTATTATTATTATTGATTATTATTTTTATTATTATTATTATTGATTATTATTATTATTATTATTGATTATTATTATTATTATTATTATTATTGATCATTATTATTATTATTATTATTATTGATTATTTTTATTATTATTATGATTATTATTATTTTTATATTATTTTTATTATTATTATTGATTATTATTTTATTATTATTATTATTGATTATTATTATTATATTATTATTATTATTATTATGATTATTATATATTATTATTATTATTATTGATTATTATTTATTATTATTATTATTGATTATTTTTATTATATTATTATTTTATTATTATTATTGATTATTATTATTATTATTATTATTATTTATTATTATTATTATTATTATTATTATTGATCATTATTATTATTATTATTATTATTGATCATTATTATTATTATTATTATTATTGATTATTTTTATTATTATTATTATTGATTATTATTATTATTGATTATTTTTATTATTATTATTGATTATTATTATTATTATTATGATGATGATCGTCATCGTCATCATCATTGTTACATGAATGACTAATATCACGAAAGCTTAACCAGAGAGTAACGCCATATTATCTAGCTTCATCTAGTTCTGTTACAATAACAGGTTCGTCTTCAGGTGGTGGTGGTGGAGGAATATAATCTGGATTCTGGAATGGCTCTGGTTCAACATCAGGCTCTATTTCACATTCAATTTGTGGTTCTTCAACTGGATCTGCGATAGACGTTGTAATAACAGGCTCTGGATCTGAAAATGCATCTGAAGGGGTCGGTTCAGGCTCCTCTATGGTATCAGGAAATTCTGGGGTTGGATCAGGATGTTTGTTAACAACTGAATAAAGTGGCATGTCATCCGGATCAGAGGATACCGTTTCATCATGAAAATCAAATGTGTTGGGGCTTGGTTCCGGTGTCAGATTATTCTGAAGGAATAGAAAGAATAATATTAATGTTTTACTTTTACGAAGGAAGCACAAACAGTTAAGTTACATTACATAGCAATAAATACTGCACAGCACCAAATTGATGGAGACTCTGAGAAACAAAGTGGAATTATTATCAACCATCTTACAAACAATAACCCTGGCACCTTTTCAAACTCCACCTGTCTAACACCGGTGGACATGTCTACTATGGTGCGACCTCACCTGGAATTTGCATCACCGGTCTGGAACCTGTATCTTGCCCAGGATATTAATTGTCTGGAAGCCATTCAGCGACGTGCAACCAAGAGAATACCCTCCATCAGGTATTTGCCATATTCTGAACGCCTTACTTCCCTAAGCATGGATACATTGAAACTCCAACGTCTGGCAGCTGATTTGGCAGACACCCATAAAATTATTAACCATCTTACAAACAATAACTCTGAGCACCTTTTCAAACTCCACCTGTCTAACACCCATGGACATGTTTACAAAGTCAGAAAACAGCACAGCTCCTTCTATGACTTTCGGAAACATTTTTTCACGCTAAGAGTTGCTGAAGCATGGAACAAACTGATGCCGGCATCAGTTGTTAGTTGTTGGAGCACTGCATCCTTCAAAACTTCCATGCTTCCTGAGATTCGCCAACACTACACCTGATTTTATCCCCTCCATACACTCGCAAGCATGTATCTGACTCATACACTGTTCACTTTCCAGACATTTGTACATTACTGCATATGCTTTATATGCACTTTTGACAAGTTGTGGTGCACCTGAGCACTGTATACAATAATTTCATTATTATTTTTTATATGGAAGCAAACACATCATGTGTGTGTGTGTGTGTAATGTTATGTACATTTATATTTAACATGCTCATGTGCACTGAAGCATAAGAAGACTTTTGTTGCAATAATTATCTCAGAGAAGGCATTTTCCTTATAGACTATATAATGCAAAAGCAATATGGAGCTGAGTTCTTCTCATTAATGACAATGAACTGTAGAACATGTTTCTGCACAGTTGTACCTCATCAGTTATGGGCACTTATTCAGCTATTCACCGCTCAGTAAATACTGCTGATCTTGTATGAAAATACCAAAAAATACATTTGCTAAACTTTAAGAGGAAATTAATTTAATCCCACTAAGCAGAGATGATTAAAATGAAGCTGTCTACATTTACACTTAACACATTCATGTACATTCAAATGTGGAAAAACTTTGATTGCAGTATTTGTCTTGAAGATATTCTCCTTATAGACTGTGTATGTAAAATAATATATTAAGCCATTAAGCTGGGCTCTAAATTACATCATCAGACTTTAAGTCATGTATTTCTGCATGGTTATACTTCATCAGTAACAAACATTGATGAAGTCATTTATAGTCCAGTAAGAACTACCATCATTTATGTAAACCACGAATTTCCATTTGCAGGCATGTATTAAGCTTTGTCAATCTGGAATTAAAAAATTTTAAGCACACGCACACACGTGTGCACACACATGCATATATATATATATATATAACTATCTCCATGTACATACACATGCATACACACACACACACAAACACAGGGAATATCTTTCTGGCATATTGAAAGCATACCATTTCAAAGTTGCTTTGCTTTCATCATGAATTCTTGCAGTTTATTTAAAATTTTCATTTCCATCATTATATTGATGATAGATATTCTGCCGTTGAAAAAAATTGCCAAGAACTCAAAATTAAGAAAACTAAAACACCACCATGTTTCCAATACAATGTATGATGTATGATGTGTGTGTGTGTGTGTGTACATTCATGTACATTCAAATGTGGAAAAACTTTGATTGCAGTATTTGTTCCTGTTCTTGGGTGATAAAATAATCCATTGCACACTTTAACATTACCACCTGGCCATTGAGCATCTTTAATAAAGTCCAATTTGCTACAGACATTTGCACCTGGTCTTTGATCTCAGATTAATTGTCTTACACATGCTTAAGAAGCTCTACTGATGATCGTGGATGGTGCCTTTCTTCTCATGATTAAAACTTAAAAAAACAACCTTCTTATGATCAAACCTTAAAAGAAAACAACCTCAATGTCACAACACACCAACAATGTAAATATAACCATCATATCACAACTTACCGATAGTGTCACAAGTTGCCAACAATGTTACAGCTTATCCCTGCTGTCACAACTTACCAACAGTATCACAACTTATCCTCAGTGTCACAACTTACCATTAGTGTAACAACTTAACCATCATGTCATAACTTACCCTTCCTGTCACAACTTACCTTTGTGTCACAAATTATCTTCATATCATAACTTGATACTTGTGTTATAATTTATCCTTATAACAGAGCTGTTGATACCGAAAGCTTCAAAGTCATGGAAGCTAAGCAGGTATGTACACATGGAGCGAGTTACCAGAGTGTCAATACAATATCAAATACTCACTTCAGCTGATAATTATTCTATTGTTGGAAAATAGTAAGGATCTGAGGGAGGCTTATGAAAACATACTAAAAAACAAAGACCATTCTAAACCAGAACTATTTATGGTGTTGGCATCATATAGCTATTCATCTGTGATGGAGACATTTTGTCTTTTAAAACTATGTATAGAATGACCACCATAACATGGACAATTCTAGACTGATATAGATTAATCATTAAATGCATTGGTAGAATGACCAATGGACATGGGAGACTCACATATGCTTGGAACTTAAAATCATAGATCATGCTTCAATTCATGCAGGCATTACAAAGAGGCAGGTAATGACAAGAACATTGCCTGTCTCAACATTGATTACATGGAATGAACCTGGGCTTCTATGCAATTGCTTAGCCTGCTAGAAACAGCAGGCAAATCACTCTCATATCACATCCTTACTATCTTTAAAAAAAGGAAGACCACATTAGACAATGTAGTCCTGATACAATATCAAGAACAAAAAAATAGAATGGTAACGGCTGGAATAGCTTTGCTCAGAAATTTGTTTCACAAGAACTGTCCTGAGAAATTAAGCTGTTCAGATTGGTGTTAGTGTCATAGTTTGATCAAGCATCATATTCATATTAAATTGGTGTTTTATACGAAGCCATGCACTACCATCCTACTCACACATAATGAATTCATACTCGTCTCCTGTATTTGCCAACAGAATGTAACAATATTAGTCATAGTTGAAGAATATTCACAAGCATAGAGAGAAAATGTGAATATTTTTTTATCGATTTAATGCTGTAATCAATAAATATTCTTTCATCAATGTAACTATTCCATTAAAACACAGATAGCTTCCAGCTACTGCAATTGTTGTCTATATAAACAGATCAGCTGTTTGTTTCCCTGGAATTGGTCAGATTGATGTGGGGATGGAAGCACTCTGTCGGTTACGACGACAAGGGTTCCGGTTGATCCGATCAACGGAACAGCCTGCTCGTGAAATTAACGTGTAAGTGGCTGAGCACTCCACAGACACATGTACCCTTAACGTAGTTCTCGGGGATAATCAGCGTGACACAGAGAGTGACAAGGCCGGCCCTTTGAAATACAGGTACAACAGAAACAGGAAGTAAGAGTGAGAGAAAGTTGTGGTGAAAGAGTACAGCAGGGATCACCACCATCCCCTGCCAGAGCCTCGTGGAGCTTTTAGGCATTTTCACTCAATAAACACTCACAACGCCCGGTCTGGGAATCGAAACCGCGATCCTACGTCCGCGAGTCCGCTGCCCTAACCACTGGGCCATTGCGCCTCCACCAGATTGATGTAGAACTCTGGTGAGAACCCAATAAGGTTTGAAAATCAATTAAGGCTGTTCATCGTTCTTTCATATTAAGATCACCATCATTGTCATAAAACAATAAGAACCCACAATAAACAAGATGGTCAGATTTAGAACCACTCATTAAGCACTTTCTGCTCTTGGCCATCTCTGTACCTTAGACATATTCTTGTAGACCCAATCAGGGCAACACAATAACAGTGAGAAAATAAGTGTAACCAAAAATAAAATGCTGAAAATATTCATTCTAAAGCAAAAAAAAAAAACTTTCTCTGTTTCTTTTCTTTTGATACTCCTGAGATGACAACCAGTAGACTTAAAATCACAGTTCATGCTTCAATTCATGCAGGCATTACAAAGAGGCAGGTAATGACAAGAACACTGCCTGTCTCAACATTGATTACATGGAATGAACTTGAGCTTCTATGCAATTGCTTAACCTACTAGAAACAGTAGGTAAATCACTCTCATATCACATCCTTACTGGCACAATAAAGAATTAGCAAAAACATGTTGACCAAGGAACTGCATTTCACATCTATCCAAGTTTGGTTTGGTCTTATATTCCTCTATGGGTTTACTAATCCATTTTTACTAAAAGGAATAAGTGTAGTTGATTGATCTTATTGTATTATATTACAGGTACTTATACCAATGAGTTGCACAAGAAGAAATAAAAGAGCAAAATTGACTGTCTCAGTTTGAACCAGGAAATAGATGTCATCAAACAATCTGGTTTTCTACAAGCAGAATTGAATTTAATGCTCCTCCTCTTCCTTCTCCTCCTCCTCTTCCTTCTCCTCCTCCTCCTCCTTCTTCCTAAACAATAAAGAATTTTGTTGTTGGAAATGAGACTTACACTACTTCCATGGGGATATTCTTGAACATAAGGGGCAAACCTTTTGCCGCTACCATCATGGGAATATGGTGAAATTAGTTCTGCCGGCTGTTCACTCACATCACCAAGACTCCTAGAGTAAGGCGTTTGGAGTCTTTCTTGATGAACACTCCCACTGTTACTTGCAGGATATTGTGGGAGCATTCCTCCATCGTATGCAGAACCTCTTCCATAAGATGCAGTATCATATGCATTTTCATTTTGCTGAATAAAAGAAAAATGTTAGTCAAAATATGTTAGTCTCTCTTTAGTAGTAGTATGGCCAATTGGAGAATAACAATGATGATGATGATGTTTTATAGTCATGACTGTTATTATTGTTATTATTATAATTATCATTAATATTTGATTATTATGGAAAAGATGACAAAGGATCATAACAAGTGACATGCAAGATAAAAAAAAAGATGTTAAAAGTTATTATTATTATTATTATTATTATTATTATTATTATTATCATTATTATTATTATTATTATTATTATTATTATCGTTGTTGTTGTTGCTTTTAATGTTATCATTATTGTTATTGCTATTATTATCATTATTACGATCATCATCATTGTCATCATCATGATCATCATTATTATTGTTTGTTTCTATTATCATTATCATAATATTATATTTTTTTGTTTTTTGTTTGTCTGTTTTTTTTTTACATATTACTGATGTTTAAATTACAGTGGTAAAGAAATGAAACTAAGATTAAGGAGTTAACTTCTTTCTCCAATCTGCTCTTCATGAGGAACTGAGCTAAAATCAGAAATCAGAAATCAGTAGCCTTGTTCATGTGTCTGGGAGTTTTGTACTCTGAGAAATGCATCAGTTATGAAGGGGACACTCAAATATTATATTTCAGTTATTGGGTAGCTTACTGTTATTAATTTTGTATTTGTACCTATAATAGTCTTGCAACCAGATTCCACTGAGAAATACTTTCCACCACAATTCTCAGAGAGGCTGTTGTGTTCCAACAAAACCACTTTAAAGAGGAGAAACTACATAAAAATTTTAAACTGTTGCCTTTTATTTTACGGCTTTTCAATTTATAGTGTTTTCTACATTGATTTCAGTTTAGCTTATAGAATTTGTTCATAATAAAGCCAGAGGGTGACCACAATCGTACATTGAAATGAATGAAAGAAAACCAGATCACAAATGAAAGATGCTGATCATTAGGCATGTGGTCAGTTTTTGTTGGAGACACAGAGTACAAAACCAGATCACAAATAAAAGATTTATTTATTTAATCAATTCTCAGAAATTAAAGCTAAATTTAATCCTGCCATCAAGGAAGACAAGTCCTTAATCAGATTTTTGGGCCTGCCAGCTTACTTTACTGGAGTCTTTTTCCTTATTTTCAAATACCGATTTCCTTAGACAAGGTATCAAGCCGAATGTTTGATTCAAGGAGGGCTGTTTAGTCAGCTGAGTGGACTTGGTGTATTACTAGTAATTACTAGATGAACAAATGGTAAATTTAAACTTAAGCAGGATTTGAACTTGAAATCATCATCATCATCATTTAGCGTCTGCTTTCCATGCTAGCATGGGTTGGACGGTTCAACTGGGGTCTGGGAAGCCAGAAGGCTGCACGAGGCCCAGTCTGATCTGGCAATGTTTCTACGGCTTGAAATGAAGAGAACAAAACCAAATAATGCAGTATATTTAGTTCAGCTCAATACAGCATGTGTCAAATTCATCTTCTTTCTGGTACTTTGTAAAAGGAATTTCTTTGAACAAGGTACAAATGGCTATTTTCATAATGAACGTAGCATAGTTCTAGAATAAGTTTGGGTAAAGATAATTTTGGCCACTTGCTACATTAACATTCAGAAGAGAGAAGAGCCAAGTTAACAAGTGTTAAGCATGTAGTGTGATGTTCTTCCAGTTCTTTCCAATCACTGATACTTCTACAACTATATTAAGTCATCTCATTTACCTTATATTGTAAGTAATATCATCTTTATATATAAAAGAGAGGTTTTGTGTCTGTATCCTACGATTTAGATTCCTAACTACTCCCACATTTTGCGGTGCAGTTTAACCAAAACTGGGTATCTTATAGTCGTGATTCATATCGAGCCCTTCTGGGTATTAGCGCGCGTCTACGATGAGTCTACGATTTAAAAAAAATTTACCATAATTTTTTTCCATTTTAATGCATTTTTTGCGCTATTATATAAGGGAAGTAACTCTCTAAAAATGTCTACGATGAGTCAACGATTTTTAAAAAAATTTACCCTCGTTTTTTTTCATTTTTAATGCATTTTTTGCTATTTTTTGGCTATAACTCTCCAAAAATGCTTATATAGTTATTTCCCTTACAAACCCGAGCAACGCCGGGCGATACTGCTAGTCATTTATAATATAATAATAATGAAATTATTGTATACAGTGCTCAGGTGCACCACAACTTGTCAGAAAGTGTGTATAAAGTATATGCAGTAATGTACAAATATCTGGAACTCCTTAATCTTAGTTTCATCTCTTTACCACTGTAATTTAAACATCAGTAATATGTAAAAAAAAAAAAATACAATATAAAATTATGATAATGACAAAATAGAAATTTATATCAACAAAGCCTTATAGTGTAAGTAATATCTTGTCAGTAATGGCATTTATATAAAGAAAACTTTATGAAATAAATGTTATATATTAAGAGTTACATTGACAAAACCTTATATTGTAAATCTTATATAGTAGGTAATATCATTTATATTAACAAAACATATTGTAAGTGATATATTATATTATATTGTAAGTAACATTATTCACGTTAAGAAAAACTTTAAATGGTAAGTAATACTATATTAACAAAACATTATTTTGTAAGTAATATTATTTAAATTAACAAAAACTTTATATTGTAAGTAATATTTATATTAATAAAACATTATACTATAAATAATCTCTCTTTGCACTCCGTCGGTTACGACGATGAGGGTTCCGGTTGATCCGAATCAACGGAACAGCCTGTACGTGAAATTAACGTGTAAGTGGCTGAGCACTCCACAGACACGTGTACCCTTAACGTAGTTCTCGGGGATATTCAGCATGACACAGAGAGTGACAAGGCCGGCCCTTTGAAATACAGGTACAACAGAAACAGGAAGTAAGAGTGAGAGAAAGTTGTGGTGAAAGAGTACAGCAGGGACCACCACCATCCCCTGCCGGAGCCTCGTGGAGCTTTTAGGTGTTTTCGCTCAATAAACACTCACAACACCCGGTCTGGGAATCGAAACCGCGATCCTATGACCACGAGTCCGCTGCCCTAACCACTGGGCCATTGCGCCTCTACACTGTAAATAATATTAGTTACATCAACAAAATGCAGGCATGGCTGTGTGGTAAGAGTTTTGCTTCCCAACCACACAGTTCCAGGTTCAGTTCCACTACACATCACCTTGGGCAAGTGTTTTCTACTATAGCCTTGGCCAACCAAGGCCTTGTGACTGGATTTGGTGTATGGAAACTGAAAGAGGCCATTTATATATCTGTGTTTGTTTTTGTCTCACACCACTGCTTGACATCCAGTGTTGGTGTGTTTATGTTCCCATAACTTAGCAGTTCAGTATAAGACACCAAGAGAATAAGCACCAGGCTTTAAAAAAATTAATAATGAGGTTGATTCATTCGACTAAAAATTCTTTATGGTAGCGCCCCAGAATGGCCACAGTCTAATGACTGAAACAAGTAAAATATATAAAAATTTTTTGTAAGTTTTTCAATATAAGCTATCATTTACCCTATTTAAACTGGAATATTTCCCCACTTGAACACTAAACAGTCTTAACTATTTAAAGTAAGAAATCTACCAATCACTAAGTCGTCACTACAAAATGAAATCTACAGATGCAGATGTTTTAAGATTCCACTTACTCCACTCCTGCGACTATTCCTCTCAGAATAAGGTGCAGGGGTATCAGGACGTCGAGAAACTGCATCATACATGAATTGATCTGGCTGTAAAAAATATTAAATATTAATTTTTATTTATATTTTGATTAGACTGGTTTGAAACCAGTGCAACTGATGCAGTTAACGTACTTCTTCAAAAGCCCCCAAGTCAATGGTCACAAAGAAAAAAACATATGCAAGAAGGGAATGTAAAGAAGGTGCCCACTGGAAGAATTTGTAGAAAAAATTATTAAAGGAGGGATAGTCACTGTAAGGCTGAGAGAAGGGGAATTACATTGTGGGATTGGAAGAAGAAAGAGTACATTGCAGGACTGGGAGAAAAGGATGTACCATGTAGGATGGGAGAAAGAGGTACATATTATTGGAATGGGAAAAGGAGCATATTGTCAAGTTATGAGAAGGGGAACATATTATAGGACAGGCCTAGGCCACTAAATATCTAGGCACTAGCCCTGAGTTTGAAGGTTCTAATTCCATGCAGTTCATGCTCAGAGGGATGGAGCGACTGCAAATAGATGGTTCATGTTTTGACTGAAGAGTGAAGGGAATAGAATTGAACCTTGGAGCACATCACAGATGATTAAGTGTGGATAAGAGAGAGTTACCTCAGTATGTACCACAATGGTGCAAATTGGAAGATATTTATCCGAGTGACAAAAGATTAAGAGCCTAAGATGGGAAGTGCTGTAAATAGATTCATGTTTACATATGGCCAAAAGCTTTGCTGATATTTAAGTCAACAACACTGTTTTCATCCAACTTCTTGATGGTGAGGACCTACTGGTGAGTGACAATAAGAGATTAGATCTCCAGTAAATCTGGTTTTACAAGAGACATAACTGTAGTAATTGAGAAGGGGAAGAGATTTCAGATAAGTGTTAATGATTATCTTCATCATCTTAAGTTGGAAATGATGATGATAAGATGATAGCAAATAGGGTGACAACAGGAATGGGAGACTTTACAGAAATGTTTCTAGAATCAAGAGTCTGCAAAGTAAATCTAGCAAAGATAAAAGTTCTGACAGGAAAGAAAATTACTTGCTTCTGCCATTCAGGAAGTGGACATGCCTGGTATGCAGAAAAGGAGTTCAAAAGAATTCCACAGTGCAGCAAGTGTAAACTTCCAGTGCACAAGAGATCCAGAAGGATGACAGACTGGATGACAAACAAGACAGACTTTATAAGTTGAGGACGCACAGGAATAGTCAGCAGTTGTAAAAGGAATTCTTTTAGATACTAACACGTCCACAGTATTAGTTGATAACTTCTCTTACTTAGGTAACCTAATTAACAAAAACGGTGCATGCTCTGAAACAGGCTAAGAACAGGGTGAAGAAAGTTCATGGTGCTACTATTTCTGCTGATAGCAAATGGAATCAGTCTTTAAGTGAAAGGTAGATAGTATGATACTATGTCGGATGACAGCAAAACACAAACATTGAAAATCAAAGACATGAGAAGGCTGTTGTGCAACCACAGTTAGTGGCACACCCACTGATGATCCCACAGCCACAGATATTAACATACCCAGAGATATCTGTGTCCATACTGATATTCGCGCACCCACTGATATCTATATACATATTATATTAATATAGCCATTGATAATCGCGCACATGCCAATATACTAGCAATCGAATTTACTGGTATTTCCACACCTACTCGTAATTGCATATTACTGATGATTGCAGATTCCCTGATAATTTTTGTACATCCCTTGATATCTATGTACGTACTGATATTTGTGCATGCACTGATATCCATACACATATTTATATTCATGTAGTCTCTGATAATCATGCACATACCTATTTATTTACTACCCACAAGGGGCTAAACACAGAGGAGACAAACAAGGACAGACAAATGGATTAAGTCGATTACATCGACCCAGTGCGTAACTGGTACTTAATTTATCGACCCTGAAAGGATGAAAGGCAAAGTTGACCTCGGCGGAATTTGAACATATAACAACCCAGAAAATTGCTCACAAAGTGGGAATAAGCACAAGATCGGTGCAATCGATTTTAATGGAGATTTGTGAATGCAGAAGGTGATGGCAAAATGAATTCCCAAGGTTCTAAGGTAGCAGTAGAAGCAACTCTGCTTGGAAATCGCTCAGGACTCACTGGACTATGCAAAACTACGACCCAGACTTTATGATGTCTATCATCATTACTAATGAGAGATGGCTTTATGGTCTCTGCTTGACATGTTCACTTACCTTATGTGAAAACGAAAATTCAACAAGCATGCGCTACATGTCTGTACTCTAGGTGTAACAGCCAAGAATTGACACAGCCTACCAGAGCAAAAATTTACATGCGTACGCTAGAAGGATGGCATCGCCTTCCACCCAAAGGATTTTGGGCTCATGGAATTAGTTTGGCTAGGAAAAATTCAAGTCAGTTTTTGAACACACCTCATATTTGTGTGTGTGTGTTTGAGCATACTACATGTATTATTATCATCATCATCGTCATCATTTAATGTCCATTGTCCATGCCGGCATGAGTTGGATGGCATGGACAACGAATGTTAAATGATGATGATGATGATGATGATAATGATGATACATGCAGTATGCACAAACACACACACACATATATATACATGAGGTGCATTCAATAACTATCTGACTTTAATTTTTCCTGTCTAAACTAATTCCATAAGCACAAAATCCTTCGGGTAACAGGTGATGCCACCCTTCTTGCGCACGCATGTAGATTTTTGCTCTGGTAGGCTGCATCAGATTCCTGGCTTTATATTAGCTTAGAATTAAGACATGTAGTGCATGATGTTGGATTTTTCTTTCACATAAGATGAGTGAACAAATCAAGCAGAGACCATAAACTCATGTCTCATCACTAGTGATAATAGTTTTCATGAAGTCTGGGTCATGGTGTGTGTATATATATATTATATATATATATATATATATATATATATATATATATATATCTGTAAATGTAATATGTGACAATTATTCGGTAGCCAAGATAAAACTCTGAGTTTCGGATGCCGAGGTGAAAATCCACGCCACCATCTCTTCAGTTATCCGGCCATAACTGAAGAGATGGTGGCGTGGATGTCCACTTCAGCATCCGAAACTCAGAGTTTTATCTTGGCTACCAAATAATTGTCACATATTACATTTACAGATACATTTCCTCTATTTACATAATATCGAGGTCTCTTTCTTTCTTTTGTTATCTTACCGTTTTTATCAATATATATATATATATATACAAAATAAGAAAATGGAGGAATAGATTCTTTCAATCATCAACTTATGAATTGGTATTATCTGTAAGTTGATGATTGAAAGAATCTATTCCTCCATTTTCTTATTTTGTATTATGAATTTGAGGTAAAACTTTTTACCTTCGCCCATATAATACAATAAATGAACTAATTGCATTGCAATTGTAAGCATTTATGTATTAGCCTTTTGGGTACTTCACTGGCAGTATATTGGATAACTGATATCCCATAGTGGGTTACACCATAACCCCTATCGCACAAGCTCCAACTGATCGTGGCCGATGCTGGACACCCCTGGCACCTGTGCAGGTGGCACATAAAAAGCACCCACTACACTCACGGAGTGGTTGGCGTTAGGAAGGGCATCCAGCTGTAGAAACACTGCCAGATCAGACTGGAGCCTGGTGCAGCCCCTGGCTTCCCAGACCCCGGTCGAACCGTCCAACCCGTGCTAGCGCGGAAAACGGACATTAAACGATGATAATGATGATGATGATGATATATGCGCGCGCATACATGCACACACACTCACATATATATATATATTTGTCTGTATAGCTGTATATATATGTATATGCATGCATATTCTTTCTCTCCTGAATGATATTGTATCAAAATTCCTGATACTGTATCAAAAATCTATTTCCGTTATTGTTGCGCCGAAAGCATAGGACTTACATAATCTCTGCCATGACTGCCACCCGAAGTTGACATGTGCAGGTTCTCTTGTGACATTGCATTACCATCAGGGGGGGCCTCATCAAAGGTGAATATAATGGGCTGTAAAACAGAAAGAGGAACAGCGGGTAGAATTAGCCTTGTTTAATACTATTGAAGTAATCCCTATAGAATAACACCTCTATAGTCTTAGAAGAGCAATCAGCTGAATGATCCAGGTAAGTTAATTTGAGTAGATTAAATGAACTAAGATAATTATTATCGATTTTGTTTCTATTGTTGATATTTCTTATGGTTTTGTTGTCATTGATATTTATATTTATATTTATATTACATTGGAATTTGGTAAACAATAGTTTGTTTGGTTCAGTTTTCTAACAGACCAATGACTGATTCACTACATTTTTGATGGTGACTATAACAAAGAAGTGTGTGCAAGATAATGCCAAGAAAATATTGTAAAGACCTTCAACTGAAAATCATGAGCTCTTCATTTACCTAGTCTGTTTAAATCTTTCACCAATATGCAGTGAAAGAGATACAGATACACACATACATACACACACATGCACACACACACATGCACACACACACATTCAATTTACAATGAGTTAGACAACCCAAGACAAAGGTAGAAAAAAAACTTGCCCAAGGTGCCATGCAATGATCATGCAGTTGTGAGGTGAACATCTTAACCACACAACTATGCCTGATCTTATGGCAGAGAGTGCTGTTGCCACAACAACAGCTTGATAACATGTATTGTTATGGCTGTCGTTTAGCCCCAGGTCTGCAATGATTGACCAGACGTATGATCAAAGATTTCAACTATAATCATTCCATATATGAGATGGATCGAGATGGGTCAAAGTCTGTGCAAAGATTTGCTTCCAGTGATGAGAACGGTGCACAATTCTTCACCACACAACATGACTCATCCATGATTGTTCCAAAGGCAAAGAGGTGGTGGTGGTGGTGGTGGTGGTGGTGGTGGTGGTGGTGGTGGTGGTGGTGGTGGTGGTGGTGGTGGTGGTAGTGGTGGTGGTTGTGGTGGTGGTGGTGGCGGTGGTGGTGGTGGTGGTGGTGGTGGTGGTGGTGGTTGGCATTTGTGTCACTTTCAAGAGTCATGATTTTACACACTACTGCCGCTACCATCACCACCACCACCACCACCACCACCACAAACACCACCACGACTACAAACATCACCACCATTACCACCACATTCATTGCAACAACTACCAGTGCCACTACCAAAATCACCCACCACCGCCACCACCACCACCACAACAACCACAACTATTACCATCACCACCACCAACAACAACAACAACAACTGCACCACCATAACAACAACCATCATCATAACCCTGACCATGACAGTAACTACCACAGAAGTGTTTTTCTCAAGCTGTGCGTGGGTTAGATAGATTTCAAATTTCCACATCAGCCAGTGCCTTACCAGGACTACTGACCATTCTGTGGCTTTCAGTGACTCTGAAATGCCTTCCTCACTAATTTTCTTTTTATATCTTAATTATCGTTTTTATATCTTAATTAGCGGTGGTGCCCCAGCATGGCCGCGGCCTTCAGGCTAAAACATTTTTAAGGATTTAAGGATTTAAGCTCTATAGTGTTTAGATGTTCCCTACAGTTCTGTCATATCACCACTGACTAAGTTTTTGGATAATCTTGTACCCACAATCTTGACAGATGAATCTTGTTAATTACTGTTTTATATTTTCACTACTTGGTGCAGAAGCAATATGGATTATGTCAAACATAAATTTTTCTAATGCAATAACAAAGAAATGATGTAAACTTTGCAGGTGAGAAGAACCTACTGAGTAAAGTGATGAATCGTTCACTACAAGTGAACTAAACGCATCATAACGTAACTTACAGGGGCACCGTTGTTGCTCAGTCCACCTTGGAGCATTTCATCACGTTGACCAAAGCTATTGTTTCTGCTACGCAAACTCTTTCTGCTATGTCCACTGTTACCAAGGCCAGCCATAGCAATTTCCTCGTGCTGACCATTGATATTTCCACCACTATTCTTCAAATCTTCCTCTTCAAATAGTCTATCATGAAATCCAGCATTTCCTCCTTGAAATCCAGAGTTTCCTCCTTGAAATCCAGAGTTTCCTCCTTGAAATCCAGAGTTTCCTCCTTGAAATCCAGAGTTTCCTCCTTGAAATCCAGAATTTCCTCCTTGAAATCCAGAATTTCCGCCTTGAAATCCAGAATTTCCGCCTTGAAATCCAGAATTTCCTCCGTGAGATGTAGAATAAACTACCATTTCACTTTGCTGAAAAGGAAAATATAAATAAACACATATATCATCAGTAGTGGTGGCAGCGACGGCAGCGCCAGCGACGGCAGCGCAAGCGACGGCAGCGCCAGCGACGGCAGCGAAAGCGACGGCAGTGCCAGCGACGTTAGGGCCAGTGACGGCGGCACCAGCAAAGGCAGCAGGGCCAGTGACGGCAGCGCCAGCGACGGCAGTGCTAGCGACGGCAGCACCATCAACGGCAGCACCAGCGACAGCAGTGTGAGCGACGGCAGTGCCAGTGACGGCAGCGCCAGCGACGGCAGCGCCAGCAACGGCAGCGCCAGCAACGGCAGCGCCAGCGACGTTAGGGCCAGCGACTGCAGCACCAACAACGGAAGCACCAGCGACAGCAGGGCCAGTGACGGCAGCGCCAGCGATGGCAGCGCAAGCGACGGCAGCGCTAGCGACGTCAGCACCATCAACGGCAGCACCATCAACGGTAGCACCAACCACGGCAGCGTGAGCGACGGCAGCGGCAGCGCAAGCGACGGCAGCGGCAGTGGCAGCGTGAGCGACGGCAGCGCTAGCGACGGCAGTGCAAGCGACGGCAGCACCAGCGACGGCAGCACTAGCGACGGCAGTGCAAGCGACGGCAGCGCCAGCGACGGCAGCGCCAGCAACGGCAGCGCCAGCAACGGCAGCGCCAGCGACGTTAGGGCCAGCGACTGCAGCACCAACAACGGAAGCACCAGCGACAGCAGGGCCAGTGACGGCAGCGCCAGCGATGGCAGCGCAAGCGACGGCAGCGCTAGCGACGTCAGCACCATCAACGGCAGCACCATCAACGGTAGCACCAACCACGGCAGCGTGAGCGACGGCAGCGGCAGCGCAAGCGACGGCAGCGGCAGTGGCAGCGTGAGCGACGGCAGCGCTAGCGACGGCAGCGCTAGCGACGGCAGTGCAAGCGACGGCAGCACCAGCGACGGCAGCGCTAGCGACGGCAGCGCCAGTGACAGCAGCAGCAGCAACAGCAGTGACAGTGTTATCATACTCTTTACTCTTTTACTTGTTTCAGTCATTTGACTGCGGCCATGCTGGAGCACCGCCTTTAGTCGAGCAAATCGACCCCGGGACTTATTCTTTGTAAGCCCAGTACTTATTCTATCGGTCTCTTTTGCCGAACCGCTAAGTGACGGGGACGTAAACACACCAGCATCGGCTGTCAAGCAATGCTAGGGGGACAAACACAGACACACACACACTCATATATATATATACATATATACGACGGGCTTCTTTCAGTTTCCGTCTACCAAATCCACTCACAAGGCATTGGTTGGCCCGGGGCTATAGCAGAAGACACTTGCCCAAGATGCCACGCAGTGGGACTGAACCCAAAACCATGTGGTTGGTTAGCAAGCTACTTACCACACAGCCACTCCTGCGCCTATCATCATCATCATTATTATTTTTTATGACTGATTTTCCTTCCATGGGTTGCTTTACTTCTCTGTGAGGTTCAGCTTCCAGAAGAACAGAGAAGCCTAGACACGGCTAAGAAGTTCTCTTGCAATCGTGTCAATATGAAGTGAGAGTAAGGTGGTGATCTGGCAGAACCATTGGCACACTGGGCAGGATGCTTAGCAGCATTTCATCCGTTTCTATGTTCTGAATTCAAATTCTTACCAAGGTTGATTTTGCCTTTCTTCCTTTCGCGGTTGATAAAAATAAGTACCAGTTGAGCACTGAGGTTGATTTAATTGACTTGGCTCCCCCCCCTACAAAACAAACTGCTGGCCATGTGCCAAAACTTGAAACCAATATGAAGAGAGCATCAGTGGTACCCCTGCCTGATGCAAAGATATATGTTATTGCGCGCTTGTGTGTGGATGTCATTCTCATAAAATGTCCCAAAATTTCTTCAGCTTTTAATGTGAGAAGACCAATGGAAATAAAAAATGTCTTATTTGGCAAACAGGTAAAAGTTGGCAGCATGAAGAGCATTCAGAAAGAGAAAATCAAATTGAGCATGCCTCATCTGAGCCATGCTTACAAAGTAAAACAGATGTAAAACAGAATGACTGAATGGACAAACTTAAATATATGTAAGGTGTGATGGGTAAATTGTCACGATTTTTTGTTTTTAATTTCACATATGTCATTGCTTGTTTTTGATTTTGTCAACTACACAGTATAGTAGGGTCAATTAGGCACCATCTGTGAGAAAAACAGCACCATGACGCAATTCACTCTACCAGCAATTTGGAAGCGACTTGCTGTACTGCTTGGCATTCATGTTGGAAGATGCAATACAAACATTTCAGAGTGTTTAGGTGTGAATCGGAGGACAGTGCAATCTCACAACATGTACAGAGAGTGATAAAAATCAAACATCTAGTCAACATCATGATGTTCGGAGTGATCACTAGTGATGGTGAGGTTATGCCTCCATCTTCCCACATGGCATCACATTCAACACAGATGCCTACATCAAGTGCCTGGAGAAGGTAATGCTGCTCTGGGTCAAGAGGGTGGCTGCTGGAAGACCCTATGTCTGGCAACAGGACTCTGCACCATGCCACACAAGCAGGAGAACCCAGCCGTGGTTGTCAGACAATTTCTGCAACCACAACACCCCTAGCATCTGGCCACCTTACTCCCCAGACTGCAATTCCCTTCATTATTATATATGAGATGCAGTTGAGTGAGAGACCAACAAAACCCCTTGCAACACCAAAGATGAACTGAAGGCAAGGATTATGGCAGCATTCACCAACTTAAAACAAGGAGACCATCCAGAAGTGTTGCAGGAGATTCTGAAGTCATCTGGAGGGCGTGGTTGGAGCCAATGGCGATTTTATTGAAGAAATTTACTCTTTAGTATTTCAAGATATTTTTATGTAATTTTGGTAAATATATCTGTTAAAATGAGATGTCAGTGTTATTTTCATTTTTGCATAATTTAGACAACAATTTATGCACCACACCCTGTACATACATTCATACATAAATACATACATACATACATACATACATACATACATACACACATGCATGCATGCATTCATGCATGCAAGCAAAAATACCCTGCTGATGTTGTTGAAATTCAAATGAAGGAGCCTTGGATCTAGGTCAGAAACTGTTTTTTTCTCTATTGGCAAGAAGCTTGAAATAAAACTGAATAATGACATGTATACATAAATACATAAATACATACATACATACATACATATATATATATATATATAATAATAATAATAATAATAATAATAATAATATAAATAATATATAAATGTATGCATATATACATACCTACATATATATGTATATACACATGCATATATGGGTACAGCACATCAAAAAAACATTGAACACAATGAGAAACGAAAACATAAAAACAAAAACATAGAAAAACAAACTTTTTTTCAAACAACAACAAAAAAATAGAGAAACAAGGCATACAACATAAAGAATCTTCTCCTTCTTCAGTTGTCCCTGTTTCATCTACTCTGCGTTTCGAAGGTAAGGACAATATATGTATATATATATATACACATACACGCACACAAACACACGTGCACACACACACACACACACACACACAAAGGAAGAGAAAGAGCAATAAAGAAAGAAGCATATTACTAAATGAACCCGTGCCAAAAGAGGTAAAGGTTAATTTCTCATCCTCTAATATCCACATACAAATTCTTGTATTACTTACTGGTGGTCCATCATCTTCAGGAAGGAAACCCTTATTGTGGTAGATTGAAGTCATTGTAAAATCATTGGGCTGAAAATAGCAATAATAATAATAATAATAATAATAATAATAATAATAATAATGTATCTGTCAAGACCTACCAAAAACTGAGCAAATATAAAGATCTTGAAATAGAAATCAGTAAAATGCGGAAGCTGAAGACTAAAACAATACCTGTTGTCATAGGTGCCGTGGGAATGATAGCAAAAGGGGCTGATCACTACCTAACTCAGATACCAGGAAACCCCAAAATGGCAGAAATTCGAAAGATAGTGCTCATGGGAACTGCTCATATCCTACGCAAAATACTTTCTATGTAATCTCAAGGTTTAAAACAAACATGATTTTCGTTTTTTTTTAGACATTCACTAGTACAACACCAAAAAAAAAAAACAAATATATGGCACACTAGGCATAACAACAACATGAACTTCCAACCTGTTGTCTCTTGAGGTCTCTGGGTGAGACTTGGAGCCAACTTGTACAAATATAAAGCAAAAGTCAAACATAGAATAATAATAATAATAATAAATTTTTTTGATTTAAAAAATAAAATCTCGAGAAGTGCATGGAATAAATAGGGGCTGCAGTAAGGGTGGAGCACTTGAAGAAAACAGTACTACTTGGAACTACTCGAATACTCCGGATGGTGCTCGAAAAATAAGAGGTGTTACCTTAGTTCACTGGTAGTGAACAGCTGACACTGTAAGTACATCTCCAGTGTTAGAAACTGTGCAAAGGCAATGATGATGATGATGATGATGATCTACCTAGCTCAGATACCAAGAAATCCAAAAATGGACGAAATTTAAAAAATAGTGCTCATGGGAACTGCCCATATCCAATGTAAAATATGGCTTCTGATCTTAACTGATTGGAAGTGTTATCATGTACATTGTTTTGTCTTGGTATAAAAGATGGGCTACAGCAAATCTTCTGCTCAATACCACAGATTTGCTTGTCAGTTGTTTGACCATAACCAGTTGGGCATGTCCCTTATTGGCTGACGATACATGCATCTCTGATCACCAGCAGAAGTAGTGGGGGAGCATCATAGCCATGTGTTGAGAGGGATTCTTTGGGGTTTAGATAATTCACCTTTGGAAACATGGGTGTTTCATTCAACAACCTTAAACAACCCTTATTCAGGGACCTTTTGAGCAGGATGGGTTACTCAACCAGAAGAAAATTCTAACTGGGCCCCACCTGCAAGGTCATGTACTGCTTCTCTTCATATGAGATCAATGTTATAGGAAAATGTAACCTAACTCCCTTCTATTATCTGGACTTTCTATACCATCTTTAAAAGAACATTGGAAATAAAAATTAGATATAGCTTTAGCTTACCTTTTCAGGAGGTCTGGAAGTAAAAATATATTGAAATTTAAATAAAGTGAAAATTTAATATCTTACAAGACAACAATAACAAAGCAGAAAATATAAATAAAAGCAGGACTATTTGGTTGTGTCTTCTCATTCATGTTCTGTCATGAAGATGAGCGAACCTTTAGCAGCATTCATCACAACTTTTTGGATAAAAATGATCAATGTTGACTGAGAAATGGTTGGCACTCACTGATGATACGTCAAAAAGGTCAGGGAACAGAAGAAAGATGACATGCACCCAACACCAGAGCTGAAGACACCACAGTAAGTGGGCGGAGGCACCACATCAAAACGGTAGAGGAGTAGGGGCTGAAACCGGACATGGTTCCTCTTGATGATGTCTTGAGCTAACTGGATCCTATAAAGGAGCTGTTGTGGTAGCAGACCACGAAACATGGTTGTAATTCCTGGTGATCAAGACACTGCACACACACACATTTTATGTATGTGTGAGCATCTTTTCGCTATATGCAAGAAAATCTTGAAAAATGTTTCTTTTATCTTCCATCTTAGTAAATTAATTAAAAACATTTTCTTTTTTTTTTCTGTATTTAATTTCAGTTTAATTTCCCTATATTTGCAATGGCCCAGTGGTTAGGGCAGCGGACTCGCGGTCGGAGGATCGCGGTTTTGATTCCCAGACCGGGCGTTGTGTGTGTTTATTGAGCGAAAACACCTAAAAGCTCCACAAGGTTCCGGCAGGGGGTGGTGATCCCTGCTGTACTCTTTCACCACTCTTTCTTCTGTTGGCCTGCTCGCTTAGCCAGCGGGGTGGCGTCATTCAAAGGCTAAAACAATGCAAACGCATTGTGACAAGCGATGTGCAACAACATCTGATGGTCTGATCGGTCACGTGATCACGTGATATTTGCACCAATTGCACTCTATATTTTCAGACAGGCAGTTGCAATATTTCATGTCATCTTAAGTGCAAAGTATTTTTGCTACTATATTAATGATAGCTAAGTACTTTAGCTGCTATATTAATTATACTCTCTTTTACTTGTTTCAGTCATTCGACTGCAACCATGCTGGAGCACAGCCTTTAGTCAAGCAAATCGACCCCAGGACTTATTCTTTGTAAGCCTAGTACTTATTCTATCAGTCTCTTTTGCCGAACCACTAAGTTACGGGGACGTAAACACACCAGCATCGGTTGTCAAGCGATATTGGGGGGACAAACACAGATGCACATACACACATATATATACATATACATATATACGACGGGCTTCTTTCAGTTTCCGTCTACCAAATCCACTCACAAGGCTTTGGTCGGCCCGAGGCTATAGTAGAAGACACTTGCCCAAGGTGACACGCAGTGGGACTGAACCTGGAACCATGTGGTTGGTAAGCAAGCTACTTACCACACAGCCACTTCTGTGACAAGAATCCATGACTGTAAAGGTGGACACAAGTAGATAAAAATATTTGATAAAAATTGATTAAGCTTGCTACTCGTTTCAAAACAAACAGAAAGAAAAGTTGATTGAAATACAACTTTACAAAGTGGTTAAAGGTATGTCTTCTCTGCTCAAATTTTCCAGAGATGAGTAACAGACCATCCTTAGATAACATGGACAAGATTTTGATTTTGACCACTCTGTATATGGATACAGCAGAGTCTTTGAAAAATATACACTCATATCTCTCTGCACTTAACAAAGAACTTGTCTTTTGAAATCTTTCTTATATTATCAAATTAGCAGTATTGCCTGGCATTGCTCGGGTTTGTAAGGGAAATAACTATATAAGCATTTTTAGAGAGTTACTTCCCTTATATAACAGCAAAAAAATGCATTAAAAATGGGAAAAAATGATGGTAAATTTTTTTTTAAATCGTAGACTCATTGTAGACGCATGCTAATACCCAGAAGGGCTCGATATGAATCACGACTATAAGATACCCGCTTTTGGTTAAACTGCACCGCAAAATGTGGGAGTAGTTAGGAATCTAAATCATAGGAGACAGACACACAACTTCACTTTTATATATAAAGACTAGCAGTATCGCCCGGCGTTGCTCGGGTTTGTAAGGGAAATAACTATATAAGCATTTTTAGAGAGTTACTTCCCTTATAAATTCGGGCTTTCTTAGCCATTTTTGTTTTGGTGTCTTCAAGCCATGAAGTCGTTGTTCTAAAAGAACGCTGGTTTCCTTCACAACGCATTACGACGTTGATTTCTTTACACTCCCTTCCCCACAGCTTCACGAGGGAGGGAAGGGGGAGAAGCAAACAGGTGCAGCTGTGAGCGTGGACGCCAACGACATACGATGCATTTTATGCATTAAAATGGAATAAAAAATGATGTTAAATTATTTTTAAAATCGTAGACTCATCGTAGACGCGCGCTAATAGTCAGACGGGCTCAATATGAATCACGACTATAAGATACCCGAATTTGGTTAAACTGCACCGCAAAATGTGGGAGGAGTTAGGAATCTAAATCGAAGGGGACAGACACTCACACAACTAGAGTTTTATATATATAGATATATACTTGGTGCCTACATACAACTTGGTGAACTGCACTAGTTAAGTATTTATAACGAGCTTTTGACTTCTATTAACTTCTTTTAACTTAGCTTAGCTTCTCCTGACTTATTCAGATACAATACTTCTCTCTCCCCTTTCACCTTCCTAACCTCTTCTACTAACAACATTACCCTGTTGTCATGTAATGTTATGGATTGGGTCTGCCCCCCTGGCGAATCTCCGATGTCATGTAATGTTATGGGTTGGCCCTGCCCCTCTGGCAAATCTCCAACATGTCGTGTAATGTTATGGTTCGCCCTGCCCCTCTGGCGAATCTCCGATGTCATGTAATGTTATGGGTTGGCCCTGCCCCTCTGGCAAATCTCCAACATGTCGTGTAATGTTATGGTTCGCCCTGCCCCTCTGGCAAATCTCTGATGACATTTATGTTATGGGTTGGCCCTGCCCCTCTGGTGAATCTCCAACATGTCGTGTAATGTTATGGTTCGCCCTGCCCCTCTGGCGAATCTCCGACGTCATGTAATGTTATGGGTTGGCCCTGCCCCTCTGGCGAATCTCCAACATGTTGTGTAATGTTATGGTCGCCTGCCCCTCTGGCGAATCTCCGATGTCATGTAATGTTATGGTTGGCCCTGCCCCTCTGCAAATCTCCAACGTCATGTAATGTTATGGGTTGGCCCTGCCCCTCTGGCGAATCTCCAACATGTCGTGTAATGTTATGGTTCGCCCTGCCCCTCTGGCGAATCTCCGACGTCATGTAATGTTATGGGTTGGCCCTGCCCCTCTGGCAAATCTCCGACGTCATGTAATGTTATGGGTTGGCCCTGCCCCTCTGGCGAATCTCCAACATGTCGTGTAATGTTATGGTTCGCCCTGCCCCTCTGGCGAATCTCCGACGTCATGTAATGTTATGGGTTGGCCCTGCCCCTCTGGCGAATCTCCAACATGTCGTGTAATGTTATGGTTCGCCCTGCCCCTCTGGCGAATCTCCGACGTCATGTAATGTTATGGGTTGGCCCTGCCCCTCTGGCAAATCTCCAACGTCATGTAATGTTATGGGTTGGCCCTGCCCCTCTGGCGAATCTCCAACATGTCGTGTAATGTTATGGTTCGCCCTGCCCCTCTGGCGAATCTCCGACGTCATGTAATGTTATGGGTTGGCCCTGCCCCTCTGGCAAATCTCCAACGTCATGTAATGTTATGGGTTGGCCCTGCCCCTCTGGCAAATCTCCGACACATCATGTAATGTTATGGGTTGACTCTGCCTCTCTGGCGAATCTCCAATATTAGTTAAGTGATTATATACCAGTGCCAATGGGAAGATATGAACTACCAATCTTTTAATTACTAATCTGATACCATATCAACTCTATGTCTTTGCTAATACAAGAATAAAACAAAGGAAGTATAAAATGCATTTTACTTACGGAGCCAAACTCTGGGCTGTAATAAAATAAAATAAAAACAATTATCATTGGTGTTGACAATGCCAGTATTGTTGTTTTACATTTATTCTTCTATGCAAGCCTAAAGCAAAAGGGCTTAGGAAAGCTGGGACTTTGTAATTATCATTACAGTTATATGTCCACACTACCACCATAAAATCCAAGTGAAACCTGTTGTTGGCCTGGTACCCTGAAGTAAGCAGAGCTATGCCCTTTGCCAATGGATAACTAATGAGTGTATTAAATTCTTTTGTAAGTCATTAGTTGAAATTTACTGCAATTGTTTTATTGTTTCTGAACAGAATATATAATTTGATAAACTGCCTGACTGGCCCTCATGCTGGTGGCACGTAAAAGCACCCATTACAATCTCAGAGTGGTTGGTGTTAGGAAGGGCATCCAGCTGTAGAAACTCTGCCAGATCAAGATTGGAGTCTGGTGCAGCCATCTGGTTCTAGCACGGGTTCGACGGTTCGACCGGGGTCTGGGAAGCCAGGAGGCTGCACCAGGCTCCAGTCTGATCTGGCAATGTTTCTATAACTGGATGCCCTTCCTAATGCCAACCACTCCGTGAGTGTAGTGGGTGCTTTTTATGTGCCACTGGCACAGGTACCAGGGGAGGCTAGCAGTGGTCATGATCGGTTGGTGCTTTTTACGTGCCACCAGCACAGAAGCCAGTCAAGGCAGCACTGGCATCGGCCACGTTCGGATGGTGCTTTTTACGTGCCACCAGCACTGGTATCACAACTACAATATCCATTTGATATTTATTTTTATGATGATGTACTTGACTCAATAGGTCTCCTCAAGCACAGCAGGTCATGTGTCACTGGCACAGAAGCCAGTCAAGGTGGCGCTGGCATCGGCCACATTCGGATGGTGCTTTTTACGTACAGCTGGCACAACTTATTGAAAACATTTCCCTCTACCACCTGAAACTACTTCTTTTTGAGATGGGTAAGCTACTTTAGAAAAAACCTTCAGTTGTTTGTAAGGAGATATATTATTTTCCATTTGTTGATATACAATAATTGCGAAATTAAAATAAAATGTCATGAAATCATTCTGTCATTCACTGAAACTTATCTTTTACTATTTCATTTAAGTATGAGGAATTTTGGTTATTTCTCTGAAATGTTATGTTAATATTGTGGACATAATTATCCTAAAACAAATTCCCTTTGGTATTAATTGTCTGCCCCATACCCTATTTTTCAAATATGAGAGTTTTTATGTGGTTACTCAGTCTACTAGATATAGCAGCCAAGTCACCTTAAAATCAACCAGAAAGACATCGTAATGATGAAAACAAAATAATAACGGCTAATATTTACCATATGTGACTTTCTCAATTGTCTTTTTCTTCCTGTAGTTGAAAATGAAAGAAAAATGAAGTAAATAATGGGATAAATTATTAATAAAGGAAATATGAGAAACAGAAAATAAATCTATGTTTTAATATAAATTTTTGTTTTACTTTATTTTATTTATTTATATATTCATTTACTTGTCATCTACATGCTACCCAAATTGAATTGAGGATGTGCTGAAGGATAGCGTTCACATCTCGGAAATAAAGTTCCAATCAGCTTTGTTCCAGTCAAAGTAAATATCTTGAAGGTAGTGGCAGCCTTTTCTTGTGCCCATAACAGGAAGTGGCAAAGAGAGCATTGTGTATCTTATCTTCTGCTATAATTATTAATAAATTATATTTCTCTGTCATTTGTATTGAATCCTGCAATTTATCACATCTGGTAAGGTGGTGAGCTGGCAAAAAAGGTGCTACGCAGTGAGACTGAACCCCGAACCATGTGGTTGGTAAGTAAGCTACTTACCACACAGCCACTCCTACACCTATTATTAGACTTTTTAGCTGGATTCCCAAGCATAACTAACTGAGATTATGGATATTATCCAGCCATCTTTTTTTTGTCTGTCCGTAGGTCTTCTACGAGTTGGTTTGGCTTGAAGAATACATTTTGCAATTCTTTCCCGCAATATTCGACTCATATGTTCATAGTACTGGAGCTGTGACTTCTCAATATAATGCCTTGACCT
Organism: Octopus sinensis; assembly: GCF_006345805.1. Classification (NCBI taxonomy): domain Eukaryota; kingdom Metazoa; phylum Mollusca; class Cephalopoda; order Octopoda; family Octopodidae; genus Octopus; species Octopus sinensis. The sequence goes on along the minus strand of NC_042998.1, from coordinate 195,119,450 downwards.
GGAGAAACTAACTGGAGTTCAAGCCCTGTTGAAGCATTTAACAAAATACAAAAGGATAAAACAAAAGAAACAATGGAAAGTTCAAGTTTTATTGTCAGAATAGATTTTAGCATTTTATATATTATATTGTGTTAATTATTGTGTAACGAGGAGGCAAGTTGAACGGGTGGGGATGATAAGGAAGAGAAGAGGAGGGGTGAGAGATGCAGAAGGAAGAGGAAGAGGAGAATAAAAAGAAGGAGAAGGAGAAAGAGAAGAAGAAGAAGAAGAAAGAAGAAGAAGAAGAATGAGAAGAAGAAGGAGAAGAAGAAGGAGAAGAAGAAGAAGAAGAAGAAGAAGGAGAAGAAGAAGGAGAAGAAGAAGGAGGAGGAGGAGGAGAAAAAAAAAGAAGGAGACGGAGAAAGAGAAGAAGAAGAAGAATGAGAAGAAGAAAGAGAAGAAGAAGAAAAAGAAGAAGAAGAAGAAGAAGAAGAAGAAGGAGAAGAAGGAGGAGGAGGAGGAGAATAAAAAGAAGGAGACGGAGAAAGAGAAGAAGAAGAAGAAGAAGAAGAAGAAGAAGAAGAATGAGAAGAAGAAAGAGAAGAAGAAGAAGAAGAAGAAGAAGAAGAAAAAGAAGAAAAAGAAGAAGAAAGTAAAGATAAAGATTAGATACTGTAGTAATAGAAGCAGTACAATAGTTACAGTATTAATAGTAGCAATGGTACAGTAGTAGTGGTAGTGGTAGTAGTAGTAGTAGTAGTAGTAGTAGTAGTAGTAGTAGTAGTAGTAGTAGTAGTAGTAGTAGCAGCAGCAGTGGTAGTTAGTAGTAGTAGTAGTAGCAGTAGTAGTTAGTAGTAGTAGTAGTAGTAGCAGCAGCAGCAGTAGTAGTAGTAGTAGTAGTAGTAGTAGTAGTAGTAGTAGTAGTAGTAGTAGTTAGTAGTAGTAGTAGTAGTAGTTAGTAGTAGTAGTAGTAGAAGGCAGGTAAAAATACTCACGACTGAGCTATACAACAACATGCAACAGCAAAGAGGAGGAGGGCCAGTAAGACGAAGAGGATCACTAGAATCATGATGAGCAGTAAGGAAAAGTTGTTTTCTGAGTCATCCGATGTTTGAGCAACCTTGTAAATATATATCATCATCATCATCATCATCATAATCACCATCATCATCATCATTGTCATTATCACCATCACCACCATCACCACCACCACTACTGTTAGTACTATCACCACTCCCATAACTTTTCCCTTATTGAGTCTTCGTCAAGACCACATAACACATCCAGTCTTCAGCAAGTTCTCACTAATCCATCACCAAATCCTATACAAGTTGTCACCAAGACCTTATCAACACTACACCTGAACTCTTTGCATGAGCACCACCCTGTACATAACTCCATGTTCCCCTACATGGCCTTGCTTTTTGCTTTTTGAGCCAAAAAATTAACTTAACTTAACTTAACTTAACTTAATTTAACACCAAATACTCATCAAGCCTTCACCAAACCCTCACTATATATACCCTGGAATATAGATTTCTTTATTAAGCCACACAGGGCCAAACACAGAGGGAACAATACAATGTAGAATTTTTCTTTTCAAAACTGATCAATAGGGATTGAAAACGTTTTGGGAGACAAAGGATAGCAAAGTGTCATTTTAACAACTGAAATTCTCAAAAGAGGGGGAAAATAAAACATGGACTAGGGTTATCTGTGAAAGAAAAATCTACAAAAAACACCACAGTAACCTCAGTAAAAACCATGAGAGCAAAGTGCCCATTGTCTTTTTGTTCCATAGGTTCATGTTCAAAGTGTGTCCATTATTCATGAGTACCATCCTTGCTACATTCACCCACCTTTTATTGATGCTACATTCACCCACCTTTTATTCATTAGATGAAACTTCCCTCTCTACTTTCACTTTCCTTTTCAGGTAATACTTGAAAAAGGTGATGAGAAGTGGGCCAGAGAGGAAAGCAATTGTCTCTAAGCCTTTCAAGCAAGTCTACCCTAGAATATGAGTTCAACCATTAAAGGAATGACCAATGATACAAAGCTATGTGTTTGTGAGTCTTCATTCTTTAGTATTCCATTGACTACTTCCATTCTACAATCTGCTCATTCAGATCCAGCTGAAGCAACCCAACAATTATGATAATGCTTCTTCTACTCATACTTCTCATGGTTAGCCGAACACCTACCATTTCCACTGACTCAAACATATATTGTCTTGAGTCTAAAAAGAGCCTCTAAGTGTTTGATCTATCTGCTAGAAATAGCAATCAATTCTAATTCAGATAACACCCTACTGTTTTAATAAAAGAAAGACATATTAAATAATTGGTTTTTGTATCTGGTTTGCAAGATTCCCCTTGTGAATTCGTGTGTTGAAACAAATTTTGTTGTGTCTGGGGAGACTGGTGCCTAAATATAACACACTCACTGGTTCAGTTTCCATTTATTTATTTATTCTTCCTATTTATTTCAGAAAGCTTTCTTGTTGCCATATTTGCGACTGTTTCAATGGATTTTGACTGACCTCTTTTACTCTTTTACTGGTTTCAGTCATTTGACTGTGGCCATGCTGGAGCACCGCATTTTAGTCGAGCAAATCAACCCCAGGACTTATTCTTTATAAGCCTAGTACTTATTCCATCAGTCTCTTTTGCTGAACCGCTAAGTTACAGGGATGTAAACACCACCATCGGTGGTCAAGCAATGTTGTGGAGACAAACAGACATACACACACATGCGCACACACACACACACACACATGTATATATATATAATATACAACGGGCTTCTTTCAGTTTCCATCTACTAAATCCACTCACAAGGCTTTGGTCGGCCTGAGGCTATAGTAGAAGACAATTGTCTAAGGTGCCACGCAGAGGGAATGAACCCGGAACCATATGATTGGTAAGCAAGCTACTTACCACACACCCACTCCTGCACTTTACCCACTCCATCCATGCTTTGCTCACTGTGACTTTCCCCAGACACAACATATCAAATAGTGTAGCTCTAAATACAATATATATATGAATAACAGATGGATTAGTCACATCTGGAACACATTTGGTCTGCTAGATCAAGGCTGACTTAGGATTAAACAATAACACTGGATATGGAACATGGAGTAGGCTGCTTAAAGTATTTCTCTGGCCACACTTGAGAAGTTTTTGCATATTGTTGTTGTTATTTAATCCAGGTCAATCATTTTTGCACAGACTTCTGATCAGAGGTATTCCAACCATGATACTCAAATCACATCCTAACATTTAAAAAAAAAGTTAAAGACTCATCAGATAATGTGGTCCTAGTATCTGGAACTATATTATCAAATGCCTATCAGTTTTTTAACCCTTTTGTTACTGTATTTATTTTGAGATGCTCTGTGTTTCTTCCAATTATTTTAAATGTAACAAAGAATTTAGTAAAATAATATTGTTATCATTGAGCTAGTGTTAAGAACATAAATTGTGACTAAGGTTTGGTGGAAGATTTGAATTCAAAACTTATGAAAACAAGACATTTGTACTAAAGAGCCAGAACCGGTTTCAGCCGGGTTGGTAACAAAAGGGTTAATGATAGGATGTCATTTGAATGAAATCTAGGTGCTGTTTCTATCATCTCATTTTTGGCTCATTATTTTATATTTTTATATATTTAACGTAAAGTATACTAGCCATCTCAATATGGCTAACCACTAAGGGCGGGTGTTACTGTAGCTTTTAGCCCCAGGAGATCATCGTCTCCAGCTGGCTTTAGGCACACTTTCTGTGCTCTTATGGTATTTGCAAAGAGAAGTCATCCCTCTCTCGTAAACCTATGGCTAGTATACTTTACATTGTCGAGGGGTTACTGTTTACATCTCGTTCAGAGATTTATTATTCCTTTATATATTTATTTTTATTAATTAAAACATTTATCTAATCAGAAGAACAGTATAATTATTACAACATACCTGTATTTTCTGTATGTAAATCCCGCTGAATACTGGTTCATCCTTGGACCTCTCCATGTTTAGCTGAGCCGTTGCACTCTCTGCTCCCTTTACAGTATATTTCCCATCTTTATCGTCAATTACATATATATACATATCTGACCTTGAGAGGGAGATAAAATACAGGAAAATAATAATAATAATAATTAATAATAATAATAATAATAATAATGATAATAGGAGTCGGGAAGACACTCGGCAAGAAATGGAAGCAAATTTGAAAGAAGAAAAAAGAAGTAATAATAATAATAATAATAATAGTAATAATAATAATAATAAAAATAATAATGATGAAATTATTGTATACAGTGCTCAGGTGCACCACAACTTGTCAAAAGTGCATATAAAGTATATGCAGTAATGTACAAATGTCTGGAAAGTGAACAGTGTATGAGTCAGATACATGCTTGTGTGTGTATGGAGGAGAGAAAATCAGGTGTAGTGTTGGCAAATCTCAGGAAGCATGGAAGTTTTGAAGGATGCAGTGCTCCGACAACTAACAACTGATGCCGGCAGTTTGTTCCATGCTTCAGCAACTCTTAGCATGAATAAAATGTTTCCGAAAGTCATGGGAGCTGTGCTGTTTTCTGACTTTGTAAACATGTCCACGGGTGTTAGACAGGTGGAGTTTGAAAAGGTGCTCAGAGTTATTGTTTGTAAGATGGTTAATAATTTTATGGGTGTCTGCTAAGTCAGCTGCCAGACGTCAGAGTTTCAATGTGTCCATGCCCAGGGAAGTAAGGCATTCAGAACATGGCAAATGCCTGATGGAGGGTATTCTCTTGGTTGCATGTTGCTGAACAGTTTCCAGATGATTAATATCCTTAGCAAAATAGGGGTTCCAGACCAATGATGCAAATTCCAGGTGAGGCCACACCATAGCTATATAAAGCCTTAGATAAATAAATGAATTGTTTCTTGCTCTTTATCTTTAGTATCATAATGTTAGGTTTTTGGAGTTCGGCTGACCAGAACAGAGTCAGCATAATTGCTGAGAGTCTAAGACTCAATGTTTTTGGTTTGATACTGCTAAGATTGTTAATGCAGCTGTGATTGTGTTACTAGGTTAATATAAGTAGAACTGTGTCACAGGGTTGATGCTGCAAAGATAGCATTACTGAGTTAATATTGCTGACAATGAGTCATTGGTTTGAAAATGCTGTGACAGAGTCTTCAGGGTTATTATCACTGGGTATTATCACTGGGTTAATTAGTATGAAATATCACTGCTAAGGATTTCTTGCTATGTTGATATTTCTGAAGCAATATCTCTGAGTTAATATTTCTGAATCAGTATTACTAATTGAATGTTACTGTCATGGTTAACATGGTTAGCATTACTAAGGAAGTGTAGTTGGACTAACATTGCCAGGGACAGTATTAGAATGTTAACATTGTTAGGGCAATACTACAGAGATAACATTGCTGGGCACGTGTCATTGAACTTTTCTGGGTTAACACTAATGAGGAAGTCTTATGTGATTAACAATGAGAGGGTTAGTAATCACAGAGTGAAAATTTATGGGAAATGTTATCGGGTTAATATAACTAGAACACTGTTGCTGGGTTAATAGAGTGAAGGCAAAATCATTGGGTTTATGTAGATAGATCTTACACTGGGTTAATATCATCATCATCATCGTTTAACATCCGCTTTCCATGTTAGCATGGGTTTGACGATTTTGACTGAGGGTTGGCTAACCAGATGGCTGCACCAGGCTCCAATCTTGATCTGGCAGAGTTTCTACAGCTGGATGCCCTTCCTAACGCCAACCACTCCGAGGGTGTAGTGGCTGCTTTTTACGTGCCACCGGCACGGGGGCCAGTCAGGCAGTACTAGCAATGACCTCGCTCGAATCTTTTTACACATGCCACCAGCACAGGTGCCAGTGAAGCAACGTTGGTAATGATAAAATCCGTTCTGTCTGTCTGTGTGTGTCTTCTAGGATCTCGGGCATCCTCCATCTGATTGCACTCAAATTTGATATGTAGATACTGACGCTATCAGAGTGTGTATAAGTCTTGAAAAAATTACAAAGATCGATTCCAGGTGAGAATGCGATATATAAAGCTATGGGAACATGCATTTGTACGTGCAAGTACATCAGCTGTTGCGATCGATATTACACGTATGCGAGAAAAATGCACGTGCAGTTTCCTACATGTTTTATCAGATAAACTTATTATTGTCCCAGGTATGTTCTCATAAATTCATCATGCTTTTCCATCTAGATTTACCTCCAGCTAACCCATTTGCATGCATCGTTTTTGTCCTGCTTTTCTTCCGTCAACCTGTACATAACTGCACCTTCCATTTTTTTGCTGTTTTTGAACTGCTTAAAGGCACGTTTCTTTCCTGTCAAGCTTACTGTTTAAACTATGTTTGTGTTCTCCCAGTCAACAGCCTTATCATTACCGGTACTTTAAATTCTTTGGTTGCATATTTGTGTGAATAAAACTGTTTTTCTTTGGAATAGGAAAAAATGTCTATCTTTATTTCTTCTTTTGCTGGTGTCTCAAATTTAGGGTAAACCAGTGTTTCTCAAAGGGGAGACCTATGGAACGGTCGGACAAGTTGTTTTGAGAAAATTTGGTTTAAATGTTTGACAACTCACCACCGTCCATAGGACTGGGGGGGGGGGGCGTTTTGCTCGTAGTTAATACAGCTGGTGCTGAGTCACTAAATTAATATTGATGGGGAAAGTGCCATTGGGTTAATATTGCAGGGGTAGTGAAAGGTCTGCAGTGTCAATGCTGCTAGAACAGTATCACTGGGTCAATGTCAATAGGCCGGTATCATTGACTTGTAGAATTTCTATTTGCTTTATGCAGAAGGTCAGCTTTGACTTCTATGCAAAGTAGTCTATGATTTGTATGACTCAACAGCTTGATAAATAGCAAGTGAATGATTGGCTACTTTCAGAGTAATAGCATGTTCTATGAGTAACTAGCAGTATCACCCGGCGTTGCTCGGGTTTGTTTCGACTCTTTAGAATTGGAATTTTTGAAAAGTAAAAATTTTGCATTATGTAGCTTGTTATTCTCTTTAAGTGGACATTTTTCTGGTTGAAATACACAAAAATTTGGCGACACAGTAGTAAAAAAATCGTAAAAAAATAGGGATTTTCATAGAAGGAAAATAACTATATAAGCATTTTTAGAGAGTTACTTCCCTTATATAAACCGAGCAAAAAATGCCTTAAAAATGCGAAAAAATGATGGTAAATTTTTTTATCATTGTAGACTCATCGTAGACGCGCGCTAATACCCAGAAGGGCTCGATGTGAATCACGACTATAAGATACCCACTTTTGGTTAAACTGCACCGCAAAATAAATGTGGGAGTAGTTAGGAATATAAATCGGAGGAGACAGACTCTCACACACACAACTTCAGTTTTATATATAAAGATTATCTTCATAAACCTACGAGGGAATGCTGAAAAGTTCTTAGCTTTAAGGATATCATTAACCCTCCGAGTTCTTTTACAGGGCATAGAAGAACTGAAGGACTGGTGCAATGAGTGTGTGAATCTGAGAGGGGAAAATGTTAAATACAATCATAATTAACTGATCCTCCTTTATTTTCTTTTACCAAAAGCCAAGAACTTTTCAGCAACCCCTTGTAAGTGACTTACCATGTTTACTACTTTGCTCCATTTATTGCAGTTTTGAATAGCTGAGAAATAGATATATTCCCTGGTTATCACAGTTTTACAGTCCTTAATGATTTAGTATCTATTCCTGATATAGTTAGATGTGCTGAGGCAATGTTCAGAGGAAATGAAAATTAATTCTTCCATGGGATAGCAGAAGTATAGCAAGATGATCTGGCAGAAACGTTAGCATGCCGGGCGAAATGCTTAGCGGTATTTCGTCTGTTGTTACATTCTGAGTTCAAATTACGCCGAGGTCGACTTTGCCTTCCATCCTTTCGGGATCGATAAATTAAGTACCAGTTACGCACTGGGGTCGACATAATTGACTTAATCTGTTTATCTGTCCTTGTTTGTCCCCTTTATGTTTAGCCCCTTGTGGGCAATAAAGAAATAAGATGATCTGGTAGCTGGTCCTGAGGAAGTTAGGTGGACCGAGATAATGTAGAATAAAATCTTAGAAAGGCAGCAAAGTGGAATGAATAGAATGCCTCTCTCTCTCTCTCTCTCTCTCTCTCTCTCTTTGAGTTAGCTATGACACACTGTGAGACATGTCAGGGGGGACCACTCATGATATTCTTTGCTCCAGAAATGAAGAAGTGTGGAGCAAAAGACTAGAAACGTCTATTCTCAAAGAAAAACTGTTAACTTAAATCTTCCAAGAATGGCCCAGTGAGCAGGAAAACACAAAAGAGAAATTAAGAAGAGCAATCTTAGAAAAAGAAAGAAAATACAGTGGAAAATGTAGTGATAAGTATACGATGCCAGAGGAAAAGACAGAATGTTATGGATGAAATACCTTTGAGCCTAAGTCTACCTGGTCAGAGTTAAGCAACAATATGTTCACTTTGACAAAAATAGCTGCCAACTCTCACTCAAATCATGACCTATCATAAAATGACCTATCGTGACCTATCATAAAAATAAGGACAGGCACATTGGTTGTAGCCCCTTACATAGAAAAAAAGACAGGATGGTCATGGTTAGAAAGCTTTTGAAGAGGGTTAAACAAAAAGTAACAACAGAAACTTATGTTCCTTTACAAATAGTTCTTCAACTTACCAGTGAGTATTCAGTAATCCAGTGGGTAGAACGTGCTCTCGTACGTCTGATATACAAATGTAGCTGTCATCAGACTTTTGGGAAAGTAATCTATAAGAAAGAGAAATGATCCAAGAAAATCTATGATAATCATGTACAAATCATCCAACTACATCCCACCCAATCATTCTTCATACCCTTAATCCTAACCCTGAAAATGTATTTTATAATGATGATTACTTTTGGTCCGTTGAGGCAAGTGAGGATCAGAATCGAAATCGATCAATGGAAATTGCAGATGTGTTACCAGTGCCGGTGGCATGTAAGAGAACCTTCCGTTTCGCGACCGTTGCCAGCACCGCCCTGTTTCGTGTCCGTTGCCAGCCTCGCCTGGCCCTCGTGCCGGTGGCACATAAAAAGCACCATCTGTTCGTGGCCATTTGCCAACTCTGTCTGGCACCTGTGTGGGTGGCACGTAAAAAGCACCCATTACACTCATGGAGTGGTTGGCGTTAGGAAGGGCATCCAGCAGTAGAAACACTGCCAGATTTGACTGGGCCTGATGAAGCCTTCTGGCTTCACAGACCCCAGTAGAACCGTCCAACCCATGCTAGCATGGAAAACGGACGCTAAACGATGATGATGATGATGATAATGATATGACCAAAAACACTGCTCAGTTTATCACACATCCTAAATCAGTAAGTCAAAGTTCACATGTCTCTAAAAGCAACGACTTTGCTGAAGTAATGAACTCACTAGCATGTTAGTTCATCCACCTACACTGAAGATATGAAGTAGAAAGTGTAGGATATAGTAGGGAGTGGATGAGAGAAGGAGTGAGAAAGAAAGGGAAGGAAGGAAGAGGAAGAAAGGAAACAATAAGGAGGGTAAGATGAAGGAGAAGAAAGACAATTATGTGGGCAATTCTGTTGAGCAGACAGCAATCATATACTCTTTTGCTCTTTTACTCTTTTACTTGTTTCAGTCATTTGACTGCGGCCATGCTGGAGCACCGCCTTTAGTCGAGCAAATCGACCCCGGGACTTATTCTTTGTAAGCCCAGTACTTATTCTATCGGTCTCTTTTGCTGAACCGCTAAGTGACGGGGACGTAAACACACCAGCATCGGTTGTCAAGCAATGCTAGGGGGACAAACACAGATACACAAACACACACACACACACACACACACACATATATATATATATATATACATATATACGACAGGCTTCTTTCAGTTTCCGTCTACCAAATCCACTCACAAGGCATTGGTCAGCCCGGGGCTATAGCAGAAGACACTTGCCCAAGATGCCACGCAGTGGGACTGAACTCGGAACCATGTGGTTGGTTAGCAAGCTACTTACCACACAGCCACTCCTGCGCCTATATAGTTAGTCAATCTGCAAAAAATAGCAGCCAAAAATCTCTCAAATTTCGCTGTTTCATTTTGAATGACAAGTTTTTTGAGCAATAGAGTTCCTGATTTGCAATAACAATAAATTCATCGAATGCTCTGAGTGTTTTTACCTTCACTTCATCTAAACAACATCAACAATACTTGTACAACACACTACGTGGAGGCGCAATGGCCCAGTGGTTAGGGCAGCGGACTCATGGTCATAGGATCGCGGTTTCGATTCCCAGACCGGGCGTTGTGAGTGTTTATTGAGCGAAAACACCTAAAAGCTCCACGAGGCTTCGGCAGGGATGGTGGTGATCCCTGCTGTACTCTTTCACCACAAACTTTCTCTCACTCTTACTTCCTGTTTCTGTTGTACCTGTATTTCAAAGGGCCGGCCTTGTCACTCTCTGTGTCACGCTGAATATCCCCGAGAACTACGTTAAGGGTGCACGTGTCTGTGGAGTGCTCAGCCACTTACCACGTTAATTTCATGAGCAGGCTGTTCCGTTGATTCAGATCAACCGGAACCCTTATCGTCGTAACCGACGGAGTGCTTCCACAACACACTAAATGTCCTCCAGCAAATATAGCAGCTTCACTCTTTTCCAACTCTTTTTACTCATTTCTGATTCCTTTTCTCTTATCTCTTTCCTTCTTCACCTTCTTTATTCCTTTTTTCTCCTCTTCCTTCATCCTCTACCCTCACTCTTCAATCTCTCCTCTTGTGTCTCTCTCTTTTCTCTTTCAGTATCGCAGCCCATGTCACATTCTGTGTCACACTTATTATAACACTTAGTGTCACACCCAATATTGCATCAGTATCGCCACTGATGTTACACCTAGCGTTTCACCCATTTTAATATCCAGTATCACACCATCCTACACCACAAATTATGTCACACTCAATGTTACAATGCAGTGTAACAGAACGTCGGGTTACTTACTTTTTTATTTGTGGTACAAAATAGTGAACGTCTGTTGACGGTTGAGTTACAACTACTTTCACTGCTTGACTTTTTTCTGTCACAAATATCTGGAAAAGAAAATATATCAGTCATGATGATGATGATGATGATGATGATAGGTGTAGTAATATTGGTAAAGAAATATTGGTTATTGTAATGTTATGGATTGGGTCTGCCCTCCTGGCGAATCTCCTGGCGAATCTCTGATGCCATGTAATGTTATGGGTTGGCCCTGCCCCTCTGGCGAATCTCCAACACGTCATGTAATGTTATGGGTCGCCCTGTCCCTCTGGCGAATCTCCGAACTACTACATATACTATTGCACTGCACTACACTATGGAATGGTATCTAGTCACTGCTGTCTGGGACCACACTACACCCACACTGCACCATATTACAGCACACTAAACAACACTACACCTCACTGCACTACATTACTCAACTCTACACGACACTTCATAGCTCTATGCTGCACCACACCTCACCACCGTACACTAAATTATGCCATACTATTTCTATATTACCTCATTTCTATAATCATCATCTCCATCATCATCCACTGTTTTACATTTTTATGTTTTACATTTCTACGACAGTCACCCATGCCAACCCTCCTTTGCTTGCGAAGACCTGTTGGAGCAAGTGAAGTCGAAATCGAAATCGGAATCGAAATTGAACCAATCCTATGACTGGCACCCGGCAGATGCCAGGACCCCTGGACTGGTGGTACGTAAAAAGCACTATCCGAATCGTGGCCGATGCCAGTGCCACCTCGACTTGCTTCCATGCCGGTGGCATGTAAAAAACACCATCCGAATCGTGGCCGAAGCCAGTGCCGCCTCGACTGGCTTCCGTGCCGGTGGCACGTAAAATGCACCAGTCCGACCGTGGCCGATGCCAGCCTCGCCTGGCACCTGTGCAGGTGGCACATAAAAAGCACCCACTACACTCACAGAGTGGTTGGCATTAGGAAGGGCATCCAGCTGTAGAAACATTGCCAGATAAGACTGGAGCCTGGTGCAGCCTTCTGGCTTCCCAGATCCCCGGTCGAACCGTCCAACCCATGCTAGCATGGAGAACGGACGTTAAACGATGATGATAATGATGATGATGTCTAAAACATTGGATAAGTCACTGTTGCTCTTCTACACAAGTCAAGAGGCCCCATCCCATTCATAAGTTTCGTTTTTGGCTTGGTTTCTATGACTGGATGCCCTTCCTAACACCAACCACCAAAGCAAGAATAATTCAGCATCCAGTTTATAACTTCTACTGAGAGTTTTCTTTCATAATTAAAACAAACCAACACTCCATCTTATTTTCATTCCTCTGCTTTCAGGTTTCAAATGCCACTTCAGTCAACTTTGTTTTCGTTTTTCCAGGTTTGGTAAAATTAGTACTAATAATATGCTGGTAGTGAATTAATCAAGCAGTGAAGAACCCCTATGCTTCATCTTCTGCAGAAATTGGTTTTATACCTGGCTAAACTAATTTTATAGCCTATCTAACTCTTATTGTATTAAATAATAATAATAATGATAATAATAATAATAATAATAATAATAATAATAATAATAATAATAATAATAATTATAATAATCATCATTTAACGTCCGCTTTCCATGCTAGCATGGGTTGGACGGTTCAACTGGGGTCTGTGAAGCCAGAAGGCTGCTTCAGGCCCAGTCTGATCTGGCAGTGTTTCTACGGCTGGATGCCCTTCCTAACGCCAACCACTCCGTGAGTGTAGTGGGTGCTTTTTACGTGCCACCCGCACAGGTGCCAGACGGAGCTGGCAAACGGCCACGGACGGATGGTGCTAATAATAATAATAATAATAATAATAATAATAATAGTAGTAATAATAATAATAATGAAATTATTGTATACAGTGCTCAGGTGCACAACAGCTTGTCAAAAGTGCGTATAAAGCATATGCAGTAATGTACAAATGTCTGGAAAGCGAACAGTGTATGAGTCAGATACATGCTTGCATGTGTATGGAGGGGAGAAAATCAGGTGTAGTGTTGGTGAATCTCAGGAAGCATGGAAGTTTTGAAGGATGCAGTGCTCCGACAACTAACAACTAATGCCAGCAGTTTGTTCCATGCTTCAGCAACTCTTAGTGTGAAAAAATGTTTCCGAAAGTCATGGGAGCTGTGCTGTTTTCTGACTTTGTAAACATGTCCACGGGTGTTAGATGGGTGGAGTTTGAAAAGGTGCTCAGAGTTACTGTTTGTAAGATGGTTAATAATTTTATGGGTGTCTGCCAAGTCAGCTGCCAGACGTCGGAGTTTCAATGTATCCATGCCCAGGGAAGTAAGGCGTTCAGAATATGGCAAATGCCCCTAATCTTTAGATTAGGGGCAGTGCTTTTGCATCTATGATTCCCTAACCTCAACCACTCTACCACTAGCTCCAACAACAGCAATAACAGGCTATGGACACAGCTTTTTCCACAAGAACAAAAGAAAAAAGAAACAAAAAATAGCAATTTAAGCCAATGAGACAACTTCTATTGCAACAAATGTGGAAGCTTCTAAATGAGATGTTTTAAATACTATTACAACACACCTGTGGGCAAAATATTGTCTGTAAGCTTTTGAGATAAGTCGCAAAATGCAAGGATATGTTTTAATGCACTGCATCAAAGCATTGTATTACTTTGAGGTAAATGCTATGTGTGCACTCATCTTTATTTTTATTTATTTTAATAATTGCATCTATCAGGTCATCCCATAAGTTCTGTCTGATCTTACCGTTTTTAAAATTGAATGAAATTTAATAGTATTTTAGAATGTCTAATGGAATTAAAAATTATTTTTATGCATTTGTGTACATTTAAACTAATTGAATATTATTTTATAGAATAATAGAATTAAAATTTCTTTGATTAAAACCCTTTCTGACATGCAAGTATCCAAAGAGCATTTAAGGCACATAATGCTTTATGAGTACAAAAAAGGAAACTCTACAGTCGAAGCGACTTGATATATACACTCAGTTTATGAGAAAGAATGCTTGAATGAAAGAACTTGCAGAAAATGGTTTGCAAAATTCAGAAGTGGAGATTTCAGCCTTGAAGATGAAGATCAAACAGGACGTCCATTTGAGTTTGATGATAAGCTCTTTGAGGCATTACTTGAAGAAAATCCTGCATTATCAATTGAAGAATTGGTAATAAATCTTAGTTCAAACCACACAACTGTTCATCATCATCTTCAACAACTTGGAAAGTTTCCTAAACTTGGAAAATGAATTGTCCAAAAGCAACTGCAAATTCCGACTTGACATCTGCTCTTCTCTCCATTCTTGCAAACTCATTTCACCCTTTTTGGATAGACTTGTGACTGGTAATGCAAAACAGATCTTCTATTGAAATGTTAAACGTCGTAAACAGTGGCTTGGTAAATAAGAAAAAACTCAACCACAACCAAGAAGGGAACTTCATGGGAAAAAAGTTCTTCTCTCTATCTGGTGGGATTGCAAAGGAGTAATTCACTTTGAAATGTTACCACCTAATGCAACAATCAATGCTCAAGTCTACTGTCAACAATTAGAGCGTTTGAACCAAGCTTTGAAGAAAAAAAGACCCACTTTAGTGAATCGAAAAGGAGTGATGTTTCATCAGGACAATGTGCGACCCCACACTGCAAAGATCACATCACAGAAGATTGAAGAGCTTGGTTGGGAAAAAATTCCTCATCCACCTTATTCTTCCGACCTTGCTTCTTCAGACTACCTTATGTTTCGTAGTTTACAGAATCATTTGGGGGACATAACTTTCGCAAGCCAGGAGGAGGTGGAAACTGACATTTCAGAGTTCTTCGCTTTGAAACCAAAAGAGTTTTACATTGATGGGATTAAAAAGCTTGTAAATAGATGGAAGGAAGTCATAGATAATTTGGGAAAGTACATTGATGATTAAATTTCAATTAAATATAACATTTGATCACTTGTTTTCTTTATTCAAAATTCAGACAGAACTTATGGGATGACTTGATATATATATATATATAATAAAACTTTAAAAAATGCTGTTGACGTGGCATTTTTTAACATCTTATTCAGAGTATTATATATTGAAAAAGGTTGAGAACTACTACTCTATATAGTTGCTTGGCCTGTTAGAAATAACAGCCAAATCAGCTACAAAAAGCATGCAGGTCAAAGTTTACTCAATTTGGGTTCTCTAGGGGATAAGCAAAAAACAAGATAAACTCACCAGTCCTTTGGCTGTGTCGCTTGCATTTTTAGCTTCCGTATCATTAGCTATGATATCCATGAGGAACACGGTATCTTTATATTGATTCATTGATTCTTGGTTCCGAATGATACCATTTTTCTTCCCAATGGTTAATATTTGTTTCTTGATAGCCGAACCATCTTGTGTTCGAAGTTTGGCAAATGAGTATTCTAACGAATCTGAGCTAATGTCTTTGTCGATGGCCTTCACAGTGAGGATGCTTCTCATGAGGCCATCTTCAGTCGAAATACCTGATTGAAACAAGCGTAGAAAAAGGTTTTTTAGAAATAAAAGGTTTGTAAAGAGGATTCATAGACGATATCAGGAGGATAAAATTGGTAGGGCATTGAACGAAATGTCTTGTAGTTTGAAATTAGAACTGATCTGATATCTTCCAAGGATGGCCCAATGAGTAGTATAACACAATAGGAGGAGGAAGGGGAGGAGGCGGTGGTGGTGGAGGAGGGGGAGGGGGAGCTGGAGGAGGAGGTGGCAGAGGAGGAGGAAGTGGTAGAGGAGGAAGAAGTGGTAGAGGAGGAGGAAGTGGAGGAAGAGGAGAAGGTTGTGGCAGAGAAGGAGGAAGTGGCAGAGGAGGGGGAAGTGGAGGAAAAGGAAGTGGTAGAGGAGGAGGAAGTGGTAGAGGAGGAGGAAGTGGAGGAGGAGGAGAAGGAGGATGTGGTGGCAGAGAAGGAGGAAGTGGCAGAGGAGGGGGAAGTGGAGGAGGAGGCAGCAGAGGAGGAGGAGGTGGAAGAAGAGGGGAAGGGGAGGGGGAGAAGAGGAGGGGGAGAAGGTGGAGGAAGAGGGAGATGAGGAGGAGGAGGGGGAATGTGGTGGAGGAGGAGGAAGAGGAAGAAGAGGAGGGGGAAGTGGAGGAGGAAGTGGTAGAGGAGGAGGAAGTGGAAGAAGAGGAGGAGGAAGAAGTGGAAGAAGAAGAGGAGGAGGAGGGAGGATAGTGAAACTATGTATAATATCAAAAGTTCATAAATATGGAGAGTCATATAGACAACTCGTATTTGCTTTCCTGTTCTACACTCAGTTTTTCCATGCTTTCCATGGGTTCAGGTAATTTCTTTCGATCTGTACGGTAAGGACCCAGCTTTTGTCATTCATGTAAACTGGGTTGATGCAAAAGGAAGTTATGTGTTCAAGGATTACTGATAAAACGATGACAGTAAAATTTGAACTTGTGACCATATGATAAATAGCTTAACTGCTCAGTAAAGAAAATGCTTACACCCCTGGGTTTCCTGAGCAATCAGCCTTCTAAGAACTAACAAAACATCAACAGGAGTGGCTGTGTGGTAAGTAGCTTGTTTACCAACCACATGGTTCCGGGTTCAGTCCCACTGCGTAGAACCTTGGGCAAGTGTCTTCTACTATAGCCTCGGGCCGACCAAAGCCTTGTGAATGGATTTGGTAGACGGAAACTGAAAGAAGCCCGTCGTATATATGTATATATATATATATACATATAAATGTGTGTGTGTGTGTGTGTGTGTGTGTGTGTGTGTGTGTGCATGTATGTTTTTGTGTCTGTGTTTGTCCCCCTAGCATTGCTTGACAACCGATGCTGGTGTGTTTATGTCCCCGTCACTTAGCGGTTCGCCAAAAGAGACCGATAGAATAAGTACTGGGCTTACAAAGAATAAGTCCCGGGGTCGAGTTGCTCGACTAAAGGCGGTGCTCCAGCATGGCCGCAGTCAAATGACTGAAACAAGTAAAAGAGTAAAAGAGTAAGAGTATGCTTTACTTTGCTGCCCAGACAAGAAGCAATATTCTTTATGTGACACTGCCATAAACTGATATAATATTTATTCATCAAAAGTATGGTTGTATTTCTGGTATAATAGTGTCATAAACTATCATTGCTATCATAAGCTGTTAAAAAGGTGTCTTTGTCATTTTTTCGTGGTAAATATTTAGTGGCTGAATATACCACAGACACATATGTCCTTAATGTAATTCTCAATTAGAACTAGTGTAACACAGTGGACTCTTAAATTTCTAGTAAAATCCATCCAAAAGGCTTCCACCAAGTTTCCTTTTTTGCGAACAATTCTAACAAGACTTCATCAACCTGAAGCTATGATAAGCATTTTTTCAAGATATCACGCAGTAGGATTGAACCCCCACACCGCATGACTGTGGAGTGGTCTTCTTAAACACTCAGCCATCTTGTATTTATAAGTTAGAATATTACTGCTATATTACTGGTACTTACATCCATAATACTCTTCCTGTGAAAACTTTGGCACCTCATCATTTACATCAATAATTTCTACATTGATATGGGCTACATTCAGATCAGCCCACTTCCTTTCCAGTCTCCTTATATGATTTGGGGTTATAAGATCATAGCTGGTAAGACTGTCCATTGCCTCTATATTCAAAGAAAAAGAACTGATATTGTCACGGTCAACTGGGTTCTCCAGTGATAGGGCTCCAGTAATTTGGTTCAAACTGAATATATTTTCTGAATTCCCAGCTGGAAATAAAAGAATAGAAAACAAAAAGTATAATTATAAAATAATATTCCAGTTAAAAGATATATTTCTTTATTGCCCACAAGGGGCTAAACATAGAAGGGACAGACAAAGGGATTAAGTCAATTACATAGACCCCAGTGCGTAACTGGTACTTAATTTATCGACCTCGAAAGGATGAAAGGCAAAGTCGACCTCGGCGGAATTTGAACTCACAACGTAACGGCAGACGAAATGCGGCCACGCATTACGCCCGGCATGGTAACGTTTCTGCCAGTTTGCCGCCTTAGTTAAAAGATATAGCAACATCATGGTTAAACATAATAAAAAAATAAACTTTACTGCAAGAACTGTGTATTGGCTGAATCATCAACATCATCACCATCATCATCATCCGTTTTCAATTGTCTGTTTTCCATGCTACCATGGGTTGGACGGTTCAACCAGGGTCTGGGAAGCCAGGAGGCTGCACCAGGCTCCAGTCTGATCTGACAAGGTTTCTACAGCTGGATGCCCTTCCTAACGCCAACCACTCCGTGAGTGTAGTGGGTGCTTTTTACGTGCCACCGGCACAGGTGCCAGGGGAGGCTGGCATCGGCCACGATTGGTTGGTGCTTTTTACATGCCACTGGCACGGAAGCCAATCAAGGCAGCACTGGCATCGACCACGTACGGATAGTACTTTTTACATGTCACCGGCACAGGTGCTAGGAGAGGCTGGCAACAGCCACAATCGGTTGGTGCTTTTTATGTGCCACTGGCATGGAGGCCAGTCAAGGCAGCGCTGGCATCGGCCATGTATGGATGGTGCTTTTTACGTGCCATCGGCCACGTACAGATGGTGCATTTTATGTGCTACCGGCACAGGTATCACAACTGCAATTTCCATTTGATTTTTTGATGTTGATGGTGATGTACTTGACTCAATAGGTCTCCTCGAGCCCAGCAGGTTGCCCTATGATCCAAGGTAAGCACAGCAGGTTGTCCCGCGATCCAAGGCACTTTAAAAAGGCTGGGGCTTCTATGTGAAGCTGGTGCAGGAAACAGCCATGAACTCACATTATTTGTCAGGTCTTCACAGTCACAGCATATCTCCAGAGGTCTCGGTCTTTCATCATTGCCTCTGTGAGATCCAACGTTCAGAGGTCATGCTTACCACCTCATCCCATGTCTAATATATTCATTGATAGCAGCAACAGGAGAGGGTTGATGGTATTGGCAATGTTATCATCATCCGTAGCAGTACAAACATCAATTTACCATCAATTTAACATTTATTTTCTATGCTAGTATGGATTTGATGAATATGTGATTCATAATATCATTATTCTTTTTCAGTTTCGTGTCATATTGTCTGTGATTTATCAAATCTTCAGATAAAAACCTCGTTATCAGTAATAATAAAGCTAGAAGTGCAATAAACAGTTACTCACACAGAATTTGATAATAAACGCTAGAATTCAGATCGCTGTCACTAGCAAGAACTCTTCCAATAAGGAAAACGGGTTGAGAATCTTCCTTTACTTGGAAATTGTAGGGTAAAACTTGGCCATTCTGTAAATGGAAATCAGTGAAATGTTAGATATTTTAAAGAAATTTCTCTCTAATTGCAAAAGAACGTTTAGTTTATCAGATGTTAATAAATACAGACTTAACTAAATACAGATGTTAATAAATACAGACGTAACAAGTTGTTTAGATATATGGTACTATACACACACAATCTGGATGATAATTTTAGTGTAACATGATGAGAATCCTGAGATGATGAGCTGTTACAGAGAATCTTTATGGCAACAGATTCTTTGAGTGACACAAACCTGTTTTGTCACTGATCTTATTATAGCTTACTGCTCCCTTTTACTGAATTTGCATTTTACAAATACCGGACATTAAACGATGATGATAATGATGATAATGATGATGATGATGATGATGAAGTCCTCATGTTTGCAAAAACAAAACCAAAAACAAAAATAAAAAATTTTAATAAAACAGAAACTAATTTTGATGTGTGGCTTATTAAACCTTATTCTATCCAGGTGGCATGTAAAAAGCACCCACTACATTCTTGGAGTGGTTGGCGTTAGGAAGGGCATCCAGCTGTAGAAACTCTGCCAGATCAAGACTGGAGCCTGGTGCAGCCATCTGGTTTGCCAGCCCACAGTCAAACCGTCCAAGCCATGCTAGCACGGAAAGCGGACTTTAAACGACGATGATGATGATGATGATATCTGCATGGACTAGTACTCCCTACATTAAATTTTAATAGAAATTGCTAATGAAGTCAAGGAATTATATAATGACAATATACTGGACCTTGGTGCATCATCAGTCATGTTTCCGCACACTGATAATACAATGTCCTACTCATATTCTAATCCTGACAAAAATTTCCTTAAAAATATGTATAAATATAAGAATTGTACTGGTCACAGGCCTTCAAAACACCCAATGCCTCCATCTTCCCTTAACCCCCCTTGACATTTGCCACCCCATTGTCAACTCACGTTTCTGAAGTTAAATCAGAAATTTATGTAACAAGTTCACAATCAAAATATGAGCTAACACTATGTTATAATGAACTTTTAAAGTAATAAACTCTTTAACCGTTTCACTGACATATTTATGTTGCACTTTTCAGATAATAATTTTAGTGTAGCCTTTTCTGTACCTGATTAAACTCTCAAAATCCCAATGTAAACAAAGAAACATATCCCCTCTATCACTGAGGACAAAACAGGTCAGCTCCTTGCAGATGAGACTGATATGATCAAAAGATGGTCTGCGTATTGCAAAGACCTTTGCAATCACAAACTCAGGGCCAAAACTTAACAAGGCACTAATGGTTACCAGTCACAAGATATGGAAGACAAAGTAGTGACCAAAGGAGTGGACCCAATCACTGAAGAACCCAAAATTAAAGAACGGCCAACTTAATTAGCCACTGTAGCAGATAAAGACAAAAGCTTGCCTGATATGTTCACAACTCCCTGTCTAAACTCCTGCCACAACTTCCTGTCCAAATCTATCCTTTAGGGCACAGTTAAGGGAGAGCAAAAGAGAGGCAGATAGAGAAAATTCTGGTTTGACAACAACAAAGACTGGACAGGTCACATCCCTGCAACCCAGGTATGCATGATAGAGAATAGAGACCAGTGACAACTGCTGACTTCAAAAGCATCTAAAGTGACACTCAAAAAACTAGCTGCACCAGTTAAGGGAATTTGATGATGATGATGATGATGATAGTTGGCTATTACATTTTATATGACTATTACATGTGATATTATATAAGGCATAAAAAGATAACAGAAATCAACTTACGGAAACAGGAAATTTTGGCTTATTGTCATTAACATCTATAATCTTGATTATTAAACGACGTTCAGAATTTTGAGGAACAACATTACTGTCTTGTGCAATTACCTGCAGCTGCAATATTAAGGAAAGAAATGTGTAGCTGTTACTGATGTAAGCAGCAATGGACTACAAAGTCCTCCACATTAAAGAAATTTTACTTATACAAATGGACTACAAAGTCCTCCACATTAAAGAAATTTTACTTATACAAATGGACTACAAAGTCCTCCACATTAAAGAAATTTTACTTATACAAATGGACTACAAAGTCCTCCACATTAAAAATTTTTACTTATACAAATGGACTACAAAGTCCTCCACATTAAAGAAATTTTACTTATACAAATGGACTACAAAGTCCTCCACATTAAAGAATTTTACTTATATACAAATGGACTACAAGTCCTCACATTAAAGAAATTTTACTTATACAAATGGACTACAAAGTCCTCCACATTAAAGAAATTTTACTTATACAAATGGACTACAAAGTCCTCCACATTAAAGAAATTTTACTTATACAAATGGACTACAAAGTCCTCCACATTAAAATTTACTTATACAATGGACTACAAAGTCCTCCACATTAAAGAATTTTACTTATCAATGGACTACAAGTCCTCCACATTAAAGAAATTTTACTTATACAAATGGACTACAAAGTCCTCCACATAAAGAAATTTTACTTATACAAATGGACTACAAAGTCCTCCACACTAAAGAAATTTTACTTATACAAATGGACTACAAAGTCCTCCACACAAAGAAATTTTACTTATACAAATGGACTACAAAGTCCTCCACATTAAGAAATTTTACTTATACAAATGGACTACAAAGTCCTCCACATTAAAGAAATTTTACTTATACAAATGGACTACAAAGTCCTCCACATTAAAGAAATTTTACTTATACAAATGACTACAAAAGTCCTCCACATTAAAGAATTTTACTTATACAAATGGACTACAAAGTCCTCCACATTAAAGAAATTTTACTTATACAAATGGACTACAAAGTCCTCCACATTAAAGAAATTTTACTTATACAAATGGACTACAAAGTCCTCCACATTAAAGAAATTTACTTATACAAATGGACTACAAAGTCCTCCACATTAAAGAAATTTTTACTTATACAAAGGACTACAAAGTCCTCCACATTAAAGAAATTTTACTTATACAAATGGACTACAAAGTCCTCCACATTAAAGAAATTTTACTTATACAAATGGACTACAAAGTCCTCCACATTAAAGAAATTTTACTTATACAAATGGACTACAAGTCCTCCACATTAAAGAAATTTTACTTATACAAATGGACTACAAAGTCCTCCACATTAAAGAAATTTTACTTATACAAATGGACTACAAAGTCCCCACATTAAAGAAATTTTACTTATACAAATGGACTACAAAGTCCTCCACATTAAAGAAATTTTACTTATACAAATGGACTACAAAGTCCTCCACATAAAGAAATTTTACTTATACAAATGGACTACAAAGTCCTCCACATTAAAGAAATTTTACTTATACAAATGGACTACAAAGTCCTCCACACTAAAGAAATTTTACTTATACAAATGGACTACAAAGTCCTCCACATTAAAGAAATTTTACTTATACAAATGGACTACAAAGTCCTCCACATAAAAAATTTTACTTATACAAATGGACTACAAAGTCCTCCACACTAAAGAAATTTTACTTATACAAATGGACTACAAAGTCCTCCACATTAAAGAAATTTTACTATACAAATGGACTACAAAGTCCTCCACATTAAAGAAATTTTACTTATACAAATGGACTACAAAGTCCTCCACATTAAAGAAATTTTACTTATACAAATGGACTACAAGTCCTCCACATTAAGAAATTTTACTTATACAAATGGACTACAAAGTCCTCACACACTAAAGAAATTTTACTTATACAAATGGACTACAAAGTCCTCCACATTAAAGAATTTTACTTATACAAATGGACTACAAAGTCCTCCACATTAAAGAAATTTTACTTATACAAATGGACTACAAAGTCCTCCACATTAAAGAAATTTTACTTATACAAATGGACTACAAAGTCCTCCACCATTAAAGAAATTTTACTTATACAAATGGACTACAAAGTCCTCCACATTAAAGAAATTTTACTTATACAAATGGACTACAAAGTCCTCCACACTAAAGAAATTTACTTTACAACATGGACTACAAAGTCCTCCCATTAAAGAAATTTTACTTATACAAATGGACTACAAAGTCCTCCACATTAAGAAATTTTACTTATACAAATGGACTACAAAGTCCTCCACATTAAGAGATTTTACTTATACAAATGGACTACAAAGTCCTCCACATTAAGAAATTTTACTTATACAAATGGACTACAAAGTCCTCCACATTAAAGAAATTTTACTTATACAAATGGACTACAAAGTCCTCCACATTAAAGAATTTTACTTATACAAATGGACTACAAAGTCCTCCACATTAAAGAAATTTTACTTATACAAATGGACTACAAAGTCCTCCACACTAAAGAAATTTTACTTATACAAATGGACTACAAAGTCCTCCACATTAAAGAAATTTACTTATACAAATGGACTACAAAGTCCTCCACATTAAAGAAATTTTACTTATACAAATGGACTACAAAGTCCTCCACACACTAAAGAAATTTTACTTATACAAATGGACTACAAGTCCTCCACACTAAAGAAATTTACTTATACAAATGGACTACAAAGTCCTCCACACTAAAGAAATTTTACTTATACAAATGGACTACAAAGTCCTCCACATTAAAGAAATTTTACTTATACAAATGGACTACAAAGTCCTCCACATTAAAGAAATTTTACTTATACAAATGGACTACAAAGTCCTCCACATTAAAGAAATTTTACTTATACAAATGGACTACAAAGTCCTCCACATTAAAGAAATTTTTACTTATACAAATGGACTACAAAGTCCTCCACATTAAAGAAATTTTACTTATACAAATGGACTACAAAGTCCTCCACATTAAGAAATTTTACTTATACATGGACTACAAAGTCCTCCACATTAAAGAAATTTTACTTATACAAATGGACTACAAAGTCCTCCACATTAAAGAAATTTTACTTATACAAATGGACTACAAGTCCTCCACATTAAAGAAATTTTACTTATACAAATGGACTACAAAGTCCTCCACATTAAAGAAATTTTACTTATACAAATGGACTACAGTCCTCCACATTAAAGAAATTTTACTTATACAAATGGACTACAAAGTCCTCCACATTAAGAAATTTTACTTATACAAATGGACTACAAAGTCCTCCACATTAAAGAAATTTTACTTATACAAATGACAAATACTACAAGTCCTCCACATTAAAGATTTTACTTATACAAATGGACTACTACAAAGTCCTCCACATTAAAGAATTTTACTTATACAAATGGACTACAAAGTCCTCCACATTAAAGAAATTTTACTTATACAAATGGACTACAAGTCCTCCACATTAAAGAAATTTTACTTATACAAATGGACTACAAAGTCCTCCACATTAAAGAAATTTTACTTATACAAATGGACTACAAAGTCCTCCACATTAAAGAAATTTTACTTATACAAATGGACTACAAAGTCCTCCACATTAAAGAAATTTTACTTATACAAATGGACTACAAAGTCCTCCACATTAAAGAAATTTTACTTATACAAAGGACTACAAAGTCCTCCACATTAAAGAAATTTTACTTATACAAATGGACTACAAAGTCCTCCACATTAAAGAAATTTTACTTATACAAATGGACTACAAAGTCCTCCACACTAAGAAATTTTACTTATACAAATGGACTACAAAGTCCTCCACACTAAAGAAATTTTACTTATACAAATGGACTACAAAGTCCTCCACACTAAAGAATTTTAACTTATACAAATGGACTACAAAGTCCTCCACATTAAAGAAATTTTACTTATACAAATGGACTACAAAGTCCTCCACATTAAAGAAATTTTTACTTATACAAATGGACTACAAAGTCCTCCACATTAAAGAAATTTTACTTATACAATGGACTACAAAGTCCTCCACATTAAAGAAATTTACTTATACAAATGGACTACAAAGTCCTCCACATTAAAGAAATTTTACTTATACAAATGACTACAAAGTCCTCCACATTAAAGAAATTTTACTTATACAAATGGACTACAAAGTCCTCCACATTAAAGAAATTTTTACTTATACAATGGACTACAAAGTCCTCCACATTAAAGAAATTTTACTTATACAAATGGACTACAAAGTCCTCCACACTAAAGAAATTTTACTTATACAAATGGACTACAAAGTCCTCCACACTAAAGAAATTTTACTTATACAATGGACTACAAAGTCCTCCACACTAAAGAAATTTTACTTATACAAATGGACTACAAAGTCCTCCACACTAAAAAATTTTACTTATACAAATGGACTACAAAGTCCTCCACATTAAAGAAATTTTACTTATACAAATGGACTACAAAGTCCTCCACATTAAAGAAATTTTACTTATACAAATGGACTACAAAGTCCTCCACATTAAAGAAATTTTACTTATACAAATGACTACAAAGTCCTCCACATTAAAGAAATTTTACTTATACAAATGGACTACAAAGTCCTCCACATTAAAGAAATTTTACTTATACAAATGGACTACAAAGTCCTCCACATTAAAGAATTTTACTTATACAAATGGACTACAAAGTCCTCCACATTAAGAAATTTTACTTATACAAATGGACTACAAAGTCCTCCACATTAAAGAAATTTTACTTATACAAATGGACTACAAAGTCCTCCACATTAAAGAATTTTACTTATACAAATGGACTACAAGTCCTCCACATTAAAGAAATTTTACTTATACAAATGGACTACAAAGTCCTCCACATTAAAGAAATTTTACTTATACAAATGGACTACAAAGTCCTCCACATTAAAGAAATTTTACTTATACAAATGGACTACAAAGTCCTCCACATTAAAGAAATTTTACTTATACAAATGGACTACAAAGTCCTCCACATTAAAGAAATTTTACTTATACAAATGGACTACAAAGTCCTCCACATTAAAGAAATTTTACTTATACACAATGGACTACAAAGTCCTCCACATTAAAGAAATTTTACTTATACAAATGGACTACAAAGTCCTCCACATAAAGAAATTTTACTTATACAAATGGACTACAAAGTCCTCCACATTAAAGAAATTTTACTTATACAAATGGACTACAAAGTCCTCCACATTAAAGAAATTTTACTTATACAATGGACTACAAACCAAGTCCTCCACACTAAAGAATTTTACTTATACAAATGGACTACAAAGTCCTCCACATTAAAGAAATTTTACTTATACAAATGGACTACAAAGTCCTCCACACTAAAGAAATTTTACTTATACAAATGGACTACAAAGTCCTCCACACTAAAGAAATTTTACTTATACAAATGGACTACAAAGTCCTCCACATTAAAGAAATTTTACTTATACAAATGGACTACAAAGTCCTCCACATTAAAGAAATTTTACTTATACAAATGGACTACAAAGTCCTCCACACTAAAGAAATTTTACTTATACAAATGGACTACAAAGTCCTCCACACTAAAGAAATTTTACTTATACAAATGGACTACAAAGTCCTCCACACTAAAGAAATTTTACTTATACAAATGGACTACAAAGTCCTCCACATTAAAGAATTTTACTTATACAATGGACTACAAAGTCCTCCACATTAAAGAAATTTTACTTATACAAATGGACTACAAAGTCCTCCACATTAAAGAAATTTTACTTATACAATGGACTACAAAGTCCTCCACATTAAGAAATTTTACTTATACAAATGGACTACAAAGTCCTCCACATTAAAGAAATTTTACTTATACAATGGACTACAAAGTCCTCCACATTAAAGAAATTTACTTATACAAATGGACTAC
The DNA here is from genome assembly GCF_006345805.1 of Octopus sinensis. Classification (NCBI taxonomy): domain Eukaryota; kingdom Metazoa; phylum Mollusca; class Cephalopoda; order Octopoda; family Octopodidae; genus Octopus; species Octopus sinensis. Next base: position 195,092,281 of record NC_042998.1, on the reverse strand, counting down.
AAAGTCCTCCACATTAAAGAAATTTACTTATACAAATGGACTACAAAGTCCTCCACATTAAAGAAATTTTACTTATACAAATGACTACAAAGTCCTCCACATTAAAGAAATTTTACTTATACAAATGGACTACAAAGTCCTCCACATTAAAGAAATTTTACTTATACAAATGGACTACAAAGTCCTCCACATTAAAGAAATTTTACTTATACAAATGGACTACAAAGTCCTCCACATTAAAGAAATTTTACTTATACAAATGGCTACTACAAAGTCCTCCACATTAAAGAAATTTTACTTATACAAATGGACTACAAAGTCCTCCACATTAAAGAAATTTTACTTATACAAATGGACTACAAAGTCCTCCACATTAAAGAAATTTTACTTATACAAATGGACTACAAAGTCCTCCACATTAAGAAATTTTACTTATACAAATGGACTACAAAGTCCTCCACATTAAAGAAATTTTACTTATACAAATGGACTACAAAGTCCTCCACACTAAAGAAATTTTACTTATACAAATGGACTACAAAGTCCTCCACACTAAAGAAATTTTACTTATACAAATGGACTACAAAGTCCTCCACACTAAAGAAATTTTACTTATACAAATGGACTACAAAGTCCTCCACATTAAAGAAATTTTACTTATACAAATGGACTACAAAGTCCTCCACATTAAAGAAATTTTACTTATACAAATGGACTACAAAGTCCTCCACATTAAAGAAATTTTACTTATACAAATGGACTACAAAGTCCTCCACACTAAAGAAATTTTACTTATACAAATGGACTACAAAGTCCTCCACATTAAAGAAATTTTACTTATACAAATGGACTACAAAGTCCTCCACATTAAAGAAATTTTACTTATACAAATGGACTACAAAGTCCTCCACATTAAAGAAATTTTACTTATACAAATGGACTACAAAGTCCTCCACATTAAAGAAATTTTACTTATACAAATGGACTACAAAGTCCTCCACATTAAAGAAATTTTACTTATACAAATCACTGCTATTTTCTATAGATTTTTAAGTTTAATTTGCTTTTTATCAATGACTTACCACTCAACTATAAAACAGAAATAGTGTTTATATTTGTCTTGACAAAGTGAAGCCATGTAAAGAGATTTTTCTAAGTGAACAATATAGTACTCTGCTCACTATTCAATTCAAACTCACAACCCTTCCAAAGTCCATCCCCAAAGTCCATCCCCTCCTCACCGTGGTGGGGACGCTGGCAACGGGTAGTGTCAGAGCTATGCCGTCGGGAACTTCAGTTCCTGGTAGGGCCACCCAAGGCGGATTGGTCTGATACCGAGTGGTATTAGGGCCACAACCCGGCAGATGGGGCTCTGGTAAAAATCCTCGGAGTGTCTGCTTCGGCATCCGGTGGCTCCTCGGTCGTTCTGTCCCTGTATCTGTGGACAATCTGCGGCAAACAGGATGTCTCCACATGCGGGATTGTTAGGGACCACTTGTGAAATCCGCATATTACCACGAAACTTCTTCCATGAGTAGAAGAAGCCGACTCAACCCGCCCAGGGTGAATGTCGCCACAAGTACAAGTAAGTACAACCCTTCCACGTGTATTTCCAACCATCACACCACAACTTAAGAATTTTTAGAATATAAAATGACTTCTTACTGTGTATGAGTCTTTTTCTTCTCGGTCAAAAATTCTGAGTGCTGAAATCACACCTGTTAAAGGATTGATGTAGAATTCATTGGTTGACTGGGAAGTTAATGAACTAGCGAGAAACATGTACTTTATTCGACCTTTTGGTCCTGTGTCTGGACTTTCTGCTCTCACTCGATAGACAAACATTCCTTTGTACTGGCTCTGAAACATTAAAAAACACATTTACTAGAGTTTTGCAACAATGATTATTAAATTTTTAATTATTTAATAACTTAATCAGTGGAAGAAGTATAGTACCCTTGATTTTCCCAAGTCTTTGAATTGGTTTATTATTTTTTTACATAAGCACTAGGCCACAGAGTTTGACAAGCAGCAGGGAGGGGTTATCGGTCGGTGGGCGCCGGTGCCCCTCGCATTTTTGTTCATTATCTGTTTCTTTATTACCCACAAAAGGGCTAAACACAGAGGGGACAAACAAGGACAGACAAACGGATTAAGTCGATTACATCAACCCCAGTGCGTAACTGGTACTTTATTTAATCAACCCCGAAAGGATACAAGGCAAAGTCGACCTCGGCGGAATTTGAGCTCAGAACGTAGTGGCAGACAAAATGCAGTTAAACATTTCGCCTGGCGTGCTAACGTTTCTGCCACCTTGCCGCCTTTTTTGTTCATTATCATCCTCATCTCATTTATGTGTTTGTCCAGCCTGCAGCTACTCATCTATGTACGGCTTTCATGGCCAATTTTATGAATAAAAGCAGCAGAGAGTATAGTTGATTATATCAACCTAAGTACTTGACTGGCTCAGTTGATCTCTGCAGATTTTGAACTCAGAACATTGGAAATTATAACTAACAATGGCAAAGCATTTTGATCAATGTTTTTATGAGTGCCCATCTGATATACTAAATAATAATGAAACATC
>NC_042998.1:195062194-195082194 GCF_006345805.1 Octopus sinensis | reverse complement strand
AAAGTCATGGAAGCTGTGTTGTTTTCTGACTTTGTAAACATGTCCACGGGTGTTAGACAGGTGGAGTTTGAAAAGGTGCTCAGAGTTATTGTTAGTAAGATGGTTAATAATTTTATGGGTGTCTGCCAAGTCAGCTGCCAGATGTCGGAGTTTCAATGTGTCCATGCCCAGGGAAGTAAGGCGTTCAGAATATGGCAAATGCCTGATGGAGGGTATTCTCTGGGTTGCACGTCGCTGAATGGCTTCCAGACAATTAATATCCTGGGCAAGATACGGGTTCCAGACCGGTGATGCAAATTCCAGGCGAGGTCGCACCATAGTAGACATGTCCACAGGTGTTAGACAGGTGGAGTTTGAAAAGGTGCTAAGGGTTATTGTTTGTAAGATGGTTGATAATAATTCCACTTTGTTTCTCAGGGTCTCCATCAATTTGGTGCTGTGCAGTATTTATTGCTATGTAATGTAACTTAACTGTTTGTGCTTCCTTCGTAAAAGTAAAACATTAAAATTATTCTTTCTATTCCTTCAGAATAATCTGACGCCAGATCCAAACCCCAACACATTTGATTTTCATGATGAAACGGTATCCTCTGATCCAGATGAGTTTAAAAAGGTGCTCAGAGTTATTGTTTGTAAGATTAAAAGCACCAACCGATCATGGCCGATGCCAGACTCCCCTGGTACCTGTGCCGGTGGCACATAAAAAGCACCCACTACACTCGTGGAGTGGTTGGCATTAAGAAGGGCATCCAGCTGTAGAAACTCTGCCAGATCAGACTGGAGCCTGGTGCAGCCCCTGACTTCCCAGACCCCGGTCGAACCGTCCAACCCGTGCTAGTGCAGAAAACAGACATTAAACGATGATGATGATGATGATGGTATGAAGCAAAAAACTTTCAAAAAGATGTTTTATAAACTGGAGTGGTTGGTGTTAGGAAGGGCATCCAGCTTTAGAAACTCTGTCAAATCAAGATTGGAGCCTGGTGCAGCCATCTGGTTCGCCAGTCCTCAGTCAAAATCATCCAACCCATGCTAGCATGGAGAGCGGACGTTAAACGATGATGATGATGATGATGATGAAAATGTTAAAATGTTTGTAGATCATTTATTTGCCAAGCTGTCTACAGTTTTGGCGTTAACATGTTTTTGCACTGTCCACTGAGCTGTTTACAATTTGATGTTAATCTATTTTTACCCTGTTCACAGAGCTGCCAACAGTTTAATGTTAATCTGTCTTTGTACTGTTAATCAAGTTGTCTACAGTTGGTGATAATCCGTCTTTGCACTGTTCCCCGAGTTGTCTAGCTTGATGTTTACTTGGTATTGTTTAATATTCCTCTGCTTCCTTATAGTCATATGTTTATCTCTGTAATTTTCAAAGTTCGACTAAATTTATAGTTGTCTAATGTTCACATGTTTTGCTAGTATTAAATGTACACAAGCTAGTTGTTGTATCAGTCACAGGTCAACCCCGATCCTGTAGACCCCGATCCTGATCAAAAGTACTCCAACCATAGTGGAAGTGCATGGCTAAGTGGCTGATCGTAAGATTATGGTTTCAATCCCTGGACCAAGTGACATGTTGTATTCTTGAGCAAGACACTTCATTTCGTATTGCTCCAGTTCACTCAGCTAGCAAAAATGAGTAATCCTGTGAGGGACTGGCGTCCCATCCAGGTGGGGAATATCTATGCCATGAAACCTGGAAACCAGCCCTTATGATTTGGTACGACTCAAGAAAGTAACTTTACTTTACTATTCCAACCATAGCAGCCAATTCTTTTTCAAACAGCTACAAACATTGTAGCTGGAATAACAAGATACAATGTGCCCTTTATTAAAAGAGAATAGGATATTTTGAGAAAGATTTTGCTGCTATATCTAGCTAGCTGAATGACTTTGTAGTGCACCAGTCCTGTAACTCTGACTTTCTAGGAGAGATTGCAAAGAGTTTCACAAGAAATAAATAGGCTAATTGTATCTTTTATTTTTTGTCTTTTACTTGTTTCAGTCATTAGACTGCGACCATGCTGGGGCACAACCTTGAAGAATTTTAGTTGAATGACTTGACCTCAGTACTTTTTTTTAAGCCCGGTACTTATTCTATCAATCTCTTTGCTGAAACTCTGAGTTACAGGGATGTAAACACATCAACACCAGTTGTCAAGCAGTGGGTGGGGGGGAGAACAAACACAGACACAATGAAACACACACACATCACACACACACACACACACACACACATACATCGGATGCCAGTCAGGTGGCAGGTACCAGCGCCACCTGACTGGCATCCGTGTCAGTGACACGTAAAAGCACCAACTGATCGTGGCCATTTGCCAGCCTCCTCTGGCCCCTGTGCCGGTGGCACGTAAAAATCACCACGGAGTGGTTGGCATCAGGAAGAGTATCCGGCTGTAGAAACACTGCCAGATCAGACTGGAGCCTGGTGCAGCCTCATGGTTTCCCAGACCCTTGGTCAAACTGTCCAACCCATGCTAGCATGAAAAACGGACATTAAACGATGATGATATATACAATGGGTTTCTTTCAGTTTCTATCTACCAAATCCACTCACAAGTCTTTGGTCAACCCGAGGCTATAGTAGAAGACACTTGCTCAAAGTACCGCACAGAGGGACTGAACCCAAACCCATGTGGTTGAGAAACAAGCTTCTTACCACAGCCACATGCATTTTAAAAATTATTTTGGGGTTTAATTCTACATTCATTATTTCTATTATATATGTATAGTATATTCCCTAACATTGGGAAATATTCTGTAAGTAGTAAGAAAGCTCTATAAGAAAAAATTCTTCCGAATAAAGAATTGCCAGGAAATCTAGTCTAAACAAGTTTTTGGTTAAGATGAAATTTCTTAAACCGTTTTTGTAGCATGTACTCTCTCTCTCTCTCTCTCTCTCTCTCTCTTTTACTTGTTTCAGTCATTTGACTGCGGGCATACTGGAGCACCATCTTTAGTCGAGCAAATCAACCCTAGGACTTATTCTTTGTAAGCCTAGTACTTGTTCCATCGGTCTCTTTTGCCGAACTGCTAAGTTACAGGGACGTAAACACACCACCATCGGTTGTCAAGCGATGTTGGGGGGAGACAAACACAGACACACAAACATATACACACACATACATATATATATATATATATAAAACGGGCTTCTCTGAGTTTCCATCTACCGACACTACCAAAGTTTTATGACTTGCTTAATTTCTTATGAAATTTAACATTATGAAAGAGAAACAAAAGATTAATAAACACATAGGCGCCGGAGTGGCTGTGTGGTAAGTAGCTTGTTTACCAACCACATGGTTCCGGGTTTAGTCCCACTGCGTGACACCTTGGGCAAGTGTCTTCTACTATAGCCTCGGGCCGACCAAAGCCTTGTGAGTGGATTTGGAAGACGGAAACTGAAAGAAGCCCGTCGTATATATGTATATATATATATATATATATGCGTGTGTGTCTAACCCTAGCATTGTTTGACAACCAATGCTGGTGTGTTTATGTCTCCGTAACTTAGCGGTTCGGCAAAAGAGACCGATAGAATAAGTACTGGGCTTACAAAAAGAATAAGTCCTGGGGTCGAGTTGCTCGATTAAAGGCGGTGCTCCAGCATGGCCGCAGTCAAATGACTGAAACAAGTAAAAAGAATATATAATTTTTATGTTGGGTTTCCTTGAGAATGCAATCTATTTCAAGAGTTCTACCAGAATAAAAAGATTGGGAAATGCTGGTGGAAATGCTCTCTCCTTGCCAAAGAAAACAATTTTTATTGCTATTACACCTCCATCAGCCCTGTGGTCATCTCATCTTTTTTTCTATGTGCATGAAAACTGGGAATACATAATTCAATATACACCTTTCTAAGATGGTGAGGAGTATTTAGCTGCTGTTTCTAGTAGACTGAGGTTATTCTTATCTTGTAAGGGAAACAGTAATTATCCCAGCTGGAAAATAAATATAATCTTGTGTTAAATAAAAATATGCAAACCCTTTCTAATACCAGTGATCTTGAAAATATATGAATGTCAGTTGTTCCCCAGTCTACCCACTTCTATTCCAACAAATTGTCAAAAGAATAGAAATTCTTACCGTGAAGGTATCTATTCCAAAACTTTTTGTGGCATCTTCAATGCTATAAAGTACATTTCCATATGTTCCTTTGTCTACGTCAGAGGCTGAAACGAATCCAACTTTCTCACCTGGTGGGGAGTTTTCTTCGATAGAGAAACTGTAAATTGGCTGAAACAAAGGGAAATATGAAATTATCAGTGAATTATTAATTGGAAAATGGTGAGGAGTTTTAATAAAACTGAAACATGTCCATAGTTGACACTCTAAGTTAGAACTTGTGCTGACTTTTTCCCCTCATTGGAAGCATAATTCTAATTTTATATGAACTGAGATATCAGGGTTATCTCCCCTGTTTTCATTAATCAGATTTAATTATTGAACCTCTTCGTTACTGTCTCGATGAAGTAAATATTTGTTGTTCATTTCATTAACCCTTTCGTTACTGTATTTATTTTAAGATGCTCTGTGTTTCTTTCAATTGTTTTAAATGCAACAAAGAATTTAGTAAAATAACTTAGTTATCATTCAGCTAGTGTTAGGAACATAAATTGTGACTAAGGTTTGGTGGAAGATTTTAATTCAGAATTTTTGAAAACAAGACATTTGTACTACAGAGCCAGAGCCAGAGCCAGTTTCAGCCAGGTTGCTATCAAAAGGGTTAAGAATTGTTTCTCTTTTATTTATTTTAACCCTTTCATTACTGCATTTATTTTAATATGCTCTGTGTTTCTTTCAATTGCTTTAAATATAACAAAGAATTTAGTAAAATAACTTAGCTATCATTCAGCTAGTGTTAGGAACATAAATTGTGACTAAGGTTTGGTGGAAGATTTTGATGCAAAACTTATGAAAACAAGACATTTGTACCGAGCCAGAGCCGGTTTTGGCCGGGTTGGTAACGAAAGGGTTAAAGGAGCAAACAATTATTTCTTCTTCTTCTTCAGGTAGTTGCTGATTAACAGCAACAAGGTTGTTCTGTTTCATGAAGGCCTTCGTGTCTTTACTGTTTCTATTGGTGCTTTTGCTAAAGTGAAGAGTGGATCTGTATGTCCCAGCAGAGCATTAAAATTCCCACCAATTAAGAGAAAATTCTGCACTGGGATTGCACTGATTGTGTTTGCGAGTTCCTGACAGGATTGCTCAACATCTGGAAGTTCAGTGTTGGCTGTAGTAGCATTGACCAATAGCTACTTGGTTTCCTAACAGTACATTTCTCAATACTGATGCAGGCATTATGAGTTTTTGGAAAAAGTAAGACATGCTCCTGCATTGGCACCAGATGTCTTCTTTTTCCATGCTGATAATGTTATAAGAAAGTATCCTCTTCCATAGGTGGCTTATCATGCATGTTTCAATGATCCTGTAGGTAAATGATGTTAAAGCTATATATAGTTACAGTGAGGGTCATAGCCCAACTAATTAGGGAGAGAGTTAGGCTAGATAAGATGCAGTTTGGTTTTGTTATCACTTTCAAATTTGCCGCCTTATTTCATGATTGCCTCAAAATTTATGACCCTATGCCTTAAACTTTCTAAAATTTGTAACCATATGTTGTGATCTCAGCAAAATTTATAATCTCCAAAAAATTTGACAATGTGACATGACCTCCTTGTGACTAAATTTATAACCTTCTGTAATCTCTAAAAATTATGATCTTATACTGTGACCTCCACAAAATTTGTCAGCTTGTGCCATGACCTCAAATTTGTGGGTTTTTTATCGTGATCTCCACAGAATTTATGATGTGTCATGACTGGTCCAAATGCAGAAACAATATAATGTATATGGAAAAAGGAAAAATATATAGAAAACATATACGAAAGTACATATGAAAAAATAAATCACAAATGATGTTTTGAAATAACTGAAATGTTACTTACAGCCTTGAATAATGGATTATTATCATTTATGTTCTTAATTGTGACTAAAACAGTGGCTGTGGCAGTCATTTTGGGTTCAACATTATCCCAAGCATAGGCCAAGAATGAGAGATCTTCAATAACTTCGAAATCAATTCGCTTATTCACAGTTACCACGCCTAACATGGATAAATAGAGGGAAGAATACATAGAGATATACATTACGATTATAATTATCAATATTTACCCTTTCTTTTACAGTAACATTTCTATTGTTGTTTGATCCTAATTCAGTTCTGATCAAGCACCTGGAAGGGACGCTGGTCCATCACAGGTGGGGTGCAAGATGCAGGAGGACCGAGTGAGAGAAAGTTGTGGTGAAAGAGTCAGCAGAAATTCACCATTACCTTCTACCGGAGCCGCATAGAGCTTAGGTGTTTCGCTCATAAACACACACATCACCCGGTCTGAGATTCGAACCCGCGATCCTTCAACCGCAAGTCCGCTGCTCTAACCACTAGGCCATGTGCCTCCACAAGTGAGGACCATACTGCACAATCTATACTGTGGCTTGGATTTCTGGACATGCTCTCTCTCTCTCTCTCTCTCTCTCCCTCTCTCCCCCTCTCTCTCTCCCTCTCTCCCCCTTCTCTCTCTCTCTCCCTCTCCCCCCTCTCTCTATCTCTCTTTCTCTTAACTGTCCAGTCAACTTTGGCACACCTGTAGATTCTGGTGTTCACAAGAGTGGTATAGTGTTTGTACAAATATCATAATCAGCAGCAACAGCATATGTGTGTATGTATACATGCATGTATGTATATGTGTCTGTGCACTTATATGTGTTATGTGCCCGTGTGGTAAGAAGCTTACTTCCCGTCCACATGGTTCCAAGTTCAGTCCTACTGCGTGGTACATTGGGCAAGCGTCTTCTACTATAGCTTCAGGCCAACCAAAGCCTTGTGAGTAGATATGGTAGACAGAAACTGAAAGAAGCCCATCATATTTATTTTTTCATTCTTTTATTTGTTTCAGTCATTTGACTGCAGCCATACTGGAGCACCACCTACAAGGGTCTAACTGAACAAATTGACCCTAGAACTTACTTTTTAAGCCTAGTACTTATTCTATCAGGCTCTTGTGCCAAGCTGCTAAGTTACAGGGATGTAAACACACCAACACCAGTTGTCAAGCGATGATGGGGTGGGACAAACATAGATACAAAGGCACACACACATAGATATATACATACATATCATTATATATATATACAAAATTTAGAGGATTGACCACTAAAAGTGGACAGCCTGTATGCTAGATATAGATGTCAAAATCTCCATTTTCCACAGAAAATGTTCTCAAGAAAAAAATTCAGCAAAAAACCAAAAGTGCTTTTTGGTTAATTTTTTCTTGAGAACACATTCTTCGTGGAAAATGGCGATTTTCACGTCTATATCTAGCATACAGGCTGTCCACTTTTAGCGGTCAATCCTCTAAATTTTGTATGTAAAAAATTTTTAATCTTCGGATTTTTTTAAATATGCTAGGCCACTGGTTTTAATTGATTAATATCAATTTCTACCCTTATTTAATTATATATATATATATATATATTATAATAATAATAATATTAGGGAATAAATTATTATTCCAACCTTACAGGTAAAATTCAGTATAATCATATTCTACTGAATTTCATAATATATAATATATAATATATGTAAATTTAGAGACGAACCACAACTCAGTCAATGAAGAACCCGTCCAAACCATGCTGTGTGACATATACCATACAAAATACTAATCTAAAATTTTAATAATATATAATATTGAACAGTAAGATTATTACAGTCATATAATATATCAGAGCAAATACTTTTAAAATCACAGTGAATACCATACAAAGAAAACAGTCATCATAAAAATATTAATCTAAAATCAAATAAAGTATAAATTGAACAATAAAATTAATACAATAATATAATGTATAAAAGTAAGTACTTGTACATTGACTACACGTGTTTTGTGGCTGCATTAGGACTATATAAAATCATATAAGAAAACCATATCCAAATTCATTAGAATGGAAAAATTATTTTACTCCCAAAAACAGTCACTCTTCAGGTCAAATTTCTAAAAAAACCTAAAAACTAAAAGCTTAACTTACCTCATAATATGATAAGGAATAAAAATATATATATAAAGAAACAAAACCTGTAATGTAATCCCTAAGTTAAAGACATTAATATTATTCAAATAGAGTATTACTGTGAACAATAATACTTTATTTGAATATTGTTCACAATAATACTTTATTTGAATATTTTAGTTTGTAACTTTTAATAATATTAATGTCTTTAACTTACAATAATACTTTATTTGAATATTTTAGTTTGTAACTTTTAATAATATTAATGTCTTTAACTTAGGGATTACACACACACACACACACACACATAGATATGTATGTGTATATCTATTCATATTCTTATGACACACCTGTCTTTGTTTTGGCAAAGTTAATGCTTACTAAGCCTATTCCATGGAGTCGTTGGTATAAGGAAAGGCATCCAGCCATAAAAACCATGCCAACACAGACAGTAAGCCATGATGCAGTCTTCTGCCTAGCCAGCTCCTGTAAACCCATTCAACCCATACCAGCATGGAAAGCAGATGTTAAAAGATGAAAATGATGAGGATGATATATATTAATTTTGTACGGTGGCTTAACAAATATAAGCTTTACTGAAACAATGGCAGCTGGGTTGTAAGAATATGCACAAACACACACGCACACAAATTAAAGTTAAAACAAAGTATATAACAAAAAGGAAGAGAAATAAGTGAAACAAATATTGGCAAACCTTTATTGGCAACAAAATATCCCTTGGTCTCTGCTAGTTCATAACCTTCAATCGAACCGTCATCATCAATAGCATTCAGTGTTATTACCGAACTACCAACTGACTGTTCCTCATTCAAGGTAACTCTGTAGAAAGGTGTCGATGGAGTCCATGGCTGAGTGAACCTTGGTGGTATTTTGTTCACGTCTAATATATTTATAATGATGGTACCTGAAAAATAACACTTTTCAAATATATATGTGTACATATGGAACACACGGAAGTGGGAAATTTAGGAAGACATGGGATGAAGTACTGAAGACAACCTCAGGAAGCTGAACTTTTCAGGTGAGATGACAGGATCGAGATACCTGGTGCCTTGCCATACTCAAGAAGCCCCATAACCCCAAATCAGAAGTGTTAAGATCAAATATTTTGGTGGCATAAAGCACTCATGGCAGTGTCAAGTAAAATCACTTGTGCATTGATACATAAAAACACCTATATGGTGTCACAAAGAAGCAGTCATGTAAAGGTGCCCATGCAGTGCCACATAAAAGCACACATGTGGTGTCGTATAAAAGGGCCCATGCGATACCTATTTCTTTACTACCCACAAGGGGCCAAACACAGAGAGGACAAACAAGGATAGACACATGGATTAAGTCGATTATATTGACCCCAGTGCATAACTGGTACTTACTTAATCGACCCCAAAAGGATGAAAGGCAAAGTCAACCTTGGCGGAATTTGAACTCAGAATATGCAGACGCAATATGGCTACGCATTTCGCCTGGCATGCTAACGTTTCTGCCAGCTTGCCGCCTTATGCGATACCATGTGAAAAAGCACCCATGCAGTGTCATGTAAAAGCAGCCAGCACACTCTGGGAAGTGGTTGGTATTAGGAAGAGCATCCAGCCATAGAGACCATGCCAAATCAAACACAAAAGACAAATACATATTGATATATCCATATACAGATATTCATAAGTTTTCATCTACTAAATCCACTCACAAGGCACATTTGCCCAAGGTGTCACACAGTGAGATTGAACCCAGTACTATGTGACTGGGAAGCAAACTTCTCACCACACAGTCATGCCTGCATCAGTAATCCGGAGAAGGTTTGTTTTATCAATCACCCACTGAAAAATCCACAAGTGTCTGTAGACAATTTTTACATTTACAAACAAGAACAGGATGAGCAAGTCATAAGTCCTTTTATTACATCAATTTACAATTGTTTCATTGCAATATAATCTCATGAATATTGCAGCATTACACAATAACATATGCAACAACTTATTCATGAAGTCTCAAACTCAACTCATTGGAATTATGTATAAAATTCAAATTACATGTGAATGAAACTATTTGACGTATAAAATATATATATATAAATATATAAATAAAATACAGGAATTTTGTTAATTCGTCGTTCAACTCCATTCTTTCATTTATTTGTATTTAAAAAAACACACAAATTTCCACATGATAGCACGTGATCTCTGCTCTAGGCATGTAGCTTCAACCGTGTTTTTCTGACGTGAATTTGCTACCCAGGTATCGGTTAACCGAATTATCCATAATAAGATAATTCATTCAACTACTCAATTATTCTATATATAAATATATATATATAAATATATGAGGGAATATCCTATTTTTCACCCTCATTTTGATTTTTGATTTTGATTTTAATTTTATATATATATATATATATATATATATATATATATATACATGACAATTTCCATGGAAAAAGTATCCAAAAACTCATCAAAATACAGTTAGCTATCAATATTTTATTGATTGTTTTAAAGAGCTGTTAAAAATGTTACACATATTTATCTATTCAATCGTAATGTATAAGATATGATATATTCACCTATTCACAGCCAAAACTATGTGATATTTCTTTATCTTCTGTATGATATTGGTAGCCAGAGCGGATATCTGGCCTCCGTGCTGGTGGCATGTAAAAGACACCATTTGAGCGTGATCGTCACCAGCATCGCCTTACTGGCACCTGTGCCTGTGGCATGTATATAAAGATTCAAGTGAGGTCATTGCCAGTACCGCCTGACTGGCCCTCGTGCCGGTGGCATGTAAAAGCACCCACTACACTCTCGGAGTGGTTGGCGTTAGGAAGGGCATCCAGCTGTAGAAACTCTGCCAGATCAAGATTGAAGCCTGGTGCAGCCATCTGGTTCGCCAGCCCTCAGTCATTCGTCCAACCCATGCTAGCATGGAAAGCGGACGTTAAACGATGAATGATGAACAAAAAGATGGAACATGGCAATCATTAATGAAGTTTTAAGGATGATGAATAACTGATGTTTTTTTCTCAGTATGTGACTATTTTCCAGGGTGAGATATAAACTATTTTATTTGGTTGATAGTTGGAAATTCCTCAAAAAAATATTAATAGCAGTGTCTGTAAGAAATCACTAGTTCTAATATGGAGCCATTAATGTAAGGGAAAGAGTGTTCAATAATATAATAATAATAATAATGAAATTATTGTATACAGTGCTCAGGTGCACCACAACTTGTCAGAAAGTGCATATAAAGTACATGCAGTAATGTAGAAATGTCTGGAAAGCGAACAATGTATGAGTCAGATACATGTTTGCGTGTATATGGAGGGGAGAAAATCAAGTGTAGTGTTGGCGAATCTCAGGAAGCATGGAAGTTTTGAAGGATACAATGCTCCGACAACTAACAACTGATGCCAGCAGTTTGTTCCATGCTTCAGCAACTCTCAGCGTGAAGAACCAATCAATTTTATGTGAGTCGATATTATCACTTTACTCACTCACAAACATCCACTTGATGAAACATAGAAGATAATCTCTATACTAGAACCTGCATGAGACTTTACTACACTCACCTGTGCCTGTTTGATCCACACCAGCTGTATCGACTGCTTGTACTGTGTGAGTAATCAAACTCACTCGGTCTCGGTTTAAATCCTTAGCAATGAAGATTTTACCAGTGTCTGGATCCATCCTAAATAAATTCTGAAAGCAAAGAATGAGAAAAGAAGAGACAATATTTTTTTATGTTCATAAATATATTAAATTTTGTTGTTGTTGTTGCTGTTGCTGTTGAGCGAAGCGGTCTTCATCCCAGAGCTTGCAAGATGGGAGAAGTCTGAAACGTGGGCCTTTGCTATCCGTAAGACCCGCAGAAGAGAAAGCAGGTCAATCCCCTACACCGAGGGCATCGACGGATGGATGAATGCGCATCCAGGCTCAGCAGTTGCATAGGAAGTCGGGGACAACAGGAAGAAAGAGTGAGAGAAAGTTGGGGCGAAAGTGTATAACAGGGGTTGCCACCACCCCCTGCCGGAGCCGCATGGAGCTTTAGGTGTTTTCGCTCAATAAACATACACAATGGCCGGTTTGGGAATCGAAACCACGATCCTACGACCGCGAGTCCGCTGCCCTAACCACTGGGCTATTGCGCCTCCTGTTGTTGTTGTCCATAGAAAGGGACAAGCCTATTGCTCTCAAATTCTTACATTTACAAAAAGAGAACATAATTGAGTTCCATGCTGTTGTCATGTTGGCTTTTTGTTGGTGTGTGTTGTGTTGTTGATGACCATCATCACATGGTCTAGCTGGATGTAACTCAGGAAGTTTTAACTTTTAACATGTTTATTGCTGGACATGATTTATTGTGTTCGCCATGTTTTGAAAAAAAGATGTAGATATTATATAAACACTGACTGGGTGGAAAGAACAATGCTGTGACTCACGAAGGTCAGCTAAAGTACAGCACGTGTGAGCTTTCAAGGTGGTTTGCTCTTAGCAGTCTGCCTTCTGTGAGTGTCCAAGATGTCTTGTCTAGACAGTCTGCCTTTACTCAAATGCCCGAAGCTGTGTTGCTGAATTAGATGCTAAATGATTTTTATAGGATGAGAAAGGGGATGAATTTTAGATCAGCAGAGGAGCCACAAATCATACCACAGCTGCATGTCGATTGGTTGATTTATAGATCGATCTCATGAAACTGTGGTGGCTAACTGAATATCTTGCAGTTGGGGTTCAAATCCTCACACCAGCTCAATAATAATTTCCAGTATATCAGATGTAGATAATGGTTTCTTGGAATAGAGTAAGGTCATAGCGCTATAAACAGGAGTGGTAACTAAAGTAGATATAAGTCACAGTGGTATTGGTATCTAGTGGTAGTGTAAAAGAATCTAGAGGAGAGTTGGTGATAGTGGTATGTGCATGTGAATGTAGCTAAAGTAGAAATAGGTGGTAGTGATATGGACATGTGATGGTAGCTATTGTAGAGGCAACCGATTCCCATATAGACATCCAAATATAGCTATTGTAGAGTAAGTGGTAATGATGAAAGATGGTACAAATGTGTGATGGTAGTGAATGGAAGTTACGGCAGATTTAGGAGAAGATGGTATGGACATGTGATGGTAGCTAGAAGAGTGGTATATGGCAGTGGTGGTGGTGGTGGTGGTGGTGGTGGTGGTGGTGGGTGTGGTGGTCGTCGTTGTGGTAGTGGTGGTCGTGGTCGTGGTGGTACAGATATGGAATGCTGGTACAGATGTGTGATGGCAATGTCAGTAGATCTTTATAACAGTAGGGGAAGGTGATGCTGGTATAGACATAAAGTGGCCAGCTGGCAGAATCGTTAGCACGCTGGGCAAAATGCTTAGCGGTATTTCGTCTGCCGCTATGTTCTGAGTTCAAATTCTGCCGAGATCGACTTTGCCTTTCATCCTTTCAGGGTTGATTAAATAAGTACCAGTTATGCACTGGGGTCGATATAATTGACTTAATCCGTTTGTCTGTCCTTGTTTGTCCTTTCTGTGTTTAGTCCCTTGTGGGTAGTAAAGAAATAGGCATTTCGTCTGTCTTTACGTTCTGAGTTCTAATTCCGCCGAGGTCGACTTTGCCTTTCATCCTTTCGGGGTCGATTAAATAAGTACTAGTTATGCACTGGGGTCGATATAATCGACTTAATCCTTTTGTCTGTCCTTGTTTGTCCTTTCTGTGTTTAGCCCCTTGTGGGTAGTAAAGAAATAGGCATTTCGTCTGTCTTTACGTTCTGAGTTCTAATTCCGCCGAGGTCGACTTTGCCTTTCATCCTTTCAGGGTTGATTAAATAAGTACCAGTTATGCACTGGGGTCGATATAATCGACTTAATCCCTTTGTCTGTCCTTGTTTGTTGTCTCTGCGTTTATCCCCTTGTGGGTGGTTAAGAAATCGAAATAGGTATTTGATGATAGTTGTTAGTAGCTATAGTAGAGGTAAGCAATGGTGATGTGAATATGTAATGATTAGTAGAAGGTAGTTACAAGAGAGTTAGAGGATGGTAGTATGGAGATGTGAGACAATGGATGGATGGTTGCAACAGTATTGATAGAGTTTTGAAGAGGAAAATGAAGAGGTGTAGAAGGCGATGAAATGAAGAGGCACTTACTGTGTAATCAAAGTCTGCCTTAGTTACAGTCAAACCATTAGGGTTAATGGCATTTGATGGTTCTGCGAATGAAAACTGTACTTTTGCACTCTGATCAGCATCATAGGCATTCAACTGTATAATTTCTGTGTTGACAGCGACATCTGTAAGGTGCAAGAGATATACATATGTATAATAAGCATTTCTATTATAGGCACAAGGCCTGTAATTTTGGAGGAGTGGATTAGTCGATTTTAATGACCCCCGGTGTTTCACTGGTACTCAATTTATTGACCCTGAAAGGATGAAAGGCAAAGTAGACCTTGGTGGAATTTGAACTCAAAACGTAGTGGCAGGCGAAATACCTCTAAGCATTTTGTCCAGGATGCTAACAATTCTGCCAACTCGCCACCTTAGATGTGTATATGTGTATATGTGTGTGTATATATATATATATATATATATGTAATAATACTATTATATTGCATTACATTTGGGTTACAATCATTCTCTAACGCTATATATGAAGATAATATACTGTATTATACATACATATATATCATCATCATCATCGTTTAACGTCTGCTTTCCATGCTAGCATGGGTTAGACGATTTGACTAAGGACTGCTGAAATAGATGGCTGCGGTATATATATATATATATATATATATATATATATATACCAGTTGTGATACCTGTGTCTTTTGCCATAAAAGGCACCATCCAAACATGGCCGATGCCAGTGCCGCCTCGACTGGCTTCTGTGCCAGTGGCACATAAAAGCACCATCCAAACGTGGCCGATACCAGCGCCGCCTTGGCTTGCTTCCGTGCCGGTGGCATGTTAAAAGCACCAACTGATCGTGGCCAATGCCAGATTCCCCTGGCACCTGTGCCGGTGGCACGTAAAAAGCACCCACTACACTTGCGGAGTGGTTGGCGTTAGGAAGGGCATCCAGCTGTAGAAATACTGCCAGCTCAGACTGGAGCCTGGTGCAGCCACCTGGCTTCCCAGACCCCCGGTTGAACCGTCCAACCCGTGCAAGTTGGGAAACGGACGTTAAACGATGATGATGATGATGATGATGATGATGATGATGATGATGATGATGATGATGATGATATACCAATATATATATATATAGTCTTAAAGATTACCAATAATACCCCTACTCATATTAAATAACTAATACAAAAAAAAATAGATGTATTAAAACTGCCTGAAATAATTAAAATGTATCAAGAATGATTAGACTTACTTTCTTTGACATTTACTTGGACTGTAAATGGAATGAAATATGGAATTACATCATTGAAATCATCAATACAAATTTTGACCTGTGTAGTAGCACTCAATGGAGGTAAACCATTGTCTTTTGCCATAACCTAAAACACAAAACAAGCGACGAATTAAGTTTAACTGAAATTTCAAGCAACAAAGGTTTATAAGACTCATTGCTGAAAGCATATATATATATATATATATATATATATATATATATATATATATATATATATATATACCAGCAGTATAGCCCGGGATTGCTTGGGTTTGTTTCAACCCTTTAGAATTGGAATTTTTGAAAAGTTAAAATTTTGCATGATGTAGATTGTTATTCTCTTTAAATGAACATTTTTCTGATTGAAATACACTGAAAAATGGCAACACAGCAGTCAAAAAATCATAAAAAATAGGGGTTTTCATAGGAAAAAAAACACCTTTTTGATGTAAATAACTTTTCGTCTTAACATGGTCCGATTTGAATTTCATCATCTACGGAATGAAGAGCAAGCCTTCTTCTATCATACTCTCAATTTTGGTCAACTTGCACCGCAGGGTCTCGGAGGAGATAGTGTTAGTTGAAGGCTACCAAACCTGCCACACACAGACAACTTCAGCTTTATATATATACTAGCAATATCGCCCGGCGTTGCTCGGGTTGTAAGGGAAATAACTATATAAGCATTTTTAGAGAGTTATAGCCAAAAAATAGCAAAAAAATGCATTAAAAATTGAAAAAAAATTAAGGTAAATTTTTTTTTAAATCGTTGACACATCATAGATATTTTTAGAGAGTTACTTCCCTTATATAAAAGCGAAAAAAATGCATTAAAATGGAAAAATATGATGGTAAATTTCTTTTAAATCGTAGACTCATCGTAGATGCGCGCTAATACCCAGAAGGGCTCGATATGAATCACGACTATAAGATACCCGCTTTTGGTTAAACTGCACCGCAAAATGTGGGAGTAGTTACGAATCTAAATCGTAAGAGACAGACACACAACTTCACTCTTATATAAAGATGCTTTTGTTTTTCAGTCATAGAGTTAGATTTATGAAGGTCTTCAGTAGAAAATCCTTCGAATTCTGACTCGCTGCTTGATATAATGAAATTCGTATCCATTTTTTGTCAGAATTACAAATTTTGAAAACACAATAGGAACAAATTTCGGAAAAAATCTCCCATAATTCACGGAATTAAAATTACACTTTTTGTACAAAACTGTATTTGAAGTGTTTACGAAGTATAATACGTGTTTTCACGAATGTACTAAAGAGATTTACTCTGATATTCTCATTTAAATATGAATAGGTAAATTTGGGCGGTTTGGTAACGAATGGGTTAAACGGATGCATACGTTTATTAATAACTATATATAAGTGTCGTCTGTTTATACATAAACACTGTTTCATACTTTCAGTTTAGTCTTCCTCAAATCACTCTGTTGCTATTTACTCTCTTCCAAGAACATTTTCACTCACTCTTATCTGTTAGCTTGCCATACATTTTACTCATGTATCTATCAGCGTGATAGACAGAAACAAATATTACATCTAGTTTCACTTTATTCGTTGCACACTGTGTGTGTGCGTTTGCATGTGCTGTAAACCAGACTAGGAAAAGCATTTGACATACACACCAGAATGTGAGTTTTCTGTAAATTTTGCTTAATTGGAGTTTAAATTTTAAAAACTGGACCTGGCAAAACCCGATGCATTCTACTCTTAAAAATGCTAGGTAAATTGTAATTGAAGAAATCCTATATTGTAGATTTCTATAACTGACAAAAGGAGGCAGATAAAATCTGCTTTTATAATAAGAGATAGATGTATATAAAATATAAATTAGAGATAAAACCACTATTAGGCAACTCAAACATATACTTTTTGGGAAAAAAAAATTAAAATTATATATATATATTATATATTATATTAATTATATTTATATTATTTGTTATTTATGTATTGGTTTATGTCTATCACTGTTTGAGTTGCCTAATAGTGGTTTTATCTCTAATTCATATTTTATATATTTATACTGTGAAATTTGATTTAATACTAAATCTAATTTTTCCCTGTAAGTTTGGAGCTATACTCTCTAATATTATTATTATATAGATGTATATATATATATATATATACACACACAAGAGGATCAAAATCTATCAAGCATGTTCGGTGGTGTGTGTTATCACTAGTAAAATACCGGCATGACACTGACAAGCTTGTCCAGACCAAATGTTAAGATGAGGATAAAACAAATAACTATTGCGTAACTAACAAGAGTTTTGCTAGCTTGTTATATTAGTTTTGATAATCTCTGTGGGTCTGTGAATCTAATGGGAAGCTATTTGAATTCTCAGTTTTAGAACATCGCCCGGTCTGAGATTCGAACCCACAATCCCTCGACTGCGAATCCAACTGCTCTAACCACTAGGCCATGTGCCTCCACTGTTGGATGGCTTGACAAGAGCTGGCCAGGTAGAAGAATACAGCAGGTTACTGTGTTTGTTTTGGTATGGTTTTTACAGATGGATACCCTTCCTAACACCAACCACCCCACAGAGAGGAGTGAGTGCTTTTTATATGGCGCCAGAACAGGCAAGGTCAGTTTTGGCACGGTTATTACAGCTGGCAGCTGCTTCACAGTGCAGACTGGATGTTTTTTACATGGCACAAGGAAATATTAAGTAGAAATACTGAAGACAGCTCCAATTTCAAGGGCAGGAATTGAGTTAATAAAAATAGAAATAACCTCTTTCTCGTGACATGTCTTTGAAACTCTAACAAGAACCAGTCTTCACAATGATTATATCTCCAGGCTACCACTAGAAATTGCAACTGGGAGGAAAACATATTTTACAGCATACGAGTCAAATTTCTAATGATTTTCAGAACAGATTAGTTATGATGTCTTAAGACAGCAATATAAGAAACTAGGAGTATCGCCCGGCGTTGCTCGGGTTTGTAAAGGAAATAACTATAAAGCATTTTTAGAGAGTTATAGCCAAAAAATAGCAAAAAAATGCATTAAAAATGGAAAAAAAATGATGGTAAATGTTTTTTTAAATCGTTGACTCATTGTAAACATTTTTAGAGAGTTACTTCCCTTATATAATAGCGAAAAAAATGCATTAAAATGAAAAAAAATTATGGTAAATTTTTTTTTTAATCATAGACTCATCGTAGACATGCGCTAATACCCAGAAGGGCTCGGTATGAATCACGACTATAAGATACCCGGTTTTGGTTAAACTGCATCGCAAAATGTGGGAGTAGTTAGGAATCTAAATCGTAGGAGACAGACACACAACTTGACTTTTATATAAAAAGATATCATGGCCACAGTAAATTTGGAAGAGTATAAAAGCAAGACTTACAGTTAAGTAATACTCTTGCTTAGTTTCATAATCAAATATTGCTCGGAAGGTGGTCTTTATAACCCCATCTGGTTCAATAACAAAAAAGCCATCTGCCCCAGAGACAATTGAGTAGGTGATGTCAGAGTTTGGTGTTCCAGGTTGATCTAAATCTGTGGCTTGAACCTTTAAGACTGATGTACCTGTGAAAGGAATATTACATTATATCAAATATTTAAAACATATATTTTATCTTTCAATTATTTCAGTCGTTAGACTGCGGCCATGCTGGGGCACTGCCCAGAAGAATTTTTAGTCAAATGAATCTACCCTAATGTTTCTTTGTTTTTCAAGCCTGGTACTTATTTTACAGGTTTCTTTTGGTGAACTGCTAAGTTACAAAGAACATAAACCCACCAACACTAGTTGTCAAATGGTGGAGAGAGGACAAACACAAAGACACACACAGATATATATATATATATATATATTATATATATATATATATATATATTATATTAAATTAGAGATAAAACCACTATTAGGCAAATCAAACAATGAAAAACATAAGCCAATACATAAAATTAATTATTTTATATTATTTTAAATATATATGAAAAGTATTAAAAGTTTAATAAAAGATATTAATACTTTTGATATATATTTAAAATAATATAAAATAATTAATTTTATGTATTGGCTTATGCTTTTCATTGTTTGATTTGCCTAATAGTGGTTTTATCTCTAATTTAATATAATATAATATATTTATACTATAAAATTGGATTTAATCCTAAATCTGATTTTTCCCGGTAAGTTTAGATTTATTCCCTAATATTTTATTATATATATATATATAATATATATATATATATATATATATATTATATTAAATTAGAGATAAAACCACTATTAGGCAAATCAAACAATGAAAAACATAAGCCAATACATAAAATTAATTATTTTATATTATTTTAAATATATATGAAAAGTATTAAAAGTTTAATAAAAGATATTAATACTTTTGATATATATTTAAAATAATATAAAATAATTAATTTTATGTATTGGCTTATGCTTTTCATTGTTTGATTTGCCTAATAGTGGTTTTATCTCTAATTTAATATAAT
>NC_042998.1:195054694-195059694 GCF_006345805.1 Octopus sinensis | reverse complement strand
TCACAATTTGCACTGATTTTCAAAAATTTGAATTGACCCTGGTGCATACTCCTGGCTTCCCAGACCCCGGTCGAACCGTCCAATCTGTGCTAGCACGGAAAACGGACGTTAAACGATGATGATGAATTAGAAAGACATGGCTTATGTCTCAGCTGTTTTGCTACTGACTAGTGTTTGGAGCTTGCCCTATGCCGAAGAGATCGTGCTTGACCAACTTGCTGGTAATGGAAGAATTGGTGATGCGTATCCTGGATGATGGTGATGCTGTTGACATCATTTTATTGGACTTTGCCAAAGCTTTTGACTCGTTTAACCACCGCCTATTACTTGTCATGCTTCAAGCATATAGTTTCCATCTGGATATTGTACGATGGGTTGGTGCCTTCCTCTCAGATCGCTCCTTCCAAGTCCAAGTTAATGGTTCGCTGTCCAACGTCTCCAGTGCGAGCAGTGGCGTGCCTCAAGGTTCAGTGTTTGGGCCCTTATTGTTTTTAGTCTTCATAAATGACTTGCCCGATGACCTCACACAACACACCCTTCTATTTGCCGACGATGTCAAAACTGGTCGCTCATCGCAACGATATAGAGGATCTTCATTGATGCCTCCACCAAATTTGGAGATGGTCTAACGAATGGAACCTGTGTCTGAACGTGTCAAAGTGCTGTCATCTGCCTGTTGGCTCTTCTCCTGCAACTCAACTTGATTTCGAGCCGGGTCATCTGCTGCTGGAGAGGACCGACCAGGTAAAGGACCTGGGTATCTTGGTGGATTCTTCCTTTTCGCCTTTGGCCCAGTGCGTCCATGCTGCCAACAAAGCACACGGAGTTCTGTTTTTGATTCGACGGTCATTCGGAATGCTCACAACAGCCATATTCCTACAGCTCTATGTCACGCTGGTGAGACCCATATTGGAGTACGGGATTCTCCTTATCTCCTCAAAGACATACAGCATCTCGAAAGAGTCCAGAAGCTGGCTACCCGCATGGTTCTTGGTCTCAAGAATTTGTCTTATGAAGAAAGGCTGAAGACGCTCGACCTTTAATCTCTAGAAAAACGACGATGCCGTGGTGATCTCATTCTTGTTCACAACATCATAAGCGGAAAGTATAACCTCTCGAAAGAGCTGTTCTTCACTCCTGCTCCAGAGCGTAGGCTGCGGGGTCACTCCGAAAAGCTCTATCTGCGATGATTTCATCTCAATCGAAGGAGAGGAGCTTTCTCTGTCTGGGTTGCGGATCTGTGGAATAAGCTGCTGGACGAGATAGTGAAGATGCCGATGACCGCTCGGTTCAAAGCCTCTCTTGATCAGAAATGGCCTGAACTCTTTGCATGAACACCCTCCCTGTACATAACTCCATGTCCCCCTACATGGCCTTGCTTTTTGAGCCAAAAAATTAACTTAACTTAACTTAACTTTTATAGAGAGTCCATGGCTCAAATTAATATGTTTTGTATAGGTTTTGATTAGTAGAGGATAGTCACATGGCTAATCTAAGAAATTTTTGTTGGTTCCTCACTACGACTGTGTGTTCGTATCATGTGACAATGTGTAGCATCGTAAGTTAAAGCTGACACAGTTTACTGAACAAGTCTAGTGATAGTACTAAACAATCAATACTCTGAACGTTTCCTGTCAAGTGTTTGTAGAGAATGAACACATAATTTAAGTTTAGAACCTTCTGTACGTTTCCGGTTACGTCCATGCATTAGTGTAATGTGGCAGTATATTCTGTGCCTAAAATATAGGCTGACATGGTTGAATGAACATCTTTAGTTGCAATCAAGGTACTCCAAATTTAATCTGTTTGGTGAGAGAGTAGACAGGAGTTGTTTGTATGTAGTCCAGTGACTAAAGTCTAGGTTGTTAGCTGTGTAGGTTCCTCATGATAAGTGGTAGAATGAGCTTTGTGTGTGAATAGCTGTTTGTGTATGTACTTTGTTAAAGTTTAAGAGGAATCAGATATAGAGCACATGAGAGTAGAGTGTTATAGTATGAATAGTGGAGGCGCAATGGCCCAGTGGTTAGGGCAGTGGACTCGCGGTCGTAGGATCGCGGTTTCGATTCCCAGACCGGGCGTTGTGAGTGTTTATTGAGCGAAAACACCTAAAAGCTCCACGAGGCTCCGGCAGGGGATGGTGGTGATCCCTGCTGTACTCTTTTGCCACAACTTTCTCTCACTCTTACTTCCTGTTTCTGTTGTACCTGTATTTCAAAGGGCCGGCCTTGTCACTCTCTGTGTCACGCTGAATATCCCCAAGAACTACGTTAAGGGTGCACGTGTCTGTGGAGTGCTCAGCCACTTACATGTTAATTTCATGAGCAGGCTGTTCTGTTGATTCGGATCAACCGGAACCCTCATCGTTGTAACCGACGGAGTGCTTCCATAGTATGAATACCTGGTGTGCTTGAATGGTGACAGCTGTATAAAGAAAAGCGATGGACCCAGAGGAATGGCATCTGAGGAAGGGGACCAAGGAGGATTTAGGATGAAGTCATGGAGGCTGATTCAAGATGCTGCATTGCATGAGGGAGACGAGAAGAGACTTTGTTGACCAGTAACCACAGAAGGCACAACCAACAGTGCAGGCATGGCAGATTGAAAGTCACGTAAATAGTGGTTGTAAAACGGACTGAGATGTACCACGAGGTTTGCCAAAGTCACCTTCCCCAAACTCTGTGATAACCTCATCTCCCAATTACACACTTTTCTGTCACTCTTACCATTAATTACTACAAGACTTACCTACTTTCTGTTACCTCTTCTATCATTTTGGCCTGACTCAAAGTCTCTGTATAGGAGATTACATTGGACCAGTTGTGCCCTCTACACTCCACTCTACAGTCCTATAGTGCAGATATGATAACAATAACAGTGATGTGGTGGTGATGGTGATGGTAATAATCATCATCATCATCATCATTATCATCATTTAACGTCCGCCTTCCATGCTAGCATGGGTTGGACGATTTGACTGAGGTCTAGCGGACCAGACTCCAATCTGATCTGGCAGAGTTTCTACAGCTGGATGCCCTTCCTAACACCAACCATTCCGAGAGTGTAGTTATGGTAATGGTAATAATAATAATGGTGATTATTATGATAATAATGATGATGTTAATAATATTGATGACAATAGTGATGATAATAAGGTGACGGTGATGGTAACGAAGCTGGTGAGCTGGCCGAATCGTTAACACGCCGGACGAAATGCTTGGCTGTATTTCGTCTGCCGTTATGTTCTGAGTTCAAATTCTGCCGAGGTCGACTTTGCCTTTCATCCTCTCGGGGTCGATAAATCAAGTACCAGTTACGCACTGGGGTCGATGTAATCGACTTAATCCGTTTGTTTGTCCTCTCTGTGTTTAGCCCCTTGTGGGTAGTAAAGAAATAGGTGATGGTAATGATGGTGATACTGATGAAGATAATGTGTTTGGTAAAACAGTTGTTCAATGACATATACTTACAATGATTTCAATCCTTACAGTTGCCAAGGCAGATTTAACACCGTCAGTAACAGTCACTTCAACATCATTGCTAGAAAGAAAAAATTGAAAATAATAATTCTTACAAAACCATGACAAATGGACTGGCTAAATATCTTGAAACAACTGACTGGATGCTGAAACTCATTGCAAATCACTAGAATTGTGAGAAACTTCATTCTATCTTGAAAGTGGGCAAAAAATTTGCTACTAATTTCATGGATGATACACAAGTTGAACAGTCACTTTATTTCCAACTAGCAGTATCGCCCGGCGTTGCTCGGGTTTGTAAGGGAAATAACTATATAAGCATTTTTAGAGAGTTACTTCCCTTATATAATAGCGAAAAAAATGCATTAAAAATGGGAAAAAATGATGGTAAATTTTTTTTAAATCGTAGACTCATCGTAGACGCGCGCTAATACCCAGAAGGGCTCGATATGAATCACGACTATAAGATACCCGCTTTTGGTTAAACTGCACCGCAAAATGTGGGAGTAGTTAGGAATCTA
Source organism: Octopus sinensis (assembly GCF_006345805.1). Classification (NCBI taxonomy): domain Eukaryota; kingdom Metazoa; phylum Mollusca; class Cephalopoda; order Octopoda; family Octopodidae; genus Octopus; species Octopus sinensis. Next base: position 195,055,697 of record NC_042998.1, on the reverse strand, counting down.
AATCATAGGAGACAGACACACAACTTCACTTTTATATATAAAGATAATTGGCCTTCCCCATCCTCGAGCATTCCTTTAATTTCATGCCAAAGGATTAAGTTCAGTGGTTGTGATGTTACAACACTGGATTTTTAACTAGAACATCATGGATTCAAACTTATTGTGAATCTTGCCAAGATACTCTCCTTTGTTTGTCACAGTCTGCTAAACTGTCAATAGATACCTAGGTACCACTCTAACTTCTCAGCTGAGTGGTTAGGAATAGAAAAAAAATTCTACTTGTATCAACATTTCCTTCAATGATACACAGGAATTACAACTGTGTTTCGTGGTCTGCTACCCCAACAGCTCCTTTATAGGATCCAGTTAGCTCAAGACATCATCAGGAGGAACCACGTCCGGTTCCGGCCCCTACTCCTCTACTGTTTTGACGTTGCGGTGCCCCTTACTTTCGAAGGTGACTTCAGCTCTGGTGTTGGGTACATGTCTTCTTTCTTCTTCTTTCTTCTGTTCCCTGGCCTCTTTGATGTATCGTCAGCGAGTGTCAGTCTTGTCAAATTTCTCCCTTTAAATACCTGCCGCATAGGCTCCAGCAGGCAGCCCCAGCAAGTTGTCACGTGACACTGTCTCACCTTAACTGACTAGTGAAGGCGCGTAGTTTTAGCCCACGCTTTTTCTAAACGACCGTCACCTGTCAGTCAGCGAAGCTGATTCAGTGTCAGCTTGTCTCACCTAATGATGTTATTTCCCGTCAGCGTGTTTATGACTTTCAAGCCATTTTCGGTCTTCCTGCTTCAGCCATATATAGAAGCTGGCTTTTTCGACCGCCTCCTGTACTCTCCTTATTAGTTTACTCAGCTCAGGGCTTGTATCAAATTAATGAAAATTAAAAAAAAAAAATTAATGCAAAGCTGTTAATTAGTAATAATTACAAGTAACTTACTAAGCATCATTTCTTGCATCAGTGAGACTGACCGGCCTTTGTGCAGTCAGTTTACCAGTG
>NC_042998.1:195012194-195049694 GCF_006345805.1 Octopus sinensis | reverse complement strand
CCTGTACTTGTTTCTCGTTGTGTTTACATATTTTTCACTCATTGATGATGTCTTGTATACAATCTGTATTTTCATTTTATATACATGTATATCATCATCATCATCATCATCATCATTTAGCGTCCGTTTTCCATGCTAGCATGGGTTGGACGGTTCAACTGGGGTCTGGGGAGCCCGAAGGCTGCACCAGGCCAGTCAGATCTGGCAGTGTTTCTACAGCTGGATGCCCTTCCTAACGCCAACCACTCCGAGAGTGTAGTGGGTGATTTTATGTGCCACCGACACAGGTGCCAGACGAGGCTGGCGAACTGCCACGCTTGGATGGTGTTTTTTATGTGCCACCGACACAGGTGCCAGACGAGGCTGGCAGACGGCCACGCTCGGATGGTGTTTTTATGTGCCACCGACACAGGTGCCAGATGAGGCTGGCGAACGGCCACGATCGGATGGTGTTTGTTACGTGCCCACAACACGGAGGCCAGTCGATGCGGTACTGGCTACGGCCACGTTCGGATGGTTTTCTTGTGTGCCACCGGCACTGGTACCACAAAGATACAAATTCCATTGATGTTCATCTATTTTGATTTGATTTGATTTGATTTTCACATATACCCTCCTTCTTCCATTTTTCCTGAGCGCCTAATAATAATACTTTAATTGTACCACATGTTGTTGTTTTTTCTGTTTTCCCGTTTGGATTAACCTTATATATATATATATGTGGAAGCACTCCGTCGGTTATGACGACGAGGTTTCCGGTTGATCCGATCAATGGAACAGCCTGCTCGTGAAATTAACGTGTAAGTGGCTGAGCACTCCACAGACACGTGTACCCTTAATGTAGTTCTCGGGGATATTCAGCGTGACACAGAGAGTGACAAGGCCGGCCCTTTGAAATACAGGTACAGCAGAAACAGGAAGTAAGAGTGAGAGAAAGTTGTGGTGAAAGAGTACAGCAGGGATCACCACCATCCCCTGCCGGAGCCTCGTGGAGCTTTAGGTGTTTTCGCTCAATAAACACTCACAACGCCCGGTCTGGGAATCGAAACCGCGATCCTACGACCGCGACTCCGCTGCTCTAACCACTGGGCCATTGCGCCTCCACATATATATATATATATATATATATATATACCACACACACACATACACACAATTACATAGATAGATATATATATATATATAAGTGTGTGTGTATATATATATATGTGTGTGTGTGTGTGTGTGTGTGTATAGATAGATAGAGATGTATATATATATAGGCGCGGGCATGGCTGTGTAATTAGGGAGCTTGCTTTCTAGCTACATGGTTTCGGTTCAGTCCCACTGCGTGGCACTTTGGGTAGGTGTCTTCTGCTATAGCCCCGAGCCGACCGAAGCTTTGTGATTGAATTCGGTAGGCGGAAGTTACTGCCGTGTGTGTATGTGTGCGTATAGCTGCTCAGTGCCTCTCCGAAAGAGAGAGAGGGAGATATATATATATACTAGCAGTATCGCCCGGCGTTGCTCAGGTTTGTAAGGGAAATAACTATAAAGCATTTTTAGAGAGTTATAGCCAAAAAATAGCAAAAAAATGGAAAAAAAATGATGGTAAATTTTTTTTTAGAGTTAAAAAAGGTGGAGTTGCGTCCCCTAGACCATCTGTGGTTTGGGTTTCTGATTCTCGACCCCATGTCGAATTTATCGATTTTTTTCAGAACTGGGGGAACTTTTCAAAATTTTCGCTGCGTTAGTTTTGAATTATGACATTGGGCTATGTGTGTGTCAAGTTTCATCAGAATCGGTTGAAAGCCGTGGTCAGAGTGAGGGTACGAGAAAACAGACACACAGAAAACGCACAGACAAACTGCCGTTTATATAGAGAGAGATATACACACACAAATACACATATAACATATACAATGCAATAGAAAAATGTAATGTACTCACAGTTGCTGGCCTATTCCTTTTAAAGAAACGTAACGGATGCCATTTGTACCAAAATTCCCCGAATCATCATCAACAGCCTTAAAAAGAAATAATAATGGTGATGGTGATGGTAGAGGTGGTGGCGGTGGCGGTGGCGATGGTGGTGGTGGCGATGGTGGTGGTGGCGGTGGCGGTGGTGGTGATAGTGGCGGTGGCGGTGGTGGTGGTGGTAGTGGTGGTGGCGGTGGTGGTGGTGGTGGTGGCGGTTGCAGTGGTGGTGGTGGTGGTGGTGGTGGTGGTGATGGTAGTGGTGGTGGCGGTGGCGATGGTGGTGGTGGTGGTGGTGGTGGTGGTGGTGCGGGAGAAGGAGGAGGAGGGAGGAGGAAGAGGAGGATTTCACCAGCATCATCATCACCATCAACATCATCGACAACATCGACAACAACAACAGCAACAGCAACTACAATTATAACAACAACAACAACAACAATCACAAATGCAACATAAGTAGCAGCAACATTATCATCAGCAATAAAAAAGCCAGTGGATGTGCTCTTATGCAGAAGGTGGACTTGTCCTTACGTCCGTCTGCCAGACCAGATGACATCTTGCATTGGAATAACTCAATCTTGATCTGGCCCCAATCTTGATCTGGCCCCAATCTTGATCTGGCCCCAATCTTGATCTGGCCCCAATCTTGATCTGGCCCCAATCTTGATCTGGCCCCAATCTTGATCTGGCCCCAATCTTGATCTGGCCCCAATCTTGATCTGGCTCCAATCTTGATCTGGCCCCAATCTTGATCTGGCCCCAATCTTGATCTGGCCCCAATCTTGATCTGGCAGAGTTTCTACAGCTGGATGCCCTTCCTAACGCCAACCACTCCGAGAGTGTAGTGGGTGCTTTTACATGCCACCGGCACGGGGGGCCAGTCAGGCGGTACTGGCAATGATCTCGCTCGAATCCTTTTACACATGCCACTGGCACAAGTGCCAGTAAGGCGACACTGGTAACGATCCCGCTTGAATGGTGCCCTTTTACGTGCCACCAGCACGGAAGCCAGTTAGCTGCTCTGGCAACGATCATGCTCGGATGGTGCTCCTAGCACCCTACTAGTACGGGGCACAACTGCCAGTAAGGCGACGTTGGTGTAAGGAACATAGATATTCAATTAACTGTCTTTGACATATGAGATGGCTTGGACATGTTAGCTGTATGGAAGATGGCAGAATCCCCAAGGACATACTCTATGGAGCGCTTGCTAGGGGCACTAGGTCTGTGAGAAGACCGTTCTTACGATACAAAGATGTTTGCAAAAGGGACATGAAGGCCTGCAACATCAATATTAGCAACTGGGAAGCAGTTGCCAGCAACCGTGGAGATTGGCGACGTACCGTAAAAGAGGGAACACAAAGAAGTGACAGAGGGCGAGAGGAGGAATGGAAAGACAAGAAAAGACATCAACAAGAAACTATGACATTACAATCAGCAAAGTCTTAGCTATATTTGTGGCACCTGCCAGAGGGAGTGTTTGTCCAGGATAGGACTACACAGCCACAGCAGGAGATGTATTAGGACATGAAATGTAAAAGCCGGACTAGATTATTTTATGCGCAACTCCATTGGTCTCCCGAGACAAAAAGAATGCCAACAATCTTTGTTGCTGATCTTCTCATCAAAAGGAACTGGCCAAAAATTCACTTGACAACAATGACGACAATGATAACAATTACGATTGACAACAACAACAGTAGAACTAAAAATGTAAACTTCAATTTTCCAACAATAACAGCAACACTATTCTTACATCTATGTCGATTATTTGCCGCCCAGGTGCAGCATTTTCTGGGATGTTCTCAATCAAAGGTGACCTGTTCACCCTTGGGGCATTGTCGTTGACATCATCCACAAAAATAGTGACGGATGTACTTCCTGAGTTCATTTCTCGCGTGTTGATTTCTCGTGCAATTATCTGAAACAGTCAAAACAATTTGTTGGGGAAACACAAGGTATACAGCAGAATAAAAATTATATTAGGGTCGCCTATGCTATTTCTGAAATTTGAAAGCATATACGTGTGGGGTGGGTGGGGGGATTCGTGCACATATGTATGTATATATATATGTATGTACATATATAGGCACAGGAGTGGCTGTGTGGTAAGTAGCTTGTTTACCAACCACATGATTCCGGGTTGTCCCACTGCGTGGCACCTTGGGCAAGTGTCTTCTACTATAGCCTCGGGCCGACCAAAGCCTTGTGAGTGGATTTGATAGACGGAAACTGAAAGAAGCCCGTCGTATATATGTATATATATATATGCGTGTGTGTGTGTTTGTGTGTCTGTGTTTGTCCCCCTAGCATCGCTTGACAACCGATGCTGGTGTGTTTATGTCCCCGTTACTTAGCGGTTCAGCAAAAGAGACTGATAGAATAAGTACTGGGCTTACAAAGAATAAGTCCCGGGGTCGATTTGCTCGACTAAAGGTGGTGCTCCAGCATGGCCGCAGTCCCCCCCCCCACCCCCACACGTATATTCAGAAATAGCATAGGCAACCCTAATGTAATTTTTAAAAAGAAGAAAAAAAAGAAGAATATCAAGGGATGCTGAAAAGTTCCTGGCTTTAAGGGTATCATAAAAGGGTAGAGCTCTTACCTTTACAGGGGTGGTAGGACAACTATTTAAGAGAAGATTTGCAAAAAATCATGATAGTATTCAATATATCTTTCTTTTTTCTTTTTTGTTGCAAACTTAAGGCATGATGGCATCTTCTGATGGGGATTTTGATAAAATTGAAGCATGGGCAATCATGAAGTTCCTCTTTTTGCAATGAAAAGGAGCAGCAGAAATCCACGGCAAGACAAAGGAAGCTTTGAAGAATGGCTGCGTATCTTACACCACAGTTGAAATCTAGGTGTCAAGGTTTTGGACTGGTCATTTTCAGGTCACAGATGAACCCCGGTCGGGACAGCCTACTTCTGTGACCACAAAGGACAAAGCTGACACTGTGCACGTCATGATTCTTGAGGACCACCAGATTTCAGCTAAAGTCATAGCTGAGTCTCTGAAGATTTTCCACGAAAGAGTTGGCCACATCATCCACAACATTCTGGCCATGAGAAAGCTTTCCACAAAATGGGTGCTGAAATGCCTAAATGCAGATCAGAAGTGCATCAGAGTGATGACATCAAAGGTGATTTGGGACCAGCTTGCAGTGGGGAAGGTAGATTTTATGGTGCATTTAGACACCATGGACGAAACTTGGCTTCACCATTATGATTCCCAGACTAAATAGCAATCACTGGAGTGGTATGGTTCGCCATACCCCAAGAAGTTTCAGACCCAGAAGTCTGCAGGAAAGATTCTGGTTTCAGTGTTCTGGGACAAAGACAGAGTAATTCTCATAAAATACCTGCCAAAGGGTCACACCATTAACACAGAGTAGTACATGTCTCTGTTGAACAATCTATATGAAGCTTTGAAGCTGAAACACCATGGAAGGCTGAGCCGTGGAGTTCAGTTTTTTTAGGACAATGAACCGAACATGAAAGTCTACAGAAAATACATCACTTCGGCTTCGAATTGGAAGACCGCCCACCTTACTCTCCTGATTTAGCCCTGACTACCACCTCTTTCCACAATTGAAGAAACAGCTCAAGGGAACAAAATTTCACTCCAATTCTGGTTGGAGGCCAGCCTTTTATGTTCTTTTTTGCAGGGCTTAGCAAAACTGAAGATCACTGCAATAAATGTGTGAATCTGAGAGGGGAATATCATCATCATCATCATCATCATCATCATCGTTTAACGTCTGTTTTCCGTGCTAGCACGGGTTGGACGGTTCGACCGGGGTCTGGGAAGCCAGGGGCAGCACCAGGCTGCAGTCTGATCTGGCAGTGTTTCTACAGCTGGATGCCCTTCCTAACGCCAACCACTCTGTGAGTGTAGTGGGTGCTTTTTACGTGCCACCTGCACAGGTGCCAGTGGGGGGGGGGTCTGGCATCGGCCACGATTGGTTGGTGCTTTTAACATGCCACCAGCACGGAAGCCTGCCAAGGTGGTGCTGGCATCGGCCACGTTTGGATGGTGCTTTTTATGTGCCACCGGCACAGAAGCCAGTCGAGGAGGCGCTGGCAATATATTGATTAAAATTATAATGAACAGATCCTCCTGTATTTTCTTTTACCCAAAGCCAGGAGCTTTTCAGCATCCCCTCATTCACTAGGTAATATATATTAGGTAGGCAGTATTTTAGGTCAACAGTGAATTAGGTGGACAGAAAATTAGGGTAAGCAATGTATCAGGAAGATAGTAGTAAGGTAAGCAATGTAATTAGCTAGATAATGTATTTATATAAAAAGCATATTAAGTAGTGTCTGTATCAGGTAGGCAGTGTATTTTTTTTTATGCGCCCTTTTCAAGCCTAGCCAGGCTCATGGGCCCGGTTTCCCGGTTTCTGTGGCATATGTGTTCTCCCCAGCTGGACGGGACGCCAGTCCATCGTAGCGTTACTCAAGAAACAAGAAGAAAGAGTGAGAGAAAGTTGAGGCAAAAGAGTACACCAACCCCTGCTGGAGCCTTGTGGAGTTTTAGGTGTTTTCGCAATGAACACACACAATGCCCAGTCTGGGAATCGAAACCGCGATCCTCCGACTGCGAGTCCACTGCCCTAACTACTGGGCCATTGAACTTCCAAGGCAGTGTATTAGTGAAGGTATAAAAATGTTCTTTATCAGCCGTATGACTGATTTGGGGGTGTTTCATAGAACGCTTGTATGTAGAAGCAGCTTCATCACATATACTGGAGATGTGATTAAATATGAAGCCTATTTGTGCCTTGTGGAAAGTCGGCAACTGATCAGGGCTACTGTAAACACCAATTTGATACACAAAAGGGAAACAAGAACTCTCACATGACTTAAATCAGCCCCTTATTGCTTGTCAGATATTCCAGATTACATAACAGGGCAACTGCCATTATATTTTCAAAAATTAGGAAGCGATATAAACATTTAGCTCTGATACTACAGACATGTTGTAAGCATGTCCCAGGAAAAAAATCACTAGACATGTTTTACGGGCAAAACCAACAACCAGGGGCAGACTGACTGCAAACAAGATGGTTGGATAACATTCATGAACTCGGTTGGTCTAACTTGTGGATCCATCCAGATCAATTGGAGATGGTCATTTCTGACACAATCCAATGGAACTTGCACCTGAGGACTCTGTCCCCACAACCATTCCAGGAATAAATGGATGAAGAAGATGGAATAAGATGATATTTTAGCTCTATCTGATGATTCCTTAGTCACTTAAGACTAGAAGTAGTAAGCTATTCTAGTAATGGATTTTATGGAAGCACTCCGTCGGTTACGACGATGAGGGTTCCGGTTGATCCGAATCAACGGAACAGCCTGCTCGTGAAATTAACGTGTAAGTGGCTGAGCACTCCACAGACACGTGTACCCTTAACGTAGTTCTCGGGGATATTCAGCGTGACACAGAGAGTGACAAGGCCGGCCCTTGAAATACAGGTACAACAGAAACAGGAAGTAAGAGTGAGAGAAAGTTGTGGTGAAAGAGTACAGCAGGGATCACCACCATCCCCTGCCGGAGCCTCGTGGAGCTTTTAGGTGTTTTCGCTCAATAAACACTCACAACGCCCGGTCTGGGAATCGAAACCGCGATCCTATGACCGCGAGTCCGCTGCCCTAACCACTGGGCCATTGCGCCTCCACATTCTAGTAATATGGAGCACAGCAAAGTGTCCCTCTATGGTTCAGCGTTAGCAACAAGAAAGAATTCTACCATTCAAATTTTTATGATTGGCATTAACATTAAATATCATTAAGTGCTTATTTCTGAGGGAAAACAGCAAGCAACTGCCATATTAATGGTGCTTGAACCACTAATTTTCTGACAAGCAAGGTTTCAGTCTCATCAATTGCTCTTTTCTATTTCAAATTGGTGTTTATAGTGTCTAATATTACTTTTGGTTTTCATGTAACATCATCAGGGATTGTGATGTCTAGTATTTATTAAGTTTAGAAATGTTTGTAGGAAATACGAAGGACTAGAACCAAAGACCCAAGTATATTGAGAACACTCCCTTATATACAAGTAAGGTGGCTCAACAGAGCCTAGGAAAAGGGACCTTAACCAAAGGCCGTGATTGGTTGGCTTTGGCCAGTGGCGCGAAATAAGTAGAGACAAATCGCGCCACATGTCAACCAATCAGGTCAGTGGTTACAACAGGAACAACTTGGCCAAAGATGGCTGTAATCTCAAACGAGATCATTCCTGCCGTGTCTCTCAAACAGTGAGGATATCAGAGACCGCTACATGTTTTAATAGTGAGTTTTTGTAGCAGAAAGGGTGTGTTTCTATAATATGTTTAGTGACAGAGGGCACTTTCAATGTGTTGTTGTCTTTATTAGTAAGCATCACAATATCAAGTTAGCTTGTGGATTCATAACATGAGGTGATAAAGTCATTTATACATACCTGAAAGTTATAAACTCGCGGTCCTTTTTCATAATCAATATAGGAAGCGTTCTTCACCTTTAATCCAACAATTGACCTACCCTCTCCAAATTTAGGGTTTGTAACAAAAACTTCATCAAATGTTTCCACCTGAAAGCTGTAGTTGGCAAACAACCTCTGTAATTAGAGAAAGACGTGGAGTTATTTCTGTTAATGTTTAAGCACAGATGACATGTTAACCCTTTAGTGTTTAAACTGGCCATACCAGGCCAAAATTGTCTTCCTGTTTTATGCTCAAACCAGCTAGCTCTGTCCTCTCACACCTACCCTACAAAGTCATTCTAAAAATAAACAGGGACATCATCAAAATCTCAGAGTTACAAGATGCTGTACAATTAATTTAAAACAATGTAATTAAACAGACTTTACATTTGACAGATTAATATGAATGTTAAAGAGTTATGGTAACAAGAAAAATGGAGAGATGATACAAGGATGAACGACATACAAAAAATCAACGTGGTACAGTTCGCTTTGTAACTGAGTGAGGAACACAGAGGCTCATACAACACATAAGGATGCAAGTATGGAACTGTAGTTAAGAAGTTTTATTTTCAGGTATGTGATATGGGGTTTCAGGTTCAACTGCAGGATGTCAGACAAGATTCTTATGCTTGAGTTGACCAATGTTTTGCGAATGAAACTTGGTAGAGCAGAACTGAGCCCATTGTATGTTAATATGATTAATGTGTGCGTGTGTGTGTGTGTGTGTGTGTGTGTGTGTGTGTGTGTGTGTGTGTATTTGTGGGTATTATCATTGTCATTTTACATTCTCATTTTACATACTAGCAAAGGTTAGCTGAGGTCCATGGTCTGCATCACTTCTCATGGGGAGCTCCTGCTCCCATAGACTGGTTTCATGTGTGTCACTTGGTTTCTGTGACTGGTTACCCACCTTATCACCAACCACTCTACAGACTGTGTGCATTTTCTTGTAATATCAACAATAGAGAAGTTGAATAATCATTGGTAAGACAAAATTAAAGGTACCTCACAACTCTGAAGCTTTCTCTGCTCATTTGCTAACCACTTTAAAGCATGAACAGAGTGAATCTTTTATTGACACCAACACCAACCAGAAAACACTTCATCCTCCAACAATTGCTAATTCTCCCAAGCTCACCTTTCATGGACAAGAATGTGAAATTTTGTGTCAAACTTGGGAAATCTGCTACAGAGACATTGAGCACGTTTCAGCAAGCTTAAAGTGATGATGCAATGGGTCGTACACAATGTTTTGAGTGGAATGGGTGCTTCAAAAGTGGAAGAACGTTCCTGGAAGACCTGCCATGAGCTTTGACCCCAAAAATGTGATATTGTGCATCGAGAATTCAACCCCTGCCCCAGGACCAGACCATCAATCAAGAGTTTTACTGCGACATTTTGAAGCATTTGAGAGAGGACATTTGGTGAAAGAGATCAGATTTGCGGAATGCAAAGAATTGGATTCTTCACCAAGCTCTCCTCACTCATGAGTTTCTCACTAAAGACAACATGATATCGTTTTTGCACCCACCCTGTTCACCAGATTTAGCACTTGCAGACATCCATCTCTTCTCCAAAATGAAAATGCTGCTCAAACGTCAGAATTTCAACATGGTCACAATGTTTGGCCAGAGTGGAATCACTTATGGAAAACAACTTCCAGGCCGGATTCAAAAGTGGCAGGAATGCTGGGACTGGTATTTTGCTGGACAAAATGACTGTTCTAAAGGAGATGATATTAAAACTTAGGTAAATAAATAAGTTATTTTTTATTAAGCATAACTGGTCTTGGAACGTTTTGTTACCACCTTGTACAGTAGTGTAGTGCTCCCACATCTGATAAGGTACTGCTACTGCACATAGAGACACCTTATCTGTATTCAATGAAAGGCCACTCCACTGGTTGCAATGAAGTTACTCATGAACACTCTCTAACCTGTGGTCCGTAGAAATGCTGTCTCTTCACTTTGACTATTCCACCATTATTTCAGTGGGTTCTGTTTCTCAGAGATTGGTTGTCTCGAATCATCTTCACTCTGGTCCATTCTACTCATTCAGCTCTTCCCTCGTCATCCATACTGTATGTATACCTTGGTTTGCCCTGCACTAACCATTTCTTTTAGTCCTTCCTCTACTGAATGTCACTCCTTGAAAATCCTCCGTGCCCATTTTTTCCCCCATCAACTTACAGCCACTCATGAGAAACCTCAACCATATCAACCACACCATTCTTGTAGTGCCTGCAAAGATCATGAACACATACCCTTCCTCCAAAGCAATTCAATAAATTCTTTTTTGTAAAAAGGCGTTGGAGGAGCGATGCATATCCTGCATGCACACAAAGATAAAATAAATTTAATTTAATAATTTCAGACGGATTCATATTTCAACAAAATTGACATCAAGAGTTATTTCCCCCTATATCGTTTATGCAAATGTAACAAAGAAAAAAAAATATTTTGCTTCACCAAACCAAAACTTATGAGTTCAAGCCATTCACCCAATCGGTATTTCTGCCAAATTTGGTGAAAATCCGTTTAGCTGTTTTCTAGTAATTTTGCAAACCCACAGACAAACAGACAGACGAGCGACTACAATACCCTATTTTTTTGTTTACACACACAGGGTTAAAATGAAAAAAAAAAAAAAAACCAACAATAGCAGATAAAAAAGAAGTTGACTCACACTATCTGCGTCAGTAACTGTCATCCATAATTGAGGAACGTCTGTGTTGTCCAATATGTCCTCTGGTATTCTGGCTGTGTAGTTTGAACTAAACACTGGTCTATTGTCGTTGATATCCAAAAGAGTGACCTGAATGGTAGTCGTTGCTGTTGTAGATGCTGAATCACCTAGTACCAGTGGGCTCTCACTAATTACCTCGCGTACCTGAAACAGACCATGAAAGACATTATTTTAATTCATTTAAACATAAGTCTATAGGTTTAAGTTTATAAATCTGTTTAGCAAAGTTTTCAGTTGATAAATTGATTTGTTGCTTCTACATTGTAGTAGTAAAGGGCTGAATAAAAAGGAGCATATTTTAAAATGTTCTTATTCATAGGACAAGGACATTCACAAACTAAATAAAGTACTCAATACCTTAAGAAGAAGAGTTAAATATATCAGTTTGTTCACTACTTCCTAAAGTATTGAGTACGTCATATCATTTGTGAATACCTTCTTTGTCCTTACCCACAAACACATCAAGGAAATATACAGCCATTCTCTAAGTTAGTGAAGAACACAACTGGGGCAGGAATTCCATTGATGCGACATCGAAGCATAGCTCGTACTTCCGACTTTAATAGTTGTTGGGTTAAACTTTTATCAAGTGAAGGACGTCTGTAGGATTTCTGGAATTGTTCTTTTATAATACGTGGTCATTCGTAAAATAGAGACTCATACAGTTTAGCTTTGGCACCTTGTTTTACCAAAGTCCAAGTTCCCCGTTCTCTACCATGCTTCGAACAAATCGAATTAACGGTGACAAACTGTTATACTCTTTTTACTCTCTTACTTGTTTCAGTCATTTGACTGTGGCCATGATGGAGCACCGCCTTTAGTCGAGCAAATCGACCCCAGGACTTATTCTTTGTAAGCCCAGTACTTATTCTATCGGTCTCTTTTGCCAAACCGCTAAGTAACGGGGACATAAACACACCAGCATCGGTTGTCAAGCAATGCTAGGGGGACAAACACAGACACACAAACACACACACATACATATATATATATACATATATACGACAGGCTTCTTTCAGTTTCCATCTACCAAATCCACTCACAAGGCATTGGTCAGCCCGGGGCTATAGTAGAAGACACTTGCCCAAGATGCCACGCAGTGGGACTGAACCCGGAACCATGTGGTGGGTTAGCAAGCTACTTACCACACAGCCACACTTTGCACATAAACCAGACAATTGCATACAAAAAAACTAGTTGTTGTGTAGCTTGAGGTCAACTGGCTTTCAACTGAGCTCTAAGCACCATGGCCACCCAACCTCACTGAGTCCACCACTAAAATCTACAGCTATAGAGTAGTCAAGAAGAGAGTCTTAGTGTGATGCCTGGATCAGCTGGAAATAGCTAGTTTTCATTAGCATCATCACACTAAATGGAAGCACTCCGTCGGTTACGACGATGAGGGTTCCAGTTGATCCGAATCAACAGAACAGCCTGCTCGTGAAATTAACGTGTAAGTGGCTGAGCACTCCACAGACACGTGCACCCTTAACGTAGTTCTCGGGGATATTCAGCATGATACAGAGAGTGACAAGGCCGGCCCTTTGAAATACAGGTACAACAGAAACAGGAAGTAAGAGTGAGAGAAAGTTGTGGTGAAAGAGTACAGCAGGGATCACCACCATCCCCTGCCGGAGCCTCGTGGAGCTTTTAGGTGTTTTCGCTCAATAAACACTCACAACGCCCGGTCTGGGGATCGAAACCGCGATCCTATGACCGCGAGTCCGCTGCCCTAACCACTGGGCCATTGCGCCTCCACATTCTAGTAATATGGAGCACAGCATATCAGTACCCTTGAAGTATTTGCAAAGAGAGGCCATCCCTTCCTCGCAAGCCTTGAAACTCTACTCTCTCCAGCGTCGCCGTAAGCGGTACATCATTTGTACGATGTGGAGAATATACCTTCAACTCTGCCCAAACGACCTGAACATTAGCTTCAAGGTTCATCCAAGACTGGGACCACGGGCCATACATCCCCTGCCCAATTTAAGATCACAACATACATGTACACTGCAACATAATTTCTTTTCCTCAACAGGCCCTGCCCTAACATTGTCCCGAGGGAGATCAAAGAGGAAAAGGATCCCATCAACTTTAAACAGAGTCTGGATAGATTCCTTCAAGGAATACCAGATAAGCCACCCATAATTGGATACAACTCACCCAACAAAAACTCACTACTTGAATGGATCATAAACAAAACTTGACTTAAACAGGATTCAAATAATCCTATCAGGTGGTGCTATTAAGTTAGACATGGCCTGGACTAATCTTTGGTCGAAACATATCTAAGTTTATCTAAGTCTAAGTTTATTTATTTCCATATTGACCATTACAAAGATTACTTGCCAAATGTTATATTGCTGTATATAAGGAATGTGTTTATGTATGTTTGGCAAGATGTAAGGTTGGTATATGTCTGTGCTGCTGGCAAGTGGCAAGAGATTAGAATCTCCTGTGTTTATAGTAGGCAACATGATTCTTTTTAACCCGAGGTTGAGTAGCATGACTGAGTAAGAACTCTGAATAAAACCTCTGTGCTTTCTTGAACCTCTGTGCTTTCTTGAACCTCTGTGCTTTCTTGAACCTCTGTGCTTTCTTGAACCTCTGTGCTTTCTTGAACCTCTGTGCTGCTTGTTCTGTGTGTTGCCATTTATGGCTATGTTTTGGTAGGAAACTGTGTGGAAGTTTCCATTTGAATCATGCGATCATACTTCTGAACCTGAAATACAATTGGCTGAAAGAAGGGATTAAAAATCACGTGTGTTGTGGCCTTTATCCATTACAGGGTTGGCATCATTTCGAATGCTAAGCACTGCTACAGATCAAATAACTGTGCTCTGCATATCTTCCAGATATTCTGAACCTCTGCTTATATAATGACCACACATGACACAACCCAACAGACAGTGGTGAATTATGTGTAACAATGTACTCTCCACAGTTCAGATTATATGTATATATATATACATATACATACACACACACACACACACACACACATATATATTTATATATATATATATCTATATATATATATATATATATATATATAGTGACGCGTATTTGCCATTTGAATATGGCTAACCCCTAAGTTGAAGACGGGAAGGATGACTTCCCTTCACAAATACTGAGAGGACACAGATAGTGTGTCTATAGCCAGCTGGAGGAGATATCTTCCTGGGGCTAGAAACTACAGTAGCATCCACCCTTATGGGTTAGCCATATTCAAATGGCAAATATGCGTCACAATGTGTTACCGCTACTGTTTATAACTCGCTCTGAGATTTATCATTATATATATATATATATATATATATATTATATATATATATATATATATTTATATATATATGTACACACACACACACACACACACACATATATATATATATATATATATATATATATATATGTACACACACACACACATATATATCATCATCATCATTGTTTGACCGTGGTCGAGACAATGGAATTTACTATGTTACGCCAGACTTCACGGTCCATCATAGCATTATGGAGGTCCTGTTGCTGGATGCCTGTATCCCTGGAGATTACATCAGGGTAGGATATATATATACAGAGGGCAGCGAGCTGGCATAAATGTTAGCATGCCGGGCGAAATGCGTAGCTGTATTTCGTCTGCCGTTATGTTCTGAGTTCAAATTCCGCTGAGGTCAACTTTGCCTCTCATCCTTTCGGGGTTGATGTAATCGATTTAATCCGTTTGTCTGTCCTTGTTTGTCCCCTCTGTGTTTAGCCCCTTGTGGGTAGTAAAGAAATATATATACATATATATAAATATATTATAATTAAATCTCAGAATAAGATTGAAACAGTAATCGCTCGATAATGTAAAGTATAGAAGCCATCTTATCATGGCTAACCACATAGGGGAAGTGGTGTTACTGTAGCTTTATAGCCCCAAGAGATCGTCGTCTCTAGCTGGCTTTAGACACCATATCAGTACCCTTGAAGTATTTGCAAAGGGAGGCCATCCCTTCCTCGCAAGCCTGAGTGATATGCTCGGACTAGTTTCGGGATTTTTGTCCCTTGTCAACAGGCGGTAACCACCAGGTTGCGATGAAAGTGAAGGCCTCGACAAGGCTTTAAGGTGATCCCAATAATCGAGATGTTTTGTCTTGTATGGGGAGACCACAGTGGGCAGCAGTATTCAAGGTGTGGCCATACAAAGGAGGAGAAAAGTGGTATGATAACACCTTGTTCTCTGGACCGGAAAGTTCTTAAGATCCAGGAACTCATCCTATGAGCTATATCGACCTTCTTGTTGATGTGTGCACTCCAACTGAGATCGTCATCAACAATTACACCCAGGTCTCTGATGTTGTTAGAGGCTGTGAGCGGTTCCCCTGAAGGAAGAGAGTATGGCTGTTTTTGTGAGGAATTTCTTCCAAAATGCATCAGCTCAAATTTTCCCTCGTTCAGTTGCATTTTGTGTCTGTCTGCCCATTGACTCACATCATATAGATCAGACTGGAGTTGTGTTCAGTCTGCTTCTTCATTGACGATTTGCTGGAGCTTAGTGTCATCAGCAAATATTTTCACTTTGCAGTAATGTACGACACTGGAAAGGTCGTCTATGTAAATTATGAAGAGTAGCGGACCCAAGACAGTCCCCTGGGGAACACCGCTGGTGGCATTTGCTGGGCTTGAGTGGACTCCATCAACTACAACAAGTTGTGTTCTATTCGCCAGGAAATACTTAATCTAGTGTAGAACTTTTCCACAGATAGAATTCATTAAAACTAAATTTCGTGGTTGGTTTTTATGAGGGGAAATAACATGTGACCAGAACAAATATCCAGCTCCCAGCTGACCAAAAATCAATTGATCTATTACCTATGGGTAATAGATCTCCTCAATCAAGAATTCATCTGGGGTTATGCAATTGCAAGGAAAAGGACAATGACAACAACAACCACAACAATAACCACAGCAACTATGATAATCACTATAATGACAAGTGTAAGTGGGATATATTTGGATTTTAGGGATGAAAAAGAGGGCTGATTAATTTATACATTTACGTTGTTACAGCAATTTTATTTTACAACTGGATTGTTCCCTCTACCGCCATCTTCTTAGCCTTAACCATTCAACTGTAGAGAATAGTTACTATTTTACAAGTACTGAGAATGTAGTGAGAGTGTTGCATTAATTATGTAAGCGTTGCATGCTTTACACAATTCCCATACTATCATGCAACTCAATCCAATAATCACAACCTGTATAACAAAGGTCAACTTGATTAAAACTGACATGAGGTTAAACAACAACCAATATTAATATGACATAGTTAGTTAGTTAGTTAGTTAGTTAATTTTTGGCTCAAAAAGCAAAAAGCAAGGCCATGTAGGGGGACAGGGAGTTATGTACAGGGAGGATGGTCATACAAAGAGTTCAGGCCATTTCCGGTCAAGAGAAACTTTCAACAAAGCGGTCGTCGGCATCTTCACCATCTCGTCTGGCAGCTTGTTCCACGGATCCGCAACCCGGACGGAGAAAGCCCCTCTCCTTCGATTGAGATGAAATTGTCGCAGATAGAGCTTTTCGGAATGACCCCGCAGCCGACGCTCAGGAGCAGGAGTGAAGAACAGCTCTTTCGAGAGGTTACACTTTCCGCTTATGATGTTGTGAGCGAGAATGAGATCACCACGGAGGCGGCGTTTTTCTAGAGAATAAAGGTCGAGCGTCTTTAGCCTTTCTTCATAAGACAAATTCTTGAGACCATGAACCATGCAGGTAGCCAGCTTCTGGACTCTTTCGAGATGCTGTATGTCTTTGAGGAGATAAGGAGGGCCTTATCAGGATTGTCCTGGGGCTAAACAATAACCAGTACCAGCATGCCAGAGGTGTGCTTGACCATGTTTGGCCTATATCTACACAGCAATAATATAACTTGGAGATGTTTTCATATGTTTATAGAAATCTCTCAAAGATTTTATCTAAAACAAAAAAAGTCAATTTAAAGGTGAGAAAACATAAAACAAATATAAAAGTTAGATAAAATGGAATGTGATATTTTATGTTGGTAAGAAACCCTTATTGAAGTGATAGAGAAATCAGAATGTTCTAAATTGTAATTAACGATGATAGTGCATTATGTAAACTAAATAATCTGAGTTTTTCGTTTTGCATTATTTACCTTTAAATCTATATTTATGGCGCTAAATCGTAGACTGGAATCTTCACGATCTAGAGGCACCTTGTTGGTTATTGTTCCATTCACTGGGTTAATTTTGAAGTATTGATATGCATCTGAACCTAAATAGAAATAAATAAATTTACAATCTTTATTATCATCATCATCATCATCATCATCATCATCATCACCACCACTACCACCATCATCATCAACATTATCATCATCATCATCATCACCACTACCACCACCACCATCATCATCATAATCATCATCATCATCATCATTATCATCATCATCTTACTGTTAGCCTTATTACTACTGCCATCACCATTGCCAACACATCATCATCATCATCATCACCACTACCACCACCACCATCATCATCATAATCATCATCATCATCATTATCATCATCATCTTTACTGTTAGCCTTATTACTACTGCCATCACCATTGCCAACACATCATCATCATCACCACCACTACCACCATCATCATCATCATCATCACCACCACTACCACCATCATCATCATCATCATCATCACCACCACTACCACCATCATCATCATCATTATCATCACACCTATCACCATTGTTATTAGCCAAGCATGGCTTTGACCCACTGCTTCTTCTGCTTAACAGAACGCCAATGGACATTTTGCTTCATTTTCACGTATACTCCTCAGTGATACACAGATACACAGATACACAGTCATACACAGATACATTTTCTTATTTTTACAGTTTTTCTTTAACAGTAGGGGGTTTCTTATAACAATATATCTATCCGTTACCAACGTCGCCTAACTGGCCCTTGTGCCGGTGGCATGTGTAAAAAGATTCGAGCAAGGTCGTTGCCAGTACCGCCTGACTGGCCCACGTGCCGGTGGCACGTAAAAAGCACCCACTACACTCTCGGAGTGGTTGGCGTTAGGAAGGGCAATCCAGGTGTAGAGACTCTGCCAGATCAAGATTGGGGCCTGGTGCAGCCATCTGGTTCACCAGCCCTCAGTCAAAATCGTCCAACCCATGCTAGCATGGAAAGCGGACGTTAAACGATGATGAACAAAGTATATCTGTCCAAGGCGGCGAGCTGGCAGAAACGGTAGCATGCCGGGCAAAATGCGAAGCTGTATTTCGTCTGCCGTTATGTTTTGAGTTCAAATTCTGCCGAGGTCGATTTTGCCTTTCATCCTTTCAGGGTCGATAAATTAAGTATCAGTTACGCACTGGGGTCGATATAATCGACTTAATCCCTTTGTCTGTCCTTGTTTGTCCCCTCTGTGTTTAGCCCCTTGTGGGTAGTAAAGATATATATATCTGTCCTTCTCATGGTACCATAGAGATAGTTGGGAGGGCAGAAAACAGTAAAAGCATTTGGGTGGGGAGGCTGTGAAAGAGACCCTGAGGAGCATCCCAGCCAACAGCTCTCCCCTCATTTGTTTGCTTTAAAGAGTAGGTTTTCTCCCACACAGCATGTTGCCAGTCATTGCAATTCGTTGTTCTTCTCTTTTGTGGGGTTCGGAATCTTGAGATCAATTTTCAACATTTCATTCCTTGTCTTTCTAGATCTTTCTTTTTCTATATTCACTTTTGAGTGTTTATGCAGCTGAGCTGTGTTCATCCATAAGCATTACATGCCATTACATGCCCATTCCAACACAATCTTCTTTCCTGCAAATTACATTTGATTCTAATTAGACTCAGCTTTCCTCTCAGATCGTTTGTACTATGTCATTCATGCACATTGGCATTACACATCTAACAAACAACTCTCACCTCATTTCTTTTCACAGATAGATATGTGTTTTCACTTTGGTGAAGTGTCTTCCATTATAGCCCCAAATCAACCAACGCTTTCAAAGTGAAATTGCAGAAAGCTTATCATGTGTGTGTGTGTGTGTGTGTGTGTGTGTGTGTGTGTGTGTGTGTGTGTGTGTGTGTGTGCATATGTGTGTATGTGAGAGAGGGGGGAAGAGAGAGAGAGAGAAAGAGATGTGTGTGTGTGCATGAGTGCAAATGGTGTTGATATTCCACAACTTGTCACCACATGAGAGAAACAGTGATAATGTTCACATTTGTTACTGACTCTACATTTGGTTTCTCTGCACCTTCAAAGACTGGTGGAGTAAACAAAATTCATTACTTGAAAAACAGGTAAGGGTTAGTGACAGAAAGAGCCCCCATCCATTAAATCCTACCTCAGATAATCCCTGTCTAGCCAATTCTAACTTAGGAAAACAGAATTTAAATGAACAAGCAAATATGAATTTCATGGTGACATTCCACTGAAAGATTCTCGAGAGACCATAAAAGGGTTGATGCAAACAAACCATTGGAAATTTCATAGTGAATTCTTCGTGGTGCTGACACATCTCCATCTACAGCTTTAATATTTGTAATAAATGTTCCCTGAAAGAAAATGACAGCAATGTTATAAAAGTAAATAGATATCAGTGGAGAAATTTAGCTATAACAGATCATTAACAATTAAACTCGTTAACTATTTCAATGTCTGAGATGAGAAGTTCATAATTTTCCAGACTATTGACTTTACCTTTAGTGTTAACCAATCAGTAAAATTATCTTTATATATAAAAGTGAGGTTGTGTGCTGTCTGTCTCCTACGATTTAGATTCCTAACTACTCCCACATTTTGCGATGCAGTTTAACCAAAAGCAGGTATCTTATAGTCATGATTCATATTGAGCCCTTCTGGGTATTAGCGCGCGTCTACGATGAGTCTACGATTTAAAAAAAGTTTACCATCAATTTTTCCCATTTTTAATGCATTTTTGGCATATATAAGGGAAGTAACTCTCTAAAAATTTATTATTAAATCTCAGAACGTAAAAAGCTACAGTAACACCCCCCCCCCTTTGTGGTTAGCCATATTGAGATGGCTATTATACTTTACATCTCTAAAAATGCTTATATAATTATTTCCCTTACAAACCCGAGCAACACCGGGCGATACTGCTAGTAAAATATCAAGTATATACTACAAAACTAACAACAGGACACTATATAGTGTAATTTGCACTTCATATAACTTCAGCAACAATAACAGTATTTATGCAAAACTTCACACCACAATACCAACCTTGAATAATTCATCCACACCACAACACTTAGTAAACACCTTTATCAGATACTAGCAGTATTGCCCAGTGTTGCTCGGGTTTGTAGGGGAAATAACTATATAAGCATTTTTAGAGAGTTACTTCCCTTATAGACGCCAATTCGGGCTTTCTTAGCCATTTCTGTTTTGGTGTCTTCAAGCCATGAAGTCGTTGTTCTAAAAGAACGCTGGTCTCCTTGACAACGCTTTACGACGTTGATTTCCTTACACTCCCTTCCCCACAGCTTCACGAGGGAGGGAAGAAGGGGGAGAAGCAAACAGGTGCAGGTGTGACCATGGACGCCAACTCCGCCGCCATCGACACACGAAAAATTATGCATTAAAATGGAATAAAAAATAATGTTAAATTATTTTTTAAATCGTAGACTCATCATAGACATGCGCTAATACTCAGACGGGCTCGATATGAATCACGACTATAAGATACCCGAATTTGGTTAAACTGCACCGCAAAATGTGGGAGTAGTTAGGAATCTAAATCGAAAGGGACAGACACTCACACAACTACAGTTTTATATATATAGATTTCAAATGGAATAGCACAAGGATATGTTCTCTCAGCAATACTTTTCAACTTAGATAGATAGATAGACAGATATCATTCTGCCACAGATATGACATATATAAATATATATATATATATAATATATATATATATATATATATATATATATATATATAGAGAGAGAGAGAGAGAGAGAGAGAGAGAGAGAGAGAGAGTAAATGATCCACAATCATCAAGCAAACTGAATCCTCATCTTGTTCCATTTGCCGGAAGGTTTGCAAAGCACCAACAAATTTCAAGAGACATATTCGTGTCCATAGAACATGATTAAGGCTTTATTATACTGAACTCTGATTTGTCGTACATGACGGGAAAATCCATCATATACGTACATATACGTACATACAAACATACATACATACAACAGTCTCACACCACCTCAAAAATATAAAACTATGTGCACAAATGACAACACACTCCTAAATTCTCAATATGTTCAAGACAATGCTGTGGAACATTACTTGAGCCTTGGTTAAGTCACCTAGAAACCTGGTTCCACAACAACAGAGGTAAAGAAATGCTTACTGAATCCATTATCTCTCTTCTCACCTGCAACGCTCGAGAACATGAGATGCAACCAAGCATCAAATTTAACCCTTTCGTTACCATATTTATTTTGAGATGCTCTGTGTTTCTTTAAATTAATTTTAAATATAACAAAGAATTTAGTAAAATAACTTAGTTATCATTCAGTTAATGTTAGGAACATAAATTGTGACTAAGGTTTGGTCGGAAATTTTAAATCAAAACTTATGGAGACAAGACATTTGTACTCAGAGCCAGAGCTGGGTTGGTAATGAAAGGGTTAATGTATGTAATACTAGCAGTATCGCCCGGCGTTGCTCAGGTTTGTAAGGGAAATAACTATATAAGCATTTTTAGAGATGTAAAGTATAATAGCCATCTCAATATGGCTAACCACAAAGGGGGGGGTGTTACTGTAGCTTTTTACGTTCTGAGATTTAATAATAAATTTTTAGAGAATTACTTCCCTTATATATGCTAAAAATGCATTAAAATGGGAAAAATTGATGGTAAATTTCTTTTTAAATCGTAGACTCATCGTAGACGCGCGCTAATACCCAGAAGGGCTCGATATGAATCACGACTATAAGATACCCGGTTTTGGTTAAACTGCACCGCAAAATGTGGGAGTAGTTAGGGATCTAAATCGTAGGAGACAGACAGCACACAACCTCACTTTTATATATAAAGATTTAACAACACATACAGAAAACAGAAACACTGCAAGTTACATCGAACTCTTTCACAACATTCATCATGACACACATATAGAAAACACAGTAAAGAAAGCAAGACAATGGGCAAGCATCCTTAGAGCAACCACAGGTACCACATCTGGCCAGCAGAAAGAAATAAAAGTGGTTTACAAAGAATACATTAGATCCATCAAGGACTTTACCTGTTGTACCCGTTTGAACCACAATAAACTGCAAAGTACTATGCATCATCATAAGCTTAATCCAGAAGACTTAGGATCAAAGACATTCCAGCCATAACTGGTTTGTCATTTTAGGAGAAACAAAAACTGTCACCTTTGCTGGTGGCATATGTAAAAAGATTCGAGCAAGGTCATTGCCAGTACCGCCTGACTGGCCCACGTGCCGGTGGCACGTAAAAGGCACCTACTACATTCTCGGAGTGGTTGGCGTTAGGAAGGGCATCCAGCTGTAGAAACTCTGCCAAATCAAGAGTGGAGCCTGGTGCAGCCATCTGGTTCGCCAGCCCTCAGTCAAAATCGTCCAACCCATGCTAACATGGAAAGCGGACGTTAAACAATGATGATGATGAGGAGGAAAAATTTTATTGTCCAATGTATCCATTCATGTTTTTAAAAACAGAATGTAATTTGAGGAATTTGACTGCTATTTCTAACATTTCAAGTGACCACATAGAGACTTCTTTGTTGTTGCAGTTGTTGTTGTTGTCTATTCTTCTACACCACAAATAACTCATGCTTCACTCTCCCTACTGTTCAGTGTATTTTTGCATAGTCTCTATGTGGTCACTCAAAATGTTAGAAATAGCAGTCAAATTCCTCAAGTCACATTCTTCTGTTTTAAAAAAAAATGAATGGATACATTGGACAATACAGTTTTTGTTTCTCCTAAAATGGTAAACCAGTTATTGCTGGAATGTCTTTGATCATAGGGCTTCTGGATTAAGGTTACCTGGCGTTAAACAACAATTACCACTGCTGCAGAACACACTGCCACTACAGCATACACTAATACAACTCACAACTACCACACCACTACCATAACACCAAACCACTCTACCACACCAAACTACTACAACACTAAACTAACGCTGTACTATATTACTACTTCAACACCACACTACCATCACAACATACCACAACGCACTAACATCACTATTACAACTAATACCACTACCATTTCACACTCCTACCACAACACAGTAATACTACAACACAAACTAATACCACAGTACACTAATACCACATCATACTACTGCTTTATTGTGCTACTCTCATACACATCTACTGTGCCCATACCACAGAACCACCACGACACACAACACTACCACTGTGCACACTAGCACCATAACACATGTCTGTGAGGGCAGTTACTTACTATTTTATCCACTTCATCCAATGACACGGAGAAAGCCTCCACAAAATACGGCGGAGAGTCAGCAACATCCTCTACTTGTATTTCAACACTTTGTGTCTTGTTGTTTACACCGTCCTTGAAAATAGAAGAGAGATACAGGAATCATAATTGTTTCTAAGTTGACTTTGCCAGTGACACAATCACCAATTCTATCGTTATATTCTCCATTGCTAATTTAATGCCAACTTAGATGTGGCATCAGATGAAATGTCTTGTAGAATTTGTTCTGGCCCTTTATGTCATGAGTTCAAACCCCCACTGAGGTCAACTTTACCTTTCATCTATTCCAGCTAGTCGGCACCAGTATGACAAACCAATGAAAGAACTTTTACATGGTCACAAGACCCATTAAAAATAGCTGTGAAAAATCGCTGATAAAACTGCCTGATATAGTAGCTGAAATCACAACCTCAATATCATAAACAAAGAAAACATATCATTCAGCTACTACTATAGTTGAATAATATTCTTAAGGCCGCAATTTACTCACATGCAGCATCTTTCAGAGCTTGCTTGTCGCTAATTCAGTTCTTAACCAAATGGAAAACCATTAACATTTTTGAAGAGAACTGGTCCCTAGCTACCTTTTCACGTTAAAAAAATTGAGATTTGATCCAGCAGAAAAAAGTTTACATCAAAATTTGTAGCAACATTATAGGAGAGTAAGTAACAACACCAATCATTTATTTTAGCTTCGATGATAGAAGCAAGCATGAAGAATTTCATAGTTTTGGTTCCATGCAACAAAAATTTGTATCAAAAAACTTGTGGGGTAAAATATCAAGAAAAAATATAAGTAAGGCAAAAAATTGGATTTAAGTATAATTATCTTTTTTTATTTTAAAAACAAACTATATTTGAATTAGGCTTAAATGATAGAGCTCAATTTGAGGAATTTCATGGTATCAATTTCATGCAATGAAGTTTTAAAAGAAAAAAAGTTATAAGCGTTTGTTTCTCAAATTTGAGAGTGATAATATAGTTCTATACTTTTTTATGAATATAGTTCTATAAGGGGACTTTTAATATGTCACCAGCATCATGAGGTAAGGAAAAAGTTATCAACAACACTGCTAATTGACACATTTGACATATTATTAATTAGCATACTAGCATAGCCTGGAAAAAACATGGATTACATAGGAAAATGCAAGCAAGATCAATAATATTCTTAAGATTATAAACCTGGAAAATTACAGGACAAGTTATTACACTTGGAAAAGTTCAGGACAAGTTATTACATCTGGTAAAGTACAGAACAAGAAAATTTTTACTTAAAATATTGCAGCTAAGGATAGAATTTGAATATTAAAAATTATTTGATTTTAATTTACAAAGTAACATTATAATTAAAAAAGGTACCATCATTTTGTTAAAATATTGACACACTAGAATATTTTTAAAATGAGAGCCAGAAGTACCAATATAGCTGAAGTTTTATGCAAAGTAGTATAGTATATATGGTAGGCAAATTCATTATGTAAAAAATAGGCATTAGGTCAAGACTGAAAATGTGAAGACTTGGCAATAACTCAAGCAAATTTTACAGTGAATTTGTTGAGGCATTTGCCATATCCTGAATGCCTTACTTCCCTGGGCATGGACACATTGAAACTCCGACGTCTGGCAGCTGACTTGGCAGACACCCATAAAATTATCAACCATCGTACAAACAATAACTTTGAGTACCTTTTCAAACTCCACCCATCTAACACCCGTGGACATATTTACAAGAAAACAGCACAGCTCCCATGACTTCAGGAACCATTTTTTCACGCTGAGAGTTGCTGAAGCATGGAACAAACTGCCGGCATCAGTTGTTAGTTGTCGGAACACTGCATCCTTCAAAACTTCCATGCTTCCTGAGATTCACCAACCCTACACTTGATTTTCTCCCTTCCATACACACACAAGCATGTATCTGACTCATACATTGTTCGCTTTCCAGACATTTCTACTTTACTGCATGTACTTTATATGCACTTTCTGACAAGTTGTGGTGCACCTGAGCACTGTATACAATAATTTCCTTATTATATATTATTATTTATAGGTAGATTTTACTGTAATATATAACTAATTTTTGTATTATTCTATTTATTGTACTAACTAATTTTGTACTACTGTTATTTTTTACAACCTATTTTCAAATTTCTAATTATTAATTAATAATAAAAAAAATAATTTTTTAAAGTGCAAAAAATATTTTGAGTTATTTTTTTTTATTTTAATAGAAGTAATAATTTGTTATAAAATCTTTAGTTTTAATAAAAGCTAATATTTTCTAAATCTAACTCGTTTATTTAAAATTTTGTCCTTAGCTGCAATATTTTAAGTAAAACTTTCCTTCTGTACTTTACCAGATGTAATAAGTTGTCCTAAACTTTTCCAAGTGTAATAACTTGTCCTGTAATTTTCCAGGTTCATAATCTTAAGAATATCATTTCTCTTGCTCACATTTTTCCATGTAATTGTATAATGTAGCACTGAATATCCTAAGAAGATAGAATAGTTAGGTTTAGAATGCTTTTGATTTGCAGGTAGTTGAATTAAGGTTGACCTGGGACTAAACAACAAGAACAAATCATCTTTACAAATGTGTTTGGATTTAAATTGAAATTTCATTGGAATATGAATACAACATGAATGATATAACTTATAATTTCACATGGTCAATACTACAGTAATACACCAGATTTGAAACATGGACCAAATGCTTGCAACAGAGTGGACTCCACTAAAGACACCTAAGGATCAGGTGGTGGTGTTAT
The DNA here is from genome assembly GCF_006345805.1 of Octopus sinensis. Lineage (NCBI taxonomy): Eukaryota > Metazoa > Mollusca > Cephalopoda > Octopoda > Octopodidae > Octopus > Octopus sinensis. Next base: position 195,023,205 of record NC_042998.1, on the reverse strand, counting down.
ACTAGGCAATAGATTAAGTTTACCATCCATGAACAAGAATTTCCGGGCAGTTTCTGTCTATCAAATTTCACTCACTAGTCTTTGGTTGACCCAAGACCATGGTAAGAAGCACTTGTCTGGGGTGCTGAGCAGTAGATTTAAGCTCAAAACAATGTAATTACAAAGTGAATTTCTTGACCATGTAGTTATGCCTACACTGTAATTACATACTTTTCTACTCAAGGCACAAGGCCAGAAATTTTGGGGGAGGGAGCCAGTTGATTAGATCGACCTCAGCGTGCAACTGGTACTTCATTTATCAACCCTGAAAGGATGAATGGCAAAGTCAACCTAGGTGGAATTTGAACTCAGAACGTAAAGACAGATGAAATACCACTAAGCATTTTGCCCAGTGTGCTAACGCTTCTGCCAGCTTGCCACTTTAGTGTAATTGCATACGCACATATCATTTTATTGTTTCTTTTATTTGTTTCAGTCATTGGATTGCGGCCATGCTGGAGCACTGCCTTTAGTTGAACAAATTGCCCACAAGATATATTCTTTGTAAGCCTAGTACTTATCCTATTGCTCTCTTTTGCCAAAGTACTAAGTTACAGGGACATAAACACACCAACATCGGTTGTCAGCGAGGTGGGGGAACAAACACAGACACACAAACATATACACACACGTGTATATATATATATACAATGGGCTTCTTTCAGTTTCCATCTACCAAATCCACTCACAAGGCTTTGGTTGGCCCAAGGTTATAGAAGAAGACACTTGCCCAAGGTGCCATGCAGTGGGACTGAACTCAAAACCATGTAGTTAGTAAGCAAGCTACTTACCACACAGCCACTCCTGTGCCTGTGGCACTCTGCTGATTATGACAACAAGGATTCCAGTTGATCCAATTAATGGAACAGCCTGCTCATGTAATTAATGTGCAAGCAGCTGAGCCCTCCACATGCATACCCTTAATGTAATTCTCAGGAATATTCAGCAAGACACAGAATGTGACAAGGTGGCCCTTTGAAAAAAGGTACTACCCCTTTTTACCAGCTGAGTGGGCTGGAGCAATGTGAAATAAAGTGTCTTGCTCAAGGACACAATTCCTGCCAGGTACTGAACTCATGATCTTATGAATGTGAGATAAATACCCTGACCACTTAGCCATGAACCTTCACTGCCTTTGTCAAATTACAGCTAAATGTATTGGGCCATTTGAAAGTCAACTGTCTTGGCCACATATATAGCATAGAAGCAATAACAGAACATCAAACCATCAACTTCTGGCTGGTTGTCTGCTATCCTATTCACAAAGCCATACATGTATATTGCTACTAGCCACTGTCCACCATACACACACATACACACACACGCACACACTCACACACACACCCTCGTCATCTCGCACACCTTTTTTACCATTCCCTCTTTGATTCAGCTCTCCTGTTTTTAAAAAACATTTTCCTCCTTTTTTACCACTTCCGTCTTTTTAGTATGTGACCTCGTGAAGACTACCTGCAATTTTTTTTTTTTCCTCTGTCCTCCCGTCTCGGGATCTTTCTTTCTCCTATGTTTCCGACGAAGAGCTCCACTCGAAACGTCATACCCTCCTTCTTCCATTTTCCTGAGCGCCTAATAATAATAATACTGTAATTGTTCCACGTGTTGTTGTTTTTTCTGTTTTCCCGTTTGGATTAACCTTATATATATATATATATATATATATATAACTAATGTAGGATAAAAAATTTTTTCGGGAAAAAAATTTTATCAATGGCCAGCATATCAAAAAAATACCTTTAAAGGTTAAATTTATAAATAATTTACAAAATGAGGGCAAAAGAAAAATTCTAATGCCAAATATGCCGAAAAAAAGACAAAAATTGTCAATAACCATTATAAGTTATGTGTCTCGAAACAAACCGATAGAAATTTCTAAAAAATCCGTTATTACCGTATTGGTCCCAATTTCGGGGTTAATTCATAAGAATTTTCCCCTCTTCAGCGATAAATACGTGGGATATAAGTGAAATACTTACTCATGCCCATGGAAAAAGCAAGTATTTTTCTTTTGTATATATATATATATATATTTTTTCTCTCCTTGTTTTTTTGTGTCCCTTTCTGTTGAAGAGCGTAGTCTCGAAACATAAAAGGCTTTTTCTATTCCTGAGCGTTATACTAATACATCTGTTTGTTTTCTACACCACCTGTCTTCGTCTTTTGTTTTTCTTGTGAACTCTCCCTATATATATATATATATATTAATACTATTATTAATACTATTAATACTAGAATTTTTCACTCCCTTATGACAAACCACAGTTCTCTTTCTAAGGAACTATTTTTGTAACACACATGGTAATTTTTGGATGGAAAATACGAATTCATTCGTCTATATGGATTTGGCTTGCATTGACTATCTTTTGCTATCTCCGATGGCATGAGAACAGGATGTAAGAGGTAGGTAAATAACATTTGCAAATCTATAATCTAATGGAATGTTGCGCTGAGGACGGGAATGAGTTATTTATAATTCTAACCCAGAAACACGTCTGTAACTGACCGAAGGCTTTATTTTTCCTTCTTTTTACATATGTGAGTTACATGTATATGCTATATGTGGAGGTATATTTCTAGAAAATAGAAATAAGTTTTTGACTGCTATTTCTAAATTTTCGGTATGTGGCTAAGCAACCTGTTGCTTACTCTATTTATATATATATATATATATATATATATATATTATATATATATATATGTAGGTCCCGGGTTGAGTCGGGGTTAACCACAGTAAATAAGGTAATCAATACATAGCAGAGTAAATTAATTTATTTTATAGAAGGAGCTTCTACAGGACTAGAACTGTTTCATTCAAAAGAAATCATCAGGAAGCTTCCTGATGATTTCTTTTGAATGAAACAGTTCTAGTCCTGTAGAAGCTCCTTCTATAAAATAAATATATATATATACATGTGTGTGTGTGTGTGTGTGTGTGTGTACAAACTGTCAATTAAAACAATTATCAACTTACAAATGCCACCAAGGGTACTTGATAACTTTTCTTGTTCTCATAATTAAGTTGTGTGGCCAGTCTGAGTTGACCTTTCCAAGAGTTAGAATTTAAGTTTGCTGTTCGTTCTAATTTGAATGTCTGGCAATCTTCTTGATGCTGTAAAAGAATTGACATAGTAAAACTATTGGATAAGACAAAAAATATTTTGATTAATACGTGTGGAAGCACTCCATCGGTTACGACGACGAGGGTTCCGGTTGATCCGAATCAACGGAACAGCCTGCTCGTGAAATTAACGTGTAAGTGGCTGAGCACTCCACAGACACGTGCACCCTTAATGTAGTTCTCGGGGATATTCAGCGTGACACAGAGAGTGACAAGGCCGGCCCCTTGAAATACAGGTACAACAGAAACAGGAAGAAAGAGAGAGAAAGTTGTGGTGGAAGAGTACAGCCAGGATCACCACCATCCCCTGCCGGAGCCCCGTGGAGCTTTTAGGTGTTTTCACTCAATAAACACTCACAACGCCCGGTCTGGGAATCGAAACCGCGATCCTATGACCGCGAGTCCGCTGCCCTAACCACTGGGCCATTGCGCCTCCACATTTGATTAATGATTGATAATATTATTATTCAATTAATCTCTTAGTTATTGCTGAAGTGGGTGATACGGTCAGAAAACGCCAAAGACAATAGGACCCTCAATCAAGTGCAAGCTATATGTCAAATAATAATATTAATAAAAATAACAATATTACATACACACACACATACACAAACACAAATACACACACATACACAAACACATACATACACAAACACAAATACATACATACACATACATACACACATACAGGCATACACACACAAACACACACACACATGTGCACACATTCCCCCCCCACACACACACACACATATAATATAATAAATGACCATATAGTGTTACCTCTACATGTGCACCCAGCTTCAGTATTTGAGGTGGGTGTGTATGAAATAATCTATGCAAATATAATTTGATACAAAAATTATTTAATTCTGTTTCATATACTGAGTGTAATATTTTCTTTTCTTTTTTTTTTTTGACATATGAACCTTACTGCACCACTCTGTGTGTGTGTGTGTTTGTATAGTGTGTACATGTGTGTACATGTGTGTGCATCAGGAAAGGCATTCCAGCATAAGGAAGGGCATCTAACACATGCTGCTTTCTCTCACCACTTTCACCTTTTTTGACAAGTTATAATGCAACTGAGCACTTTATACAATAAGCTCATTAAACACATATATTTATATGGGTGTATATATATATATATATACACACACACACACACATATTTATCATATTTACATACATATATATATCAGATCATCTTCATGGATTAATTTCTTCAGATGGCTAAACTGACACTATCTGCATATATATACCTGAGCCATGCAAACATAGACAAGTAGATGTTAAAAGATCATGACGATGATGACAACGACAACGACGACGACGACGATGATGATGATGATGATGATGATGATGATGGTGGTGGTGGTGGTGGTGGTGGTGATGTACATATCTATGCATATACCTAGGTATATAGGTGACTGTGTGTATGTATTGATGTTAGTCACTTTTCGTGACAGCGAATTTTTTCCGCTTTGGTTTTAAATTGTATCTAGCCACCTTAATAATATTATTATTTTCACATTACCATTTTGTTGAATTAGCCATTGATTCCTATAACAAATTCTATAAATACCGACAAGTGGAATTTAACTTCACCACCAGCGATGGAGCAGCATCACTGATGAGCCTTAATTTCATGCGAAATTGGTGTGCCATTCTGATGCCCTTGCTTGTTGTGGGGAGGCTGTCTCCCTTGTCAGTGCATAGAACTGTGCTTTGTATGTGGCTAAAGAGCCTTCTAGCAATGCTGGTGCTGCCCTGCACCCTTAATCACTTTTAGTGATGGTGAATTTTTTCCTTTTTGGTTTTAATTGCGTCTAACCACCTTAATCATTATATATATATATACATATATATATATATATATATATATATATATATATATATATATATATATATATATATATATATATATATATATTATATATTATATATATTACGGAGATGTATTGCATAGCAAGTGACCTGATCTGAGATCGTGTGCTGGAACGAAAACAGTTGCGGCGTGGAAGGTGTTTATAAGCCATTTAAGAAACACACAAAAACCATTAGATTCATTTCAACATTTAAATTTAATTTGTCAAATTTTCGTCGCTTTGAGACCACGTGCTGTTTCTTAAATGGCTTATAAACACCTTCCACACTGCAATTATATATATATATATATATACATTTATATATATATTCATCATGTTGAACTGTTAATCCCAACACATTTTCTTTTCTCTCTTCATTTTTGTCCACTTAATCCTTCTGTCAAAGAGCAAACGCTCAAAATGTCAAAAACTTTTCCATTCTTCCCAAGCGTTAAATTAATACACCTGTTTGTTGTTACTTCATCCTTTGTTTTCTGTAAATGTGAACTGTATGTATGTATATATATCATCATCATCATCATCATCATTTAGCGTCCGCTTTCCATGCTAGCATTGGTTGGACGGTTCAACTGGGGTCTGTGAAGCTGGAAGGCTTTGTCAGGCCCAGTCAGATCTGGCAGTGTTTCTACGGCTGGATGCCCTTCCTAACGCCAACCACTCCGTGAGTGTAGTGGGTGTTTTTTACGTGCCACCTGCATAGGTGCCAGACAGAGCTGGCAAACGGCCACGAACGGATGGTGCTTTTACGTGTCACCGGCACGGGGCCAGGCGATGCTGGCAACGGACACGAACGGATGGTGCTTTTACGTGCCACCGACACAGGGCCAGACAGGGCTGGCAAACGGCCACGAACAGACGGTGCTTTTACACCCTTTTAAAGCCTAGCCAGGCTCACGGGCACAGTTTCCCAGTTTCAATGGCGTATGTGTTCCCCAACTTGACGGGATGCCAGTCCATCGCAGCATTACTCATTTTTGCCAACTGAGTGGACTGGAGCAATGCACACTATCATAAAGAGCAAAAGACAACCCAAATCTATGAAAAGTTTCCTAACACAAACCCAAGTATGCTCGACAACAACACTGAAGTCGTAAGTAAAAAAAATGCGGAAGACCTACCGGGGGAAAATGCGTCAACCTAATTGAAGGATCGGAGTTCTCTTTCAAACAAGATCAATATTTTACAGTGAAAAACAACTTCACATGTGTTTCAGAGAACCTAATATATGTATTAACTTGCTCTGGGTGTCGAGAGCAATACATAGGCGAAACCAAAAACAGTCTACATCAAAGGATGGCTCTAATTAGATCCCAGATCAAAATTCAGGAATACAGAAAAATAGCATTCAGTGAACACATCAACATTTGGGCCAATAACAAACAACCCAGCTTCAGAATTTTTCCCCACTATAAATTCAGTGATGATGCAACCTGTAGACAACACATTAGTAAAGAGTCATATTTTATCGCAAAATATAAACCCCTTTTGAATGTGTCCACCACAAATGACACTATTATAAGTGCTTTAGAATAATACCCCTGCAAATATTAAAAATGGTATATTCAGAACAGTCACTACCCATGAATTTATTCAGGACAATTCCAATCACTACTATTACAACCACAACAGGTCACTTTTGGGTCACTTGACCATTTAAGAGGTTTCCACCAACATCCTACTACTGTCATACCACTCTTCTTCTTCTTCATCATCATCATCACTGCCACCTCCCTTCTCAACGAGTACTGCTGCTTAAACAATCAAAACCAAGAACTCATATCAAATATTAGAACTGCTACTACCTGCTACATGCTCCCAAGACCTCACGTAAGTAAAAAAAAGAGACAGAAATAGACAGAAAAAGGAAAATGTCCCTTGCTTTTGAAAACTATGGAAATATTTTAAAAAAACATTTCATTTAATTTTTCTACAATTTCATTGTTTTTCGTGCCTTACTCTAAGTTCAAAAAGTCACAAAGACTGAAACCGGTACTAAAATGTTCTTCATGATAAAATCATTTTAGTATTTTCTACTTTGTCTTACTTTCCTTACATATATATATATATATATATATTTACATACGTGGAGGCACAATGGCCTAGTGGTTAGGGCAGCGGACTTGCGGTCATAGGATCGCGGTTTCGATTCCCAGACCGAGCGTTGTGAGTGTTTATTGAGCGAAAACACCTAAAACTCCACGAGGCTCTGGCAGGGGGTGGTGGCGATCCCTGCTGTACTCTTTCGCCACAACTTTCTCTCACTCTTTCTTCTGTTGGCCTACTGGCTTAACCAGCAGGGTGGCGTTATTCCAAGGCTAAAACAATGCGAAGAGCATTGTGACCCTGTGATAGCCTGTGATCACGGTGATATATTGACATACATATACATACATACACATACACATACATGTGTGTGAGTATGTGCAATCCTACATATATATGTGTGTGTGTGTGTGTGTGTGTGTGTGTGTGTGTGCGTGTGTGTGTGTGTGTGTAATTTATATCTCCATCATCACTTGACATAGATGAGAGCTGAAATAGAAAGGAAAGAAATACAATACAATGAGTTCTCACCGCTGTTCCGGGATTGCATGTAACACTGATGAGAGAGTTAACTCCATCTGCATCTCTTACTTCGATGTCCTTCAGAACGATCTGGTTAACAGGAGTATTCTGTGGTGAGAGAAAACAAGTAGTATCAGAGAAGAGGAAGAAAATGGATGAAATATTGTTGGAGTAGTTTCTTTTGTCCCCAGATGAACCCTGATCCATTAAACCTGCAATCAAAACATTCTGGCTAAGAACATTCCGTTTTTATACATAGATACAATGCATTTATTGCTACATCATCCAATGCATCTTTCCTTTTATTCTTTAAATAGTAGGTTGGAGTGTGAAGGAAAATTGGCTTACTATTTCTAGCAGGCTGAGCAATCTCTTACAGGTTCTCTCATTGGATCAAACATACAGAAGCATGTGTGTGTGTGTGTGTGTATGTGTTCTTTTAAATGAACTCAGTGGTTGGATACCATAGGTTTCATGTAAATATATTCACAATTATTCAATAGGATGAGAATGATGATAGTCTCTCATAGTACTAGAAAGACAGTTCTGCAATTTCTTGCCGAATAAATGATTTGTTTAGAGTGTATGTTCTGTACATTAACTCACATTTTCCATCAAATCGATGTTGCCTGGAGAGGTGTGTGGTGTATCACATGTCAGATGTCAAAGTGAAAATGATCACAAAGTAATGTGAGATGAAGTGTTTCATTCAAGAGCACAAGACACCACCTAGTCCAGGAATTGAAACCACTGTCTCACAATTGTGAATGCAACACCCCAACCACTAGGCCATGCACCCCCAATAGGAGTTCAAGTATTGGATGAAGAATCTGCCATTCTATCTGAGTGTGTACAGATTTCATGTGTACAGATTTCATGTGAGTTCAATGTGAAATATATTAGTGGCAAAGGAAGAATATATATGAAAAGGAAAGTAATGATTCAGAGACATTGTGTTGTTTCCCTTCTGGTTTGTTTTTACTACAAGAATTAAAGAAACAATTTATGGTTAAAGAAATCCATGCACAATACCTTGTGCAGCTAAAGGCAGTGAGCTGGCAGAAATGTTAGCATGCCGTAGCCATATTTCATCTGCTGTTACATTCTGAGTTCAAATTCCGCCGAGGTCGACTTTGCCTTTCATCCTTTCAGGGTCGATAAATTAAGTACCAGTTACGCACTGGGGTCGATGTAATCGACTTAATCCTTTTGTCTGTCCTTGTTTGTTCTCTCTGTGTTTAGCCCCTTTTGGGTAGTAAAGAAATAGGTATTTCGTCTGCCGTTACGTTCTGAGTTCAAATTCCGCCGAGGTCGACTTTGCCTTTCATCCTTTCAGGGTCGATAAATTAAGTACCAGTTACGCACTGGGGTCGATGTAATCGACTTAATCCATTTGTCTGTCCTTGTTTGTTCTCTCTGTGTTTAGCCTCTTTTGGGTAGTAAAGAAATAGGTATTTCGTCTGCCGTTACGTTCTGAGTTCAAATTCCGCCGAGGTCGACTTTGCCTTTCATCCTTTCGGGGTCGATAAATTAAGTACCAGTTACGCACTGGGTTCAATGTAATCGACTTAATCCATTTGTCTGTCCTTGTTTGTTCTCTCTGTGTTTAGCCCCTTGTGGGTAGTAAAGAAATAGGCATTTCTCCTGTAGCTGGCAAGCACAAAAGAGCTTATCAATAGTGCCTCTAGAAGGATAAAAATGAGATCAAAATTCAGATAGATGAGTCACCAATGGTAGAATGAGTCAGACGAGAAGAACTCCAGCCAGAATTCTGTAGTTACCACAATCTGATTTGTTTCCTTCATTCAAGAAGGCAATAATGGTTGCATCTCTGATTGATGTCAGTTAGTCTTTACCTCATAACCAGAAGCAGTGCATGGAATGTACTGTTGTAATTTAGTTAATGGATGGCTGTTTTGGTTTCTGTAATGTTGGGTGGTGCAGCTAATTTATTCAACACTGGCCTTTATTCTTTTATTCTTTATTCTTTTACTTGTTTCAGTCATTTGACTGTGGCCATGCTGGAGCACTGCCTTTAGTCGAGCAAATCGACCCCGGGACTTATTCGTTGTAAGCCCAGTACTTATTCTATCGGTCTCTTTTGCCGAACCGCTAAGTGACGGGGACGTAAACACACCAGCATCGGTTGTCAAGCAATGCTAGGGGGACAAACACAGACATACACACACACATATATATATACATATATACGACAGGCTTCTTTCAGTTTCCGTCTACCAAATCCACTCACAAGGCATTGGTCGGCCCGGGGCTATAGCAGAAGACACTTGCCCAAGATGCCACGCAGTGGGACTGAACCCGGAACCATGTGGTTGGTTAGCAAGCTACTTACCACACAGCCACTCCTGTGCCTATGTGACCATTAAGTAAATCTTTGAAATTTTCTATCAGCTGTTGACATTTGCAAGTTTTGCAGTATATTTAGATCTAAGGAGTGTCGGGTCTATTGTACAAGGACCTTAAATTCAGTTACACTGATAAATCTCTCATATCATACATGATATCAAGGTTCCGGATTTCATGTGTTTTAGCTTGCTCCCAATATATTTTCATTGCATGTTTTTGTTTCTAGACTGCAGCCTTTGCTTACAAGCAAGTTTTCTTCTTGAACTCCTTATTCTTATCACTTTAGGTAGGCATGGATAGTTGCTCTCTTTTTGATGATCAGCTGCTTAATTTGAACATCCTCATCATCTTAAATTTTTTTTTTTTCCTGGCTATGATTCCCAAGGATTTCTGACAAGTTACAAAGATGCCTGCCTTTAGAGCACATAATATTTTCAATCGTGTTGCAATATTCCAGGCTGATGAGGACAATTTATCATCTCGACTCTGCTGAAATTGCTCCGCCTTTGACTGTATCGATAGGCACACAACATTATATGATTGCACAGTACTTTTAAGTACACAACCTTATGATTGCTGGGCCTTATTGAAACATACTGAATCATATAATGCTACTTTGGTGACAGATGCTGCTAAAAGCCCTTACATCTATTTTTGCTTTGAATTAGAGAGTTGATGATCATTTAGTTGTGCTCTCCACATTTAGTTAGGAGTAGACTGCCATTTGAGTTTACTTATCCAATACCTTCTTTTCCAAACTCTGGCATTGAGGTTGCCCATCAAGATGACTTTGCTTTGTTTTGGTATCCTAGGTAGGGCACCATTTAGGATAGTATCAAATTTCTTTTTAACTTCTGTGTCTATATCAAGTCTGGGCTTATACACAGTGATGCCATGTGTCTGTTAGAGCCAGCAATTTTTAAATGGAAAGCTCTCTTTTACTCGTTTACTCTTTTACTTGTTTCAGTCATTTGACTGCAGCCATGCTGGAGCACCGCCTTTTAGTTGAGCAAATCGA
>NC_042998.1:195002194-195007194 GCF_006345805.1 Octopus sinensis | reverse complement strand
AATGGCATTGAAATCGAATACAAGGATAGCAGCAATATGGAGATAGGGGTGTGAGGCACAACACTAAGGTTGTGGGCGATCACATTAACCATGTGGTAGACAGGATTGATGTGGTAATGGGAATGGAAGTGATCAGCCATCTTGGAGGAGACATGGTTTTGTTAGGTTGCATGGGGGCATCATGCGCTGTGAGTTAGGAACGTGAGAGGGAGCAGAGCACTGCAAGGGGCTGCACTGTCTACACCACTGAAGACAAGGCTTTTCGGGTGGTGTTCGATGGTCAGCGGTGGACAATAGTGTAGTGCTGGAAAGAGGAGCCCCCAAAGCTGAAGAACAGGGTGAGCTGCTACCAGCATACCCTGAAAGATCATGCCAGGAGTGAATTTGAAGAAGAGGTAGAGAGGTGGATTAAGGAAAGTGTCCTTATCCCATGGAAGGAGGAGGTGGTGAGCAGGGTGCTACTTCTAATGGCAGTGGTACAGCCAACAAAGGGTTAAAGTGAGACTGGTGCTGGACTTTCGGGAGATGAATGGCCATGTATCATCCCACACAGGTAGCAAGGTGACTGATGTCTGTGGTGAGACAAGGCGCGTATGGAGACAGTCGACTAAACCAGCACCAATTTTTGACTTGAAGTCAGCATATTTGCAGCTCCATGTCAACAACAAACTTTGGCAGTAGCAGTTGGTGTGATACAAGGGCCAGACATATTGTATGACAAGGCTGGGTTTCGAGTTGAATTCTGTGTTGAAAATCATGGGGACAGTGCACAAATCTATCCTGGGAAAGGTGAATAGGATAAGAAGGGCCACAAATTCCTATATATATTTCTTTACTGCCCACAAGGGGCTAAACATAGAGAGGGCAAACAAGGACAGACAAAGGGATTAAGTCGATTACATCGACCCCAGTGCGAAACTGGCACTTTTATTTATCGACCCCAAAAGGATGAAAGGCAAAGTCGACCTCGGCGGAATTTGAACTCAGAACGTAACGACAGACAAAATACCACTAAGCATTCCGCTCGGTGCACTAACGTGTCTGCCAGCTCGCCGCCTTAATTCCTATATAGATGACATCTTAGTGGACAAGACTGTAGTGCCTGCCACAGAGGTTGTGACACATCTGAAGAAATTTGGGCTGATTGCAGACCCACCAGAGCCAATGGCTGGAGGAGCTGCCATGGGGCTGAAGCTTCAACAAGATAGAATATGCATGTTAGGGTTTCTGATGCAGAATGAGATCCCAAGAGCTTGCTACCAACGTCTGCAGAAGAGAACTGTTCTCGATGTTTGGGAAATTAGTAGGTCACTACCCAATCGTGGGGTGGCTGCATAAGGCATGCAGTTACACCAAGAGATGAGAAGAAGGGGAGAACTGAGGTGACAAGGTGGGAGAGGAGACAGTGATGATGATGATGCAGGAAATCCTAGACCGGACAAGAGCGGAAGATCCAGTCAGAGGGAACTGGTATGTGCCTAAATCAGATAACGAGACTGTATGGTGTGATGCTAGCAGCATTGCAATAGGAGTTGTGTTGGAAATTGGAGGTGCCAAAGTGGAGGACACAGCCTAGCTTCAAAAAGCAGACAACTACAACCACACCAATGTCACAGAGTTGGACGCAGTGCTGACCATCGAACACCACCCGAAAAGCCTTGTCTTCAATGGTGTAGACAGTGCAGCCCCTTGCAGTGCTCTGCTCCCTCTCACATTCCTAACTCACACCGCATGATGCCCCCATGCAACCTAACAAAACCACGTCTCCTCCAAGGTGGTTGATCACATCCATTCCCATTACCACATCAATCCTTAGTGTTGTGCCTCACACCACTATCTCCATATTGCTGCTATCCTTGCATTGGATTTCAGTGCTGAAGGGAGTGAATTTGGCCTTGAAATGGGGGCTGCACTCCATCAAAATTCTTAGAGCGGGGCCCTGTGGACGAATTACTGATGGACAACAGAACAGTGTTTCATTTGGAGGCACTGAAGGAGATGCTTGACAGATGGAAAGTGAACTGCTTTTGCAGAGCAACATACAGGCTGAGTGGAAACGAGATCGTACAAAGGCATCATTGAGCGATCAAGGCCGTGGCAGAGAGGGGACACATCTCACTGCTGGAAACAGTATTCTGGTACAACATTCCACCCCAATCAGGACAGGCTGAAAAGTCCATGCCACATAGAGCAATATTCAAATATGAATGGCAGCATCCAAGTAAACCATCGGAATGCCCTGTGGAAGAGAGAGCGCTTGTCTTTGTGGAGATGGGAGATGAAGTCTGGGTCAAGCTGACAAATGCACAGTGCACAACTTAATGGTACAGAGGAATAGTGATGGCTATGAATTCCAAAAACAACATTTCTCTGAATGGAATGCCATGTCGCATCTTAGATGTTTGTAGGATTATCGCTTTGTCGGATGATGATTGTGGAGAAGAGGAAGAGAATGAGGTTCCAAGCTTAAGATCACAACATGCAAGGGTGGTTGGCAGATTTTGACACGGTATGAAGTGAGGAGGTGATCTTTGAGATCATGAGGGCATGTGGGGATGAGCTGGAAGAAGCGGGTTGTGATGTCAATGGTCAAGGGGCTGACCGGAAGAGGAAGCTCGAGAGGGGACGTGGGGGGGTAGAGAGGCAAATGTCGGCCTCTGTGGCCCATTGGAGGCATGTGGATGGACATTAGCGAATTCGCTGCCAGGTTTGGTCATATAGCAGCTGCTCATACTATGTGTCAGGGTAGGGCAGGATCATCAGAGAGATTACTGCTAGACAGGTGTCAACAAGAGGAAGGTAGATGAACCTCTTTTCATTTCCCCACACACGACTTCAAACTATCTCACTCTTTTTTTATATGGGGAAATAAATATAAGATACATTAGTAGGGGAATAGGTAGCGTTTGTGTTACAAATGACCACTCTTACCTCGTAATCAATATTCCTTACAAGAGTAACGTCACCACTGTATGTATCAACAGTAAAGACACTTGCACTTATTGAGTATTTCACTGTTCGTCCTTCAGGGTCCACTCCTTCTAATTTGTATACAGTGGTACCTAAAGCAAAAAAATGTAAATAAAGACTGAGTTTTTAGTTCCTTTTGTGCTACTATCCTGACAATAATACCTATTTCTTTACTACCCACAAGGGGCTAAACACAGAGGGGGCAAACAAGGACAGACAAACGGATTAAGTCGATTACATCGACCCCAGTGCATAACTGGTACTTATTTAATCGACCCCGAAAGGATGAAAGGCAAAGTCGACCACGGTGGAATTTGAACTCAGAACGTAATGACAGACGAAATACCTATTTCTTTACTACCCACAAGGGGCTAAACACAGAGAGGGCAAACAAGGACAGACAAACGGATTAAGTCGATTATATCGACCCCAGTGCATAACTGGTACTTATTTAATCGACCCCGAAAGGATGAAAGGCAAAGTCGACCTCGGCGGAATTTGAACTCAGAACGTAGCGGCAGACGAAATACTGCTAAGCATTTCACCTGGCATGCTAACGACTCTGCTAGCTCGCCACCTTTATCCTGACAATAATACCTGTTAATTAGGTTCTTCATTTGACTGATATCTCTCATTTGCAATCTTGTTTACATTCCACAAAACAACTGCTAAAAAAATATTTTGTTGTCCATATATATGGTGGAGGATCAATTGAAGAAATGTCTACAGCAGGGGTTCTCAACCATTTTTTACCTATGGACCCCTTTGATTACTAATTTATTCTGGTTGCTCCCCCCCCACTCACCCATAGCCATTTGATGTTTAAAAACTAGTTTTATAGAAACTTCTTCAAAGATTCCTATTTTGTTTTTCACACTTTATTTTGTTTTAGGATGAACTATGTAAAATGTTAGCAAGAGAAACCTAGCTGTTTCATGTAATGCATACCAGTACATACTTCTAAAACAAAATTTATTCAGGGGCCTTTAAAATACTATTATGGATCCCTAATTTTTTGTTTTGTTGCATGAACCCCAAAAACCTTATATGGACTCTCAGGGGCCATATGGATTCTCAGGGGCCATATGGACTCTCGGGGGCCATATGGACTCTCGGGGGCCATATGGACTCTTGGGGGCCATATGGATTCTCAGGGGCCATATGGATTCTCAGGGGCCATATGGACTCTCAGGCGCCATATGGACTCTCGGGGGCCATATGGACTCTCAGGGGCCATATGGATTCTCGGGGACCATATGGACTCTCGGGGGCCATATGGGCTCTCGGGGACCATATGGACTCTCGGGGGCCATATGGACTCTCGAGGGCCATATGGATTCTCGGGGGCCATATGGACTCTCAGGGGCCATATGGACTCTCGGGGGCCATATGGATTCTCGGGGGCCATATGGACTCTTGGGGGCCATATGAACTCTCAGGAGCCATATGGACTCTCAGGGGCCATATGGATTCTCAGGGGCCATATGGACTCTCGGGGGCCCATATGGACTCTCGGGGGCCTTATGGACTTTCAGGGGCCATATGGACTCTCAGGGGCTATTTGGACTCTCGAGCGCCATATGGACTCTCGGGCGCCATATGGACTCTCGGGGGCCATATAGACTCTCGGGGGCTATATGGACTCTCAGGGGCCATATGGACCCTGGTTGAGTATCACAGGTCTTGAGTAATCCAAACCTCAGACTAATCATAAAAATAATTATCAGTTATTCTCTTTAGACCTTTCTTTAAGCTGTATTTCAGTATTTTCCAACATCCTTCAGACAAGGGTTGAAACAAAAAACAAATCTGTATTTTCATTTTTCCTTTGCAATATATATCCCAATGACAAACATAACTATGATAAAAATTTCGACAATACATAACATATGCAATGATAGAGAAAGAGAGAGACAGAACGTTTTTTATTACTGTAATCTCTCTTTACTCTTTTACTTGTTTCAGTCATTTGACTGCGGCCATGCTGGAGCACCGCCTTTAGTCGAGCAAATCGACCCCGGGACTTATTC
>NC_042998.1:194977194-194997194 GCF_006345805.1 Octopus sinensis | reverse complement strand
AGAACAGCTCTTTCAAGAGGTTACACATTTCGCTTATGATGTGTGTATATATATAGAGAGAGAGAGAGGGGAGGAGAGAGAAGTAGAGAGAAACTGATAAATAATATAGATACATCCACACACATACATAGTAATAATTTTATATTCAGGTACACACCTTGTAGTATGCTACTTAAAGCCTATTTACAGTATTCAGGCACCTGATGTCAACAACAGAATGAAGGTATATGCCACTGGATTTACTTAAGGGATTCCTCTGTGTCTGTAGAGTTTATATAAAAAATGAGGGAGACAAAAAAATGGAATTCACAAGACTCTTTATTCGGAGAGATGGCTACTATACTCTTTTTACTCTTTTACTCTTTTACTTGTTTCAGTCATTTGACTGCGGCCATGCTGGAGCACCGCCTTTAGTCGAGCAAATCAACCCCGGGACTTATTTTTTGTAAGCCCAGTACTTATTTTATCGGTCTCTTTTGCCGAACCGCTAAGTGACGGGGACGTAAACACACCAGCATCGGTTGTCAAGCAATGCTAGAGGGACAAACACAGACACACAAACATATACACACACATACATATTATATATATATATAAAATATATTCGAGACAAAACCACTATTTTGCAAAACAAACAAGGAAAGACTTAATCAATACATAAATTTTAATAAATAGTCAAAAAAACCGCCACTACAATCGTTTCTTGTCTTGATCGACAATCTTCAGGTGGACTTCCATAATTCAGTATCAAATTATGAAGTATTGATTAAGTCTTTTCTTGTTTGTTTTGCAAAATAGTGGTTTGTCTCGAATAATATTTTATAATATTTTACTATAAAATCGATTAATCCTAAATCTGATTTTTTCCTGTAAATTTGGATTTATTCCCTAATATTTATTATATATATATATATATATATATATATATATATATATATATATTATATATATATATATATATATATATATATATATACATATATACGACAGGCTTCTTTCAGTTTCCGTCTACCAAATCCACTCACAAGGCATTGGTCGGCCCGAGGCTATAGAAGAAGAAACTTGCCCAAGATGCCACGCTGTGGGACTGAACCCGGAACCATGTGGTTGGTAGGCAAGCTACTTACCACACAGCCACTCCTGCGCCTATGCTACACTAGCCAAAATGTATTCGTATAGAAATCAGAAAAACAGCAAGTAAAAAAGTGAGGTACTTTTTGAAAAAATCACACCTGAGGAGATGTGTCTGCACCTATGATGCATTATAATTGTTTTGTATATTATCTCAACTATAGGCGCAGGAGTGGCTGTGTGGTAAGTAGCTTGCTAACCAACCACATGGTTCCGGGTTCAGTCCCACTGCCAACCAATGCCTTGTGAGTGGATTTGGTAGATGGAAACTGAAAGAAGCCTGTTGTATATATGTATATATATATAAGTGTGTGTGTGTATATGTTTGTGTGTCTGTGTTTGTCCCCCTAGCATTGCTTGACAACCGATGCTGGTGTGTTTACATCCCCGTCACTTAGCGGTTCGGCAAAAGAAGACCGATAGAATAAGTACTGGGCTTACAAAGAATAAGTCCTGGGGTCGATTTGCTCGACTAAAGGCAGTGTTCCAGCATGGCCGCAGTCAAATGACTGAAACAAGTAAAAGAGTAAAAGAAAGAGTAAAGGTACTGATGCACCATAATAGGTCGAAACAACTGCAGTGGTTCTGAATGAAGAGCTTCAAGACTTCCGCTTTCTGTCTCTCACATTTTTATACATACATTCACACATGCGTGAGCACACACACACACATACATATATACTGGCAGAAACGTTAGCACGCGGGGCGAAATGCGTAGCCGTATTTCGTCTGCCGTTACGTTCTGAGTTCAAATTCCGTCGAGGTCGACTTTGCCTTTCATCCTTTCGGGAGTCGATAAATTAAGTACCAGTTACACACTGGGGTCGATGTAATCGACTTAATCTCTTTGTCTGTCCTTGTTTGTCCTCTCTGTGTTTGGCCCCTTGTGGGTAGTAAAGAAGTAGGTATTTCGTCTGTCGTTACGTTCTGAGTTCAAATTCCGCCGTGGTCGACTTTGCCTTTCATCCTTTCGGGAGTCGATAAATTAAGTACCAGTTACGCACTGGGGTCGATGTAATCGACTTAATCTCTTTGTCTGTCCTTGTTTGTCCTCTCTGTGTTTGGCCCCTTGTGGGTAGTAAAGAAGTAGGTATTTCGTCTGTCGTTACGTTCTGAGTTCAAATTCCGCCGTGGTCGACTTTGCCTTTCATCCTTTCGGGAGTCGATAAATTAAGTACCAGTTACGCACTGGGGTCGATGTAATCGACTTAATCTCTTTGTCTGTCCTTGTTTGTCCTCTCTGTGTTTGGCCCCTTGTGGGTAGTAAAGAAATATATATACATGCATACATACATATATACAAACATACATATATAATACATACATGCATACATATATACGCATACATACATACATACATACATACATACATACATACTACATACATACATAATTACATGCATGAAAGGATGAGTGTATATCAGCAGACCATGCATGGATATGTTAGTAGAAAGCTCCAGAATGATAGTAACATTGATCATCAAAGTAGTCTACCATGGACCAACAACTGTATTACTATCTTGCACTTTGAAGGGTATGCGTTTGCAATCCAGGAACAGGAAATATCAACCAAATACCTAATGCACAGAAGGAACAGAGATGCAGGAAAAGCAGCAAAATGTGACAACCAATGCAGACTTTGTGGAGTTAACACCGAAGATATCTCCTACATCATAAGCAGTTGTCTGAAAATGTCATCACGGTATTATCTACGGATGAGACATGATGTTGTAGTTAGGACACTGTATAACGAGATCCATCGGAAGGATAACTCCGAGGATAAAGAAATAAGAACCTACAGTATGGTGGAAGCCATAGCCACTCATAATAAAAAGGAGTACTCGTGGAATGACCCAGTGAAAACCTCAATAAAATGTAAACACAATAGGCCTGACATAATGATTTGGGATAGAGAAGAGAAACTGAGTACAGTTGTGGAAATCGGCTGCCCAGCGGATGTTAACATAAAGCTAAAGATCAGTGCAAAAGAAAATACCTAGGCTGAACTATTGAGGAATCTAAAGCTACTCTATCCAGATTACAATTTCAGGTTTAAACCAGTAATTATTGGCATACTGGGATATGTAACACACTGATTAAATGCCAATCTTAGGCTTCTCAAAACCAGAAAGGAGAAAGCTGATTCAAAAACTCTAATGTCTGAATATAAAGTTTTGTCCAAATTATAATTCCTTAAATCAATAAAATTGGAAACCAATTATAATAGAAAATTTGAAATTTTATATTACATTGAATTAAATTGTTGCTTTCAAAATAGCATTAATCTGTTAGCCATATTTAATCCAGTTTTTAGAATAGGTAAACCATGTCCCTGTATGTTGTATATGATGACTAACATGGATGGCATCAGAAAAGGTAACCATCTACAAAACAGTGTCTCAAAAAGTCTCCTCCAACACATACCAGCATAGAAGAGTGGATGTTAAGTGATCATAGATCAAAATTAAAGATCTTTTTAAAAGGATAACAGTAGAAAACAAAAAATAGGTGAAACACTTACCTGTTTTTGTATCTTCACTCAACTCTAAGCCATTCATGTCTTTAATAAATCTAGGTGGTAGATCATTTGCAAATCCTGTAATTATCAATTATCAATTAACAATTTACTGATAATTTTTTCATGCCTTTATAGCAACTCAATCACAGTAGTTGCCTTTTTGGAGCTACACAACAACAACAACAACAACAACAACAACAACAACTTACATCATATCACAATTAATACAAAACTCACCAAGTATGTAATACTCACCTGTTGAAGCAGTAAGAGGTTAAAAGAAGAGTTATATACTCTGGAGCATCAACTTGCTTCAATATTTGTGTGTGTGTTTCTTGTATCCCTTCCTTTTGTTGAGTTAACCAGTGTTCAACAATGTTTACTGACCTTGATATAGGCCCTATTGAATTATACAATAGAGGGTTGCTATAAGAAGACCCTATGTGTAGAAGCAGGGTTCAGCTTCTCCAGAAAGAGTCAGAAGTGGTTGTTGGAGAATCTCTACAACTTCACCAGCCCCAATTTCTGTCCTCCCAATTCCCCCCCATTTTTTATCTGATAGGGTTCTGTATGTGGGAGTGCCTGAGAAAGACACTGACCACTCTGCCTGCAGCACCAAGGCTGAGATGGTGGTCAAGATCAAGGAAGTGTTCAAAGATCTTCTGAGGGACACTGTGAAAAACAGATGTGCCAGGTTCTGGAGCTGGCTTGAGACCATGGTGGACACTGAGGTAGCTACTTTGTGTAAACAGTTATATCCCAGCCATGACCTAGTGGATTTTCTCTTTCTCTTTTTACTTGTTTCAGTCATTTTGACTGTGGCCATGCTGGTGCACCGCCTTTAATCTAGCAACTCGACCCCGGGACTTATTCTTTGTAAGCCCAGTACTTGTTCTATCGGTCTTTTGCCGAACCGCTAAGTGACGGGGACATAAACACACCAGCATCGGTTGTCAAGCAATGCTAGGGGGACAAACACACACACACACACACACACACACATATATATATATATATATATATATATATATATATATATTATATATATATATATATATATATATATATATACACATATATACGACGGGCTTCTTTCAGTTTCCATCCACTAAATCCACTCACAAGGCTTTGGTTGGATCGAGGCTATAGTAGAAGACACTTGCCCAAGGTGCCACACAGTGGGACTGAACCCGGAACCATGTGGTTGGTAAACAAGCTACTTACCACACAGCCACTCCTGCGCCTATTTTCCATATTTTAAAATATTTTTATTTTTGGATGAGGCATTGAGTTTTTGTTTCCTTTAATGCAAACAGTCAAATTTAGCCCAAGCACCCAAACACCCCGTGCGTATATATGTCTGAATGTGTGGTGTGTGTGTGTGTGTGTGTGTGTGTGTGTTTGTGCAAGTGCACATGTGTGTGTGTGTGTATATGTATGTATGTATAAAAATTGTGTATGTGTGTGTGTGTGCATGTGCACATGTGCCTGTGTATATATGTATGTATGTATGTATGTATGTATGTATGTATAAAAATTGTGTATGTATGTGTGTGTGTGCATATGCACATGTGTCTGTGTATATATGTATGTATGTATAAAAATTGTGTGTGTATGTGTGTGTGTGCACGTGTACATATGTGTGTGTATATATATATATATGTATGTATGTATAAAAATTGTGTATGCATGTGTGTGTATGTGTGTGTGTGCATATGCACATGTGTCTGTGTATATATGTATGTATGTATGTATAAAAATTGTATGTGTGTGTGTGTGTGCACACGCGAATGTGTGTGCACACGCGAATGTGTGTGTGTGTATATTTTGTATTACACTCAGAAGCAATATACAGTACCAGAATTTCATCTCAAATTAAATATAACAACTAATGTTTTAAGTGAGGAAGGTCTAATGTAATCAATGTTTCCCAAAATTTACGCAGACCCAAAATGTACATATTAAATGATTTCAAAATATCTCTATTTGGTTTGACTTCATTATTACATATATATATATTGCATATCTGGCACATAAAAAGCACCCGCTACACTCTGGAAGTGGTTGGTGTTAGGAAAGGCATCCAGCTGTAGAAATCATGGCAAATCAGATTGGAACCTGGTGCAGCTCTCCCTAGCTTGCCAGTTTTCAGTCAAACTGTCCAACCCATGCCAGCATGGAAAATGGACATTAAATGATGATGATGATGTATATAAATATATATTATATATATATATATATATATATATATATATATATATATATATGTATGTATGTATGTATGTATGTATATGTGTGTGTGTGTGTATATATATATATATTATATATATATATATACATACATGTATATGTACAACAGGCTTCTTTCAGTTTCCATCTAACAAATTCAGTTGCAAAGCTTTGGTTAGCCCAGGACCATAGTAGAAGACACTTGCCCAAGGTGCCACAGAATGTGACTGAGCCCACAACCATATACTTATAAAGCAAACTATTCAAACACACACCTGTGTTTCATCATCATCATCATCATCATCATCATCATCATTTAACGCCCGTTTTCCATGCTAGCATAGGTTGGACGGTTCAACCAGGGTCTGGGAAGCCATGAGGCTGCACCAGGCTCCAGTCTGATTTGGCAGTGTTTCTACAGCTGGATACCCTTCCTAACACCAACCACTCCGTGAGTGTAGTGGTTGCTTTTTACATGCCACCGGCACAGAGAAAATTAATCAAAGCCTACCTATGCATTCAGGATTCAATGTGTCTCTCTTTTCAAAAATGGTAAAGTGAGAATTAAGGTTTGCTTTCTCTGCTCTCTTATTGGCTCAATGCCTGTATGATGTTGTTGCTGTTGTTGCTTAGCCTCAAGTTTGCCCATTTTCTTTTTTAAGACATAAAGGTGAGATTTGTGGAGGAGCTGACCACTGCTATTTCTAGGAGGTTGACCAACCATGTGAATCCCTTACTAGTTAATAGTTGTAGTGAAGACAACCATAGCAAACTATACACTGAATTGTAAGTTACAAACTAGACTGGACACACAGAATATCTACAGTCAGGATCTAGAGAAAAGATTGGCCTTAAACCACAATATAATCCAGAACTTATGTCCAGAGTTCAAATCTTAGCATGATCAATTTTACCTTTTATATTTCTGAGATCAATAAATAAGGTCTAGTCTCAATTAAAACACTTTGTTTATATCAAGGACAAAGAACAAGATTTGATGGTCAGAGGAAGATCTGATGATCAGGGAGGAAGGTGAGAGGAAGAGGCTGTTGGAAGAGTTGACTGTTAACCCTTTCAATACCAACCCGGCTGAAACCGGCTCTGGCTCTGTAGTACAAAGGTCTTGTTTTCATAAGTTTTGAATAAAAATCTTCCACCAAACCTTAGTCACAATTTATGTTCCTAACACTAGCTGAATGACAACTAAGTTATTTTACTAAATTCTTTGTTATATTTAAAATAATTGAAAGAAACACAGAACATCTCAAAATAAATACAGTAACAAAAGGGTTAAAGATGGTTTCTATCATAATAGAGTTGTTGGTAGAGTGACACCGCCTTAACATTTTATAAGAAACTAGGAGTATCGCCCGGCGTTGCTCGGGTTTGTAAGGGAAATAACTATATAAGCATTTTTAGAGAGTTATAGCCAAAAAGTAGCAAAAAAATGCATTAAAAATGGAAAAAAAATTATGGTAAATTTTTTTTTAAATCGTTGACTCATTGTAGACATTTTTAGAGAGTTACTTCCCTTATATAATAGCGAAAAAATGCATTAAAATGGAAAAAAATTATGGTAAATTTTTTTTTAAATCGTAGACTCATCGTAGACGTGCGCTAATACCCAGAAAGGCTCGATATGAATCACGACTATAAGATACCCGGTTTTGGTTAAACTGCACCGCAAAATGTGGGAGTAGTTAGGAATCTAAATCGTAGGAGACAGACACACAACTTCACTTTTATATATAAAGATTAATTATTGGCTAAACTCTAATTAAGAATAATGATGTGGAGCAAATACACAGGGACATATTTTACAGCATCCTCATTTCACTTTAATTAATTTCAATTAATAAACAATTTGTGATTATCATCCCTACTTTTTATGAATTGACTATTACTCTAGAGATGTAATTTTGATTAATTAAAATATTTTGATCCATTAAAGAAGTTAGCAGAGATTTTACCATCTAATTAACCCTTTCATTACCAACCCAGCTGAAACCGGCTCTGGCTCTGAGTACAAATGTCTTGCTTTCATTAGTTTTGAATTAAAATCTTCCATTAAACTTTAGTCACAATAAATGTTCCTAACACTGGCTGAATGATACTCTTACTCTTTACTCTTTTTTACTCTTTTACTTGTTTCAGTCATTTGACTGCGGCCATGCTGGAGCACCGCCTTTAGTCGAGCAAATCGACCCCGGGACTCACTCTCTGTAAGCCCAGTACTTATTCTATCGGTCTCTTTTTGCCGAACCGCTAAGTGACGGGGACGTAAACACACCAGCATCGGTTGTCAAGCAATGCTAGGGGGACAAACACAGACACACAAACATATACACACACACTTATATATATATATATATACATATATACGATAGGCTTCTTTCAGTTTCCATCTACCAAATCCACTCACAAGGCATTGGTCGGCCTGGGGCTATAGCAGAAGACACTTGCCCAAGATGCCACGCAGTGGGACTGAACCCGGAACCATGTGGTTGGTTAGCAAGCTACTTACCACTCAGCCACTCTTACTAAATTCTTTGTTATATTTAAAGTAACTGAAAGAAACAGAGAGCATCTCAAAATAAATGCAGTAATGAAAGGGTTAGAAAGGGGATGGACTCTTAATTTGAACTTACCATAATGTAGCATACATCCAAACAGGAGCAATTGACACAATGTTGTCCACATGTTCTTCTTCATGGCCACTTGTGCTTTTGTTGGATCCAGAAACTGTAAGTTAGTCGAAAGAGTAGAAATGATAAGTCGATAATAAATAAATATATGTGTATATCTATATAAGGGTTATATAATCAAAGGTGAGGGCGCGTGGCTTAGTGGTTAGGGCATTCGGCTCATGATCGTAAGGTTGTGAGTTCGATTCCCGGCGACGCGTTGTGTCCTTGAGCAAGACACTTTATTTCACATTGCTCCAGTCCACTCAGCTGGCAAAAATGAGTTGTACTTGTATTTCAAAGGGTCAGCCTTGTCACTCTCTGTGTCACGCTGATTTTCCCCGAGAACTACGTGTCTGTGGAATGCTCAGCCATTTGCACGTTAATTTCACGAGCAAGCTGTTCCGTTGATCGTATCAGCTGGGACCCTCATCGTCGTAACCGGCGGAGTCTTTTTTTTTTTTTTTAATATAATCAAAGAAAAATGGGGGTAGATTTATTCAATAATGCATCATACAGTTGTTTCTACCTTCTGTACTGAGGTGACTTAATCGATGTTTGTATCCCTTGCAATATACCTTGCAATACACACACACACACACACACACACACACACACACACACACATTCATAGCAATTATTCACAAGTATGACTTACATGTCTTAGTAGCCTCTACCATGTTTTCTCTGGTTTTTGCTGAATGTTTAGCATATATATGTCAGTGTATATACATATATATATATATATATATATATATATATACACACCCACACACACATATATATATGTATGTATGTATATATATATATATATATATATATATATATATATATATATATATATATATATATATATACATATATGTATGTGTGTATATATATCACCTTGATCACCTTGACCAACCAGTCCGTCAGGCGTCCATTTGACACCGCTGGTCACAGCTCGCTGTCCACTCCTCTCTGGATCGCGCCTTTCTCATCCACGTGATCCCAATCATCCTCTTGAAATCGTAACTCCACCGTCGTGGAGGTCTTCCGGGTGGTCATTTCCTCTCACGCAGGTACCACTCAACAACTGCGTGCGTCCACCAATTATCGGTGAGCCGGGCGACGTGTCCAGCCCATCTATACTTGCTGCGCGTATACTCTGCGATGACAGCTCTCACGCCGGACTTCTTTCTGATGATCTTGCTACTTATGTGCTCTCTCAACGAGATACCAAGCATTGACCTTTCCATGGCTCTTTGAGCCGTTACCAGTCTTTGCTCTTCTCTCTTTGTGGTAGCCCATGTTTCACTACCATATAACATTGCAGGCAGAACTGCACTGTTAATGAGGTTGGCGCGGGTGGTCCTGTCCAACCTTCCCTTGAGCACATCCCTTATGTCATTGAACGCCTTCCATCCAGCCCTCTCCGTGAGATCTCCTTTTTGATATCCCGGCACATATTTACTTCCTGTCCCATATATATATATATATATATATATATATATATATTCTTTTATTCTTTTACTTGTTTCAGCTATTTGATTATGGCCATGCTGGCCCTCCGCTTCAAAGGGTTTTAGTCAAACAAATTCACCCCAGGATTCATTTTTTAAGCCCAGTACTCATTCTATCAGACTCTTTTAACCGAACTGCTAAGTTACAGGGACACAAACACACCAACACCAGTTGTCAAGCAGTGATGGTGAGGATGCAATCAAAGGATATGAGGCAGCGGCAGGGGCAAAAGTTAATAAGGACAAGTCCATCGGTTTGCGGCTTGGCACCTGGAGCAGCAAGCCGATAATGTCCTGTGTCATGGGGCAGTGAACAGATGGTCCTGTTAAATTGCTTGGGGTTTGGCTTGGACCAGATTCCCAGACAGAGAAGAATTGGAGTAAGGTGGCAGGCAGGGTGGAAGCCCTAGTCAGGACCTGGTCTGGAAGGGAGGGCCGAGGTGGTGCAGGTGTTTATTGCGTCTGTTATCACCTACTGTCTGACCATAGTCCTTTGCCCTGATTCATGGCTATGCAAATTGGTGCAACTTCTCTTCCACTTTTTGTGGGAGGGAAAACTGCTTGTGAGGCACTCCGTATGCTGCCAAGAACTGCTAAAGGGTGGGTTAGGGATGCCATGGCTATTGATGTGCAGGCATGCACTGAGGCTAAGGTATATCTGGCTCTACCTGGATGGTAGCTAGGTGTGGAATTCGGTTGCTGGGGAATTCTTTCCATGACTGGCCTCCTTGGAGGAATTTACACCTGATTTGATTAAAAGACAGAATACGACTGAATGGCAAAAGAAATGTTGAAAGGCACTCACGCTAATCCATAGGAATATAAAGGGATGGTAGAGTATAAGAGCAATGACGTCCTAGGAGAGGCTCTAGGGTTCGATGAGAACCAGCTAGCCAACCTGTTTCAAAAAACCTTCAGGTCGGGTTATTTAGATAATTACCAAAGATCCCTGACCTGGCAGTGTTATAGGGATGTGTTACCTATCCATGATAGATTGTCCAGGCACAGAATATCAGTGCCACCGGCATGCCCAACGTGCGGGAAGGATGATGAAACTGTCCTACATGCTCTTGTACAGTACCTGGAGCTTTCAGGCTTGATAATTTATGTAGAAGTGGAGGCGCAATGGCCCATTGGTTAGGGCAGTGGACTCGCGGTTTCGATTCCCAGACCGGGCGTTGTGAGTGTTTATTGAGCGAAAACACCTAAAGTTCCACGAGGCTCCGGCAGGGGATGGTGGTGATCCCTGCTGTACTCTTTCATCACAACTTTCTCTCACTCTTTCTTCCTGTTTCTGTTGTACCTGTATTTCAAAGGGCCGGCCTTGTCACTCTCTGTGTCACGCTGAATATCCCCGAGAATTACGTTAAGGGTACACGTGTCTGTGGAGTGCTCAGCCACTTACACGTTAATTTCACGAGCAGGCTGTTCCGTTGATCGGATCAACCGGAACCCTCGTCGTCGTAACCGACGGAGTGCTTCCATCCAATTTATGTAGAACACATGTTGTCACATCTAAGAAGAGTACAACTATCAGCTGAGTCTGTGATAAATATTGTACCACCAACCAAACTATCAAAGGAAGGTGAGACATGTTTTCTGTGTATGGTCGCAGTAATGAAAGAGTGTGCATGGAGAACCAGAATGCAAAGAATCGTGATGGGATCCTTCATCTCCAACCCTGGTTTGCTATTCTACTTCAGGTACCATCTGAAGGGCAAGATAGGGCTGGAGAGAAGACACCTGTCATGAAGTATATATGAGAAAAGATGGAAGGATGTCGTGGGGAAGTTGGGAGTGACTGTCCCTACTTAATTCCACCCATGGTAGAAGCAAGGTGTAGTCACTGGTATTCTGGCCATATTTTGTGAAAATGAGTTTGTGAAAAGTTTTAATTCATATATATATGATTCATTGGATTTTAAATACAAACTCACTTAGCACATTTATATGTTTGTAATGTCCTGTATTGTCCTCCTTTGTAATAGATACTTATTATCATAATAAAGAAAAACGGTGGTTGTTACACGCTGATGATGGGTCCATGTGTATCAGGTGAGGCTGGAGATGGGAAAGATGACTTCCCTTTGCAAATACTGATAGGGCACAGACGGTGTGTCAATAGCCAGCTGGAGGAGACGTCTTCCTGGGGCTATAAACAACAGTAGCATCAACCCTTAAGGGTTAGCCACATTTAGGTGGCAAATATACTTCACAATATATATATAATGTAAGAACAAATGTTAATATATATATATATACATATATATAATGAGAGAGAGACACAGAGAGAGAGAGACGTATATATTATATATATATATGTACTTATATTGATATATATGTACTTATATATATATATGTATATATATATATATATGTATATATATATATATATATCTATATATATATATATATATATATATATATCTATATATATATATATATACATATATATATATGTATGTATGTATGTATGTATGTATGTATGTATGTATGTATGTATGTATGTATATATATGTGTGTGTGTCTACATAGTTAACATAGAGTTTGATTATCTCTTTAACAAATTTTCTGCTGGTTCCTTCTTCATTGCTTGCATTGATGGAATAATTACTAATCTTTCCTTCACCGATTATAAGTGGGTAGATTGTTTGGAAACGTTTGTAAGCACAAAACGCTCCTTTTAATTACCCCCCACCACAATTGTATCAATACGTCAGCACGCCCCCACCTACCCTTTATTCTACCTTCTCACTATTACTAATCACCCAATAGTAATTGCTATTGATAATGTACAATCATTCATTGTTATTGATATTGTTTTAGTTTGATTCTCAGAACACACTGGATAGCAGAGTAAAAGTAGATTCGTGACTTTATACAATCAATTCATATTTGTGTTGTCCCCAACCACCCGAGGTGAGGAACTGTAGACTACACCCAGTCACTTGACCAATGTTCTCTATCCTGTAGGTTTGCTCTGACGAGGCTAAGCACAACTCAACAATAACAAGCTTACACAATATCAAGCTGGGCTTCATCTGTTGCCAGTCTTCTTGTAACTTCATGTGTTGAAAAATTTATTTGGCCATTAATTGCTGAGGAGACAATATCACTCTTTGTAGTTTTCTTCATAACTTGGTTAGAAGGAAAGAGCTTAGCTCTTTTACAGGTCCTCTGAAACCAGAATCAGTCTAGTTATTTTGTCTTCCTCTTTACCATTCCATAGAAACTGACATGGACACATTGAAACTCCGACGTCTGGCAGCTGACTTGGCAGACACCCATAAAATTATTAACCATCTTACAAACAATAACTCTGAGCACCTTTTCAAACTCCACCTGTCTAACACCCGTGGACATGTTTAAAAAGTCAGAAAACAGCACAGCTCCCATGACTTTCGGAAACATTTTTTCACGCTGAGAGTTGCTGAAGCGTGGAACAAACTGCCAGCATCAGTTGTTAGTTGTCGGAGCACTGCATCCTTCAAAACTTCCATGCTTCCTGAGATTTGCCAACACCTGATATTCTCTCCTCCATACACACGCAAGCATGTATCTGACTCATACATTGTTCGCTTTCCAGACATTTTTACATTACTGCATATACTTTATACACACTTTCTGACAAGTTGTGGTGCACCTGAGCACTGTGTACAATAATTTCATTATTATTATAGAATACAGCACAGATTGAACAAATAAATCCCAAGAATTAACTGTAGAACTACTCTTAATTTCCTCAGAAACTGAACAGCCATATCTATCACTGTGGTAGATGGCTTGAAAATAATCAGATCTGGTGGAGCAACAAATAATAGCCAAAGACACTGATGTTATTACCAGAAATATGTGTGTGTGTGTGTGTATATATATTTGTGTGTCTGTGTTTGTTCCCCCCACATTGCTTCACAACTGATGCTGGTCTGTTTACATCCCTGTAGCTTAAATCACAAGTGTTTTTGACATGATTACAGAGGATCACTAAGACAATGACCATTCCAGTTGTCTTTACATAATGGGTGGAGGCGCAATGGCCCAGTGGTTAGGGCAGCGGACTCGCGGTCGTAGGATCGCGGTTTCAATTCCCAGACCGGGCGTTGTGAGTGTTTATTGAGCGAAAACACATAAAAGCTCCACGAGGCTCCGGCGGGAATGGTGGTGATCCCTGCTGTACTCTTTCATCACAACTTTCTCTCACTCTTACTTCCTGTTTCTGTTGTACTTGTATTTCAAAGGGCCAGCCTTGTCACTCTCTGTCTCACGCTGAATATCCCCGAGAACTACGTTAAGGGTACACGTGTCTATGGAGTGCTCAGCCACTTACACGTTAATTTCACGAGCAGGCTATTCTGTTGATCGGATCAACCGGAACCCTCATCGTCGTAACCGACGGAGTGCTTCCACATAATGGTCAATGGCTTTGATGAGATTTTGTTGTTATTTGCAATGGTAAAAAAAAAAAGAAGCAAGAGGCTCAATGTTTCAATCTTGCCATGAATGGTTATCTGAAACACACAGACAAGTCAGCTTACTACTATTTGGGGCAAGACATCGAAATGTGATTTGTATTCCCAGTTGTCACCATTTGACTTTACTTCCCTCATGTCACCGACACTTCCTAGAAATGCATGAATGCCACCTGGTATGATTTCGCTTGTGTGCTATCTAATGAAATGAAATCAATAATATTGGTATACTGGGAGTTGTGAAAGCAATTATTTTGTAATCAAAAGTGAGGATGGGTTCGGTGTATTTACTAAAATTAGAAAAGAGAAAAACTGTAGACCATCGTAGAGACTGAGACAGCTCTAAGTTGAAATCATATTGTGATCAACTGTGACCTTCATTTCTTCATAAGCAGACAGTCATATCTTGAGACCAACTCCATATTTTATATCCTCTCCATTATTTGTAGAACAAAATTTAGTTATTTGTCTGAAAAATCAATCCTTTTTTACCCATTTTCTGCCTAAAATAACCAAAGATCAGTCACGAAAATATGATCAGAGGGTTTTGTGTTTATTGGTATTTTCAACAACCTAAAAATCTACCATTTTGGTTACTTTCAAGGACAGCACATAATTAAAACTTCACTGAATCTCTGATAACTGCAGAAACACAGCCTGTACAAACACCAAAAATTTCCAACAGAAACAAAACTTGCTAAAAAAAACAAATAATTGAAACCAAGCCAAAATAGATGAAGACAAAGATGGGGGGGAAAAAAAGCAAACTTACAATCTGTTTACAGCACATCCATTAAAGTATAACCTGAAGCTGACCAGCTTGCCAGTAAAGGTGAGATTATTGGCAGGAATAATAACTGTTCTTCAATCTGACAAACCGGTTTGACTTGTTAACAGGGGAACCCAAAAATAAAAATATGTGCCCACCTGTAAAACCGGCTTCAATAACAAATGTTTGTGTCTTTTCATCAGAGTGTAAACTGCTTTGTCTCTTTACACTATAGAAGTGGTGATGTTTGTCGTATTGTTGTTGTTGCTGTTGTTGCTGCTGCTGCTATTGCTGCTGATATGTTTGTTGTCATTCCAGCCAAGGCAGTGTGGGAAAATTGAATAGAATGTTTAAGACGAAAATACTCCTCTCATTTCCTTTCTTCTTACACACACACACACACACACACACACACACACACACACACGCATAGATATATTTCTATATATATGCACACACATGTACATATGCATTTATATACACATAGATATGCATATATACATACACATACATAGATATACACATATATATATATATATGCACATAGATATACATATATATATATATATATACACACACATACATATATATATATACACACACATACATATATATATGCACATACATATATATGTATATGTATATATATGTGTGTGTGTATACACACACACACACACATATGTAGAAGGTTGAAAAGGAACACATGAGTTGATATATATGGGGAAAAAAACAGTCAAGGTAGAAAATGCTAAAATAATTTTTTTTTAAATATTTCAGTACCGGTTTCAGTCATTGAGACTTTTTCAACTGTAAGTGTGGAAAAGAATTAAATTTTGGAAAAATTAAAAGAAAAGTTATTTTTAAAGAATATTTGCATAGTATTCAAATACAAGGGGCATTTTCCTTGTTTCTGCCTGTCTCTGTCTCTCTGGTTTACTTTTGTGGGTTTGACCTCGACCCCACAAGAGTAAACAAGAGAGACAGAGACAGGTGCTGGAGAAGACCCAGCAAGCCAAGTGAGACCATAACCATGGCCAATGCCAGTATCGCATAACTGGCCCATTTAAGAGTACCCTTCAATCATTGGGCAATATACTGTGCTTGAGAAGAGCTGTTGAATCAAGTGAAATTATTGTCATGGCTGATGCCAGTACCACATGACTGGCACTCATGTCAGTGGCACTTAAAAAGCACCATACGAGTGTGGTCAATGCCAGTGTTGCCTGACTGGTCCCATGTCAGTGGTATGTAAAAAGCACAATTAGAGTGTGGTCATTGCCTGTGCTGCCTGAGTGGCCCCCATACCAGTGGCATGTAAAAAGCACCCACTACACTCTTGAAGTAGCTGGCATTAGGAAGGGCATCCAGCTGTAGAAACCTTGCCAGATCAGATTGGAGCCTGGTGCAGCCTCCTGGTTTGCCAGTCATCAGTCAGGCCATCCAACCCATGCCAGCATGGAAAGCAAATGTGAAACGATGATGAGGATGATGAGGATGATATATATATATATTATATATATATATATATACCGGAGTAAGCACATAAATGTGAAGCAAGGAGGAAAAAGGAGTACTCAAATACCAGAGATAGAGTAATATGCTTTATTTAAAAGCAGCAGAAATATAACAAAAGCTGCTACTCGGAGTTTCACGTTCCCGCTCGTCGGATAGTTTTACTTTTAAATAAGGTATATATATATATATATATATATATAGAGAGAGAGAGAGAGAGAGAGAGAGAGAGAAATAGAGAGAGATAGAGAAAGAGAGTCAATAGATGAGATTCAGAGATGCTCAATACAGAAAACACTTTGTAGTGCTCAAATGATTTGAATTTACACTCCAAATTTTTATTAAGGGTGAGGAGGGCTATAAGAGGAATCCATGTGAGCAGATATGGAGATAATGATTGAAATAAACAAATTAAACTGCTTGGGCTAGATATATAAAACATATGTAAATAGTGAGAAAACAAAGACTGAAAATACTCATACTCTGAACAATCATGTATAAAGATATAGATATTTATATGTCGACAGAACAGATTTACACAGAGTACAAAGACGTAAAAAAACTAAGGGGAGAAAGTGTTTTCTACTATAGCATATATAGTATTACAGGTCAAACAGCTGTTTCCGGAGGTTCAGAATTATGTAATAATGTTAGTTAGTTAGTTAGTTAGTTAGTTAATTTGGCTCAAAAGCAAATAGCAAGGCCATGTAGGGGGACATGGAGTTAGGTACAGGGTGGTGTTCATGTAAAGAGTTCAGGCCACTTGAGGTCCAGGGAGGCTTTGAACAAAGCGGTCGTCGGCATCTTCACCATCTCGTCTGGCAGCTTGTTCCACGGATCCGCAACCCGGACGGAGAAAGCTCCTCTCCTTCAATTGAGATGAAATCGTCGCAGGTAGAGCTTTTCGGAATGACCCCGCAGCCGACGCTCTGGAGCAGGAGTGAAGAACAGCTCTTTCGAGAGGTTACACTTTCCTCTTATGATGTTGTGGGCGAGAATGAGATCACAGATGTAGTTCACAAAAAGTCAAGGATATGCAACCAGAAGTGGAAGTGTATAAAATGTAGGTAAAGCCATTCTCCATCTTCTCATCCACCTTTAAATAATGTTTGGTAATCCTGTATTTCCTTAACGATGAGACACCTGTTCCTGCCCCTCTATCATACTTTAACCTCTTAATATTTTTGTTTTACTCTTTTACTTGTTTCAGTCATGTGACTGTGGCCATGCTGGAGCACTGCCTTTAGTCAAGCAAATCGACCCCAGGACTTATTCTTTGTAGGCCCAGTACTTATTCTATCAGTCTCTTTTTCTGAACTGCTAAGTTATGGAGACGTAAACACACCAGCATTGGTTGTCAAGCGATGTTGGGGGGGGACAAACACAGAAACACAAACATATACACACACATACATATATATATATATATATATATATACATACATATATACACACATATTGGCCTGCTTGCTTAGCCAGCAGGGTGGCGTCATTTGAAGGCTAAAACAATGTGAAGTGCATTGTGACCAGCGATGTGTAGCAGCATCTGATAACCTGGTTGGTCATGATGATCATGGTGATATATACACATATATATGACAGGCTTCATTCAGTTTCAGTCTACCAAATCCACTCACAAGGCTTTGGTTAGCCCAAGGCTATAGTAGAAAACACTTGCCAAGGTGCCACGCAGTGGGACTGAACCTGGAACCATGTGGTTGGTAAGCAAGTTACTTACCACACAGCCACTCCTACGGTTTTGTGAATTATATGGCAACTTCACAAGTGCGATATTCCTACAAAAACGCATCCAATGCACTCTGTAGAGGGCATCCAGCTATGGAAACTATATCAAGTAGGCATCAGTAGATTCTACCAAGCCATGCCAGTATGGAAACCAGTTAAATGATGATGATGATGTAAAATAAATCATTTTTGACTATTAGACAAGATTTTAAATCTTTGAAGGAAGGTGGAAAGGTGAATCATTTATCCCAAGATTTAGATAGACACTGCATGTAGAAAGGCTGAATGTTTGAATTTTGGCTACAGTCTATCTGAGAGGCTTCTATGTTATTTCTCATCATCATCATCATCATTGTTTAACGCCCGTTCTCCATGCTAGCATGGGTTGGACGGTTCGACTGGGATCTGGGAAGCCAGAAGGCTGCACCAGGCTCCAGTCTGATCTGGCAGTGTTTCTACAGCTTGATGCCCTTCCCAATGCCAACCACTCTGAGAATGTAGTGGGTGCTTTTTACATGCCACCAGCACAGGTGCCAGAGCAGGCTGGCAATGGCCCTGATCGGTTGGTGCTTTTTACATGCCACCGGCACAGAAACCAGTCAGGACAGCACTGGCATTGACCACATACGGATGGGGCTTTTTACGTTCCACAAATTCATTCACAAGATACAGATCAAACCTAAGGCTGTGGTAAAGCCATTGCCTAAGATACAATGACCACATGATTGCAACATCAACTACCTAACCACTCAGCCATGTCTGCATCCATATACATACACACACACACACACACACACACACACACACACACACACACACACACACACACACACATACATACATACATACATACATACATACATACACACACTCACATACATACATACACACACACACTCACATACATACATACATGCATATATATATACATACATAAATACATACATACATGCATGCATGCATGCATGCATACATACATACATACATACATACATACATACATACATATATACATATATGCATACATACATACACACACTCACATACATACATACATACATTACATACATACATGCATATATATATACATACATATAACATACAGACATACATACATACATGCATGCATGTATGCATGCATGCATGCTACATACATACATACATACATCATACATGCATCATAATACATACATACATACATACATACATACATACATACATGCATACATACATACATACATACATACCATACATACATACATACATACATAACATACATACATACATACACTACATACATACATGCATGCATGCATGCATGCATACATACATACATGCATGCATACATACATACATACATACTACATACATACATACATACATACATACATACATACATATACATACATACATACATGCATGCATGCATGCATGCATACA
>NC_042998.1:194967194-194972194 GCF_006345805.1 Octopus sinensis | reverse complement strand
GTCGCACGACACAACCGCAGCATATCATCAGATGAAAGGATGAATGTATATGAGCAGAAGACCATGCATGGACATGTTAGTAGAAAGCTCCGAGATGATTGTAACATTGATCATCAAAGTAGTCTATCATGGACCAACAACCGGATTACTACCTCTCACTTTGAACGGTATACGTTTGCAATCCAGGAACAGGATATATCAACCAAATATTTGATGCACAAAAGAGACAGGAAATCAGGAAAAGCAGCAAAATATGAAATGAAGACTTTGTGGAGTTAACACCGAAGATATACATACATGCATACGTACGTACGTACGTACATACATACATACATACCATACCATACATACATACATACGTACGTACGTACATACATACATACGTACGTACGTACGTACGTACATACATACATACATACATACATACATACATACATACATACATGCATGCATGCATACATACATACGTACGTACGTACGTACGTACGTACGTACGTACATACATACATACATACATACATACATACATACATACATTCATGCATGCATGCATGCGTACGTACGTACATACTTACATACATACATACACAGAGACACGCACACGCATATAATACATACATACATACATACATACATACATACATACATACATACATACATACATACATACATACATACATACATGTATGCGTGTAGGCGTGTGTGTAATTTAGAAGAATTTTTAAAGTGATACAATAAGTCATATTTCAATGTATATTTCTTTATTCGGCTATGAAGTTTGCTAAGCGCAATGCACGAAACACTTGGCCTTTGAGTCAGTTAAATAACTTTACACCCGAAGGAAAGAGAGAAATACACCTATGTGTTCAGTTCCCCGCATCCAACCCATATGCAGGCACGTGTGTTTCCATTGGAAACATTCTTTTGAATGCATTTTTACTAAATAAATATAATGTACTAGCAGTATTTCCCGGCGTTGCTCGGGTTTGTAAGGGAACTAACTATATAAGCATTTTTAGAGAGTTACTTCCCTTATATAAACCGACCAAAAAATGCATTAAAAATCCGAAAAAATGATGGTAAATTTTTTTTAAATCGTAGACTCATCGTAGACGCGCGCTAATACCCAGAATGGCTCGATATGAATCACGACTATAAGAATTTGGTTAAACTGCACCGCAAAATGTGGGAGTAGTTAGGAATCTAAATCGGAGGAGACAGACTCTCACACAACTTCAGTTTTATATATAAAGATATCGTTATCAGACCTATAGAACTGGTCTGAACTCAAAATAGATTCCACATGCTTCTCATCTCTGAAAGCATGGAGAAGATCCCTAACGCCATTTCTTTACATAATGAGGGTTTAATAAGAATTGTGGAAGAAGGCAGGAACGGTTAGATGTTACACTTGTAATACTAATCCTCAGAGTACTTTCTGTTCTCAGACAAGGGTTGGGGTAAAATCTCTTGCCTTTGTCACCATAACCACAGCAACAATAACAACAGTAGCAACAAGAGAAAGTATTATAAATATATGCATCTATATATACATATATGTGCATACCTACATATATATGTATATTGTTCTTCATCCTTTCAGGTTTTCTCTCCCACCCTTCCCTATTCTTCTCCTCTCCCCTTCACCGTTCCCTCTTTCTCACTCCTCCTCCTCGACTCTTTCGTCGCTGACACGTGACGAGAGGGAATCCAACTTTCTGACTACTACCTTCGCAAAGACTAAACGGGCTTATACTGTCTCCTTCATAAGCTCGTCTCCTTAAACGTTCGGAATAATTTTTCCATCGTCTTGGATTTAACAACCCTCATCGTTTGTTTTTACTGTTTTGTTCTCATTGTTCTGTCTTTTACTGTTATTACTTTTTTATTGTTTTTACTGTTTTGTTCTCACTGTCCTGTTCTTGTTACCACTCTCACCCTCCGCAAAAAATCTCAAATTTTATTTAATTTGCTTTGCGGGATGGATTGTTTCAACGAAGTCGCGTCTTGTCCTTGCCTTCGGAAACGTGGAGTATTTGAAACAGGGACAACTGAAGAAAGGGAATATTCTTTATGTTGTATGTCTCGGTTCTCCGTTTGTTTCTTTCGTTGTCTGAAAAATAGTTTGTTTCTACGTTTTAGTTTTTATGTTTTCGTTTCTCATTGTGTTCAACGTTTTTGATGTTGCATGTATATATATTTTTGATGTCGCATGTATATATATTTTTGATGTCGCATGTATATATATATATATGTAGGTGTGCACATATATGTATATATGCTTATATTTATATATTATTTATACTATTATATGATCGAACGCCACGCATCCTTTTCCAAGTAAGTTTTATATATTTATATTCATATAGACATACGTATACGTACATACATGTCTACGTATATACATATGCATTTGTGGGCACAGGGCGTCACAAAACATAAAACATTAATACGATGTACGAGGAAATACTTCGTACTAATTGTTGTTTATGTTTTGTGACGCCCTGTGTCCACATATGCATATGTATATACGTAGACATGTAAGTATGTACCTATATGTATGTATATATATGCATATGTGTGGAGGCGCAATGGCCCAATGGTTAGGGCAGCGGACTCGCGGTCGTAGGATCGCGGTTTCGATTCCCAGACCGGGCGTTGTGAGTGTTTATTGAGCGAAAACACCTAAAAGCTCCACGACGCTCCGGCAGGGGGTGGTGATCCCTACTGTACTATTTCACCACTCTTTCTTCTGTTGGCCTGCTCGCTTAGCCAGCGGGGTGGCGTCATTCGAAGGCTAAAACAATGCGAACGCATTGTGACCAGCGATGTGTAACAACATCAGATGGTTTGGTCGAAAAAAAAAAAGAAATATGTATATATATTTATTTATATTTATATGATTGAACGCCACGCATCCTTTTCCAAGTAAGTTTTGTCTCTCTCTCTATATATATATATATATATATTTATAGATACAGTTGCGGCCAAAATGTTCAGAACGGCATTGTTTTCGTCAGAAAAGTAGATATAATTTTTTATCAAAGTTGTTTTATATTCTATAATTTTCACAGACAATAAATACAATATTAATTGTTATTGTCTGAGATTTTGGTGTAATTTGAGAGGATAATACAAAAGTTATAGATGATTTAGTGATTTACTGCAAAACCCATGGCGGCCAAAATGATCAGAACGGTTGAAAAATAACAAAATAATCAAAAATGACAGACAATACTGGAATTATTTAATATTTAGTGTGAAGCCCTTTAGCTTCAATCACACTCTGACATCTTCGACTGCACGAGGAAATTAAATTTTCAATTTCTTGCTGGGTAATCTTATTCCATTCTTCCTGAAGGGCATTCCATAATTGCTCAGTTGTTTTAGGATTTCTGGCTTTCGAACATTCTCCTGGAATATTCCACACATTTTCAATAGGATTGAGATCTGGGCTTTGTGCTGGCCAATCCATAACAATAACCTTTTCAGCCTTGAAGAAGTTCATGACCACCTTAGCCTTGTGACATGGGGCATTGTCCTGCATGAATATGGGTGGTCGCTTAGTTGAATTTCTCAGCACAGGCAAGACATGATCTTTTACAAGTTGTTTATAAACTCCTGCATTTAACTTTCCATGTAATCGCACCAAAGGGCCCACACCATCTCCAGATATCATTCCCCAAACCATGACACTTCCTCCACCGAATTTAACACTAGTCTTAAGGCATTTAGGCAACAATTTTTCACCTACGTACGTACCTTTTCCCATCTGAGCCAAATAGCATAAACTTAGATTCATCACTGAAATGCACCGTTTGCCATTTTTCTTGAGACCACAACACATGTTCGGTTGCAAAGTTAAGACGACACTTTTTATTCTTGGAGCTGATCAGTGGCTTCACCGCAGGTGCTCTTGCTTGTAGGTCATGTTCAACTAAACGACGAGACACAGTTTTTCGAGATAAAGTTTTCTTCAATACAATGCTCATTTTCCGAGAAACAACAGCAGCAGTTTTAAATCTGTCCTTTTAACCAACTTTACCATAGCACGATCTTCTCTCTTGGTCGTTTCTCTTGGCCTACCTGTAAACTTTCTTGCTTCACACGAACCACAATCATCGTAGACCTTAAGAATACCGTGTACAACACTTTTTGACTTGTTAACAATATTTTCAATAGATCCAATACTTAAATTATCCTTCCTTCGAAGCTTAATAATCTGCTGACGAATTGGTAACGGAGTAAGTGGCATTATATTAACAAAATACACTGCAGATATTCATACTAATGTTTAGTAAACGAACCGTCACGTAAACAAATTCAAAACATTAGAGTTTGCCGGTTAAATATACTAAAACACGGAGTAAAAGCAACCGTTCTGATCATTTTGGCCGCCATGGGTTTTTACAGTAAATCACTAAATCATCCATAACTTTTGTATTATCCTCTCAAATTACACCAAAATCTCAGGCAATAACAAATAATATCGTATTTATTGTCTGTGAAAATTATAGAATATAAAACAACTTTGATAAAAAATTATATCTACTTTTCTGACGAAAATTTTTTAAATAACCAGACTTAAAAATAAGTATTGGAATCGATGTGTTCGACAAAACCCTTCAAAGCTGAAACATGTGAAAGGTAAAAGGTATTCTCTGAACGTGAGTACGATTTCTGCTCATCGACGTGCAAAACAACTGAAATGCAGACGTTTATCTTTTATCTTCTGCCTTTTACTTGTTTAAGTCATTAGACTCCGGCCAGAATTTCTAGTTGAATGAATCGACCCCACCCCAGTACTTTTTTAAGGCTGGTACTTATTCTATCTGTCATTTTTGCCAAACCGTTAAGTTACGACGACGTAAATACGTCAACACCAGTCGTCAAGCAGTATTGGATGAAAATTACAGACACAAAGACACACACATAAACAAATGTGTGTGTGTGTATATATATATATATATATATATATATATATATATTATCCGAATTGT
>NC_042998.1:194952194-194962194 GCF_006345805.1 Octopus sinensis | reverse complement strand
CCCACAAGGGGCTAAACACAGAGAGGACTAACAAGGACAGACAAAGGGATTAAGTCGATTACATCGACCCCAGTGCGAAACTGGTACTTTATTTATCGACCCCGAAAGGATGAAAGGCAAAGTCGACCTCGGCTGAATTTGAACTCAGAACGTAACGACAGACGAAATACCGCTAAGCATTTCGCCCGTGTGCTAACGTGTCTGCCAGCTCGCCGCCTTAAATAATGTATATCATATTAGTCTGAACCCAGAATATCTGGGAAATATTGCTGTTTTGTATTGAATACTAAAATATATTAAAAGAAATTCAAGTGATTGTCCTACTGTTTAACAGTTGTAGTATATAGAAATGTCATTGGTTGAATGATTGAGCGCAGGTAAACGATTAAGTAAAAATCAGTTGAGTTGTTCAACGAAACGCTGAATAAAGTGTCAACGAAAACGGAGGCTGGACATTGTCGGTAATGCCGAAGTCATCTGTAGCTCTCGAAGTATCTGAAGTAGCTTCAGGAGATTGCTCAAATCTTTTTTACTGATGTGTCTTTCATGAACTGGAATGATAGAATGAAAATACGTGAATAAAACGATATATGAGTGCGTTCAATTAGAGTTGTCATTTAAAAACCGTTAGGCAAAACTTGAAGACCTAATCATCTCGAACACTACGCGCGCGAGTGTGTGTGTGTGCGTGTGTGTGTGTGTGTGTGTGGTGTGTGTGTGTGTGTGTGTGTGTGTGTGCGCGCGCGCACTAAATGAGAAAAATACAGGTGATGACTTATCGACAATATGCAATATAATGTCAATGAATGAAAACAAAAAGAGAAAAGCTTTTCTATTACTTAGGTTGTTTGACCGACAACAAAGTTAGAACGAAGCCCAGTATGCTCATCATGACTACCCGTCTGATAAGGGTACACAAGGCACATGCATCACAACCATATGTATACAACATGGTGATCTTATATCAAGATAAACAGCGCATGACTTTGCAGGTGGGGCCCAGTTAGAATTTTCTTCTGGTCGAGTAACCCACCCCGCTCAGAAGGTCCCTGAATAAGGATTGTTTAAGGGTGTTGAACGAACCACCCATGTTTCCAAAAGGTGAATTATCTAAACCTCTAAGAATTCCTTTCAACACACGGCTATGATGCTCCCCCACTACTTCTGCTTATGATCAGAGATGCACATATCGTCATCCACTAAGGGACATGGTCAACTGGTTAAGGTCAAACTGTTATCGTATTTGGGGTGATCCTTTAGATGAAAATCTCAGCTAAACACACTCAGGGAGCAAACCCTGTAGAAAATCATTCTTATTCATTGCAATGATGATAACTGATATCAATCCAAATAATGGCGTGAATGAGAAGGCTCAGTTGGATGTCCAAGACACCAGATTTCCCGCGCCTAACAGGGGTCCCTCAGAGGACAATGAAGTGGAAGACCAGACTCCACCCGGTCGTGGTCCTTTTATGGTCATGATATGCAATGTACTCGCAAACACAAGCAGCCTGTCTATATAAACGAAAAAGCAATTAAGTGCCATGAACAAGCTTTACTAGGCAAGAGCAATAGCAGATATAAAACTGTCGGCAAAATATCCTAAGAACTTTGGAACCAGCTGGGTATGTTTTTACAGATTACTGACAATGGGCTCATGAGTCAAATAAGAATAATTCAGAATAGAGGCTTTCTTAATGAAACCCAAATTCAGACAATCAGAAAATGCCTCTATAATGATGATAACCTCGAGGGGAATAAAGTAGGTGAAGATCCGCGGAAGAATAGGCAAGGTGAAGGTGTAATAGAAGAGAAGAACTTGAGAGGAGGAATGGGAAGGAATCCACCGGTACACACTATATCTTCAGTCTACACCACAATATAGGATACTTTGCGACATCTCCAACGACGACGACGACAACAACAACAACAACAATAATAATAATAATAATTGCCCTGGTACAGTATCAGGCACTGACTCTCATGGCTTCTGATTTTAACTGATTGGAAGTGCTATCATGTACATTGTTTTGTCTTTGTGTAAAAGGTGGCTACAGCAAATTTTCTGCTCAATACAACAGATTTTCTTGTCAGTTGTTTGACCTTAACCAGTTGAACTTGTCCCTTAGTGGCTGACGATATGTGCATCTCTGATCATGAGCAGAAGTAGTGGGGAAGAATTATAGCCTTGTGCTGAGAGGAATACTTTGGGGTTCAAATAATTCACCTCTGGAAACATGGGTGTTTCGCTCAAAGAACCCCTATTCAGGGACCTTTTGAGCGAGATGGGTTACTCGACTTGGAAGCGAAACAGCTTTCCCGACGCACCAAACTTACAGAGACCAGACTAACTAATTAGTAAAGAGGTACTGATGTGGGGGAAACCGGAGGTGAGAAGAGCTAAAACGGCTATTAGAGTAATGTCGATAATGTGTAGCAAGGAAATTGTAAAAGCGAAATCTACACTATCGTAGAACCTAGAAGAGGCGATTCGCGTAGGGAAGGTTGGCAAAGAATCTGGTATGGATGGGGTGCTGATCGACTTGGATAAATCGAATGCTTT
Source organism: Octopus sinensis (assembly GCF_006345805.1). Classification (NCBI taxonomy): domain Eukaryota; kingdom Metazoa; phylum Mollusca; class Cephalopoda; order Octopoda; family Octopodidae; genus Octopus; species Octopus sinensis. The sequence goes on along the minus strand of NC_042998.1, from coordinate 194,959,631 downwards.
CGATAAGAGTGACAATCAATAGTTCGCGACTATCTTCAAGGATTACAGTAATGTACAACGACATTTCTTCGGTGGTTAGAGCGAATGACCATTTATCTGGCCAATCAGTATCATGCGCTCGGTCCGTCAAAGCTATCTCCTCTCATCTCTGTATTTACTGACTGTTACGTAAACTAAAGGCATCGAGTGAACTAAGATTCAGAAGATCTGAACCGATATATACGGGCTACGTCACTGTAATAGTGTCGGACACCAGGCATACAGAGGTGATCCGCACTGCTCTAAGGGAATATGAAGCAGTAACAGAAGCCAAGATCAGCCAGGGAAATTTGGTGGGCTGCAGCAAGGTACCTGGAGCGGCAGATCCATGCCATTCAATAGCCTCCAACGGTGCTGCATGGATGGACCATTTAAATTTATCGGGATTTGACTAGGCTCAGATCTCCTGGTGGAGAACTAGGATAACGAGGTTACGAGCAGAGTGGCGAGTGTCAATCCGAAATGGGCTCAAAAGAAGCTCTCCCTAAAAGTATAGGCAGAGGTAGCGAACGCCTATACCGCCTCAGCCATTTATTTCCACCTTTTACCCCAGTTCTCGGCCGACCAGATTGAATCATTTGCTCTTCCACTTTTTGAGGAAAAGACGATTTCCACTGGTCAAGCGCTCTATTTGCTTTCGTGGAGTTATGTTGAACAGTTATCAACCTGATGAAACGAAATACAAATCTAATCTAAATGGAATTTCAAGGTAAAATATGAAGGGACTCAATTAAATTACAACGTAATTGTACGCTACTCTCCCTGATTCTGTTACCCACCCAAACCACACTATAAGGATTGGAAAGATATGTTAACTTACCATTGTCCTTGGTGGTTGGTTTTTCAGTTTTCAACTGGAGTGAGCTTTCAGCAGATTGTCGTTTTACTTTACTTGTTGACTGTGCCGGAAGGACGAGGCCACTTGCAGTGTGTTCTTCCATAAAACAAGACAAGCAAATCAAAGACAGCAATAAGGACAGCATCACTGACTGGACACTCATGCTGCAAAGGTGAGACGATGGGAAAAAGAACTTCAGCTCCATGGCAACCAGGACAAAAGTTTTACTGGTGAGGGCAGTATGAGCAGCAAGCCTTCGACAATGTCTTCTGTTCTCCTTCCGGTGTCACCGCTGTGTTGTTTATGCTTGATCTAAACGTGTACGCAGCAACTGAAAAATACACATGCGTCAATGTAAATATGCCAGTAAGGGTAAGCCAACATGCTTTAACGTTGTTTGCCATAACGATGCACGAAATGAAGTGACCTTTCCCAAGGGCACAACGCGATGCCCAGGATTTTTATCAAACTCACGAACTTAACGATCGTGAGTCCAGAAGACGGCTATCATGAGGCTAGGCACACACACACACACACACACACGCATACACACGCACACCACACACACACACACGTACACACACACACACACTCACACACACATACACACGCACACATACACACGTACTACACACACACGCACACACACGCGCACACACGCACACACACACACACACGTACACACACACACATGCACCATACATACACACACGCACACACACATACATACGCACATGCACACACGTATGCATACAAACACACACATTCACATACATAAGCACACAACTTGTATCAATTACAGGACCCCAAAAGCGCGACGAAACCTTTTACTACTTCATAATAGACAGTACTAATCATAACGGAACAAAATATGAATATAAGTTTTAGTTCTTAAATGGTTAGAATTAAAAATTCTTCTTAGATGGGATTCTTTCACTTCCAGCACAGTGTCTCAGATCAGCCACATACATATGCACACATACATACATACACACACACATACCATACATACATACATGCATGCATGCATACATACATACATACATACCTACATACATACATACAAACATACATACCTACATCATGCATGCATGCATACATACATACTACATACAACATACATACAAACATACATACATTAACAAAAAATCCCATACATACAAATGCTGCATGCATGCAGCATACATACATACCATACATACATACATCATACATACATACTACATCCATACCATGCATGCATACATACATACATACATACATGCATACATACATACATACATACATACAACATACATACATACATACATACATACATGCATACATACATACATACATACATACAAATACATACATACCTACATACATACAAAATCACCATACATACATACAAAATACATACATACATACATACATACATACATACATACAAAATACATACATACATACATACAAAATACATACATACATACATACATACATACATACATACATACATACATACATACATACATACATGAGACACCCTTCGGTCATGACCGACCATGGGATTGCACCTAGAAAGTTCCCCTTCCGAGGCACAAGTCCGGAAAGGTTGTTTATGGAAGGTCAGCAGTCGCCCATGCATGCCGGCCTCCCCACTCCACGCCACCAGTGCTATCCAAGGAAAAGGCAAAGGTCGATACAGCTTGGCACCAGCGACGTCGCAACACATTTTTACAGCTGAGTGAATTGGAGCAACGTGAAATTAATAATATAATTATTAATTTTTTAATTTTTAATAATTAATTTTTTTATATATTTCATAAATATATTATATTAATATTTGATATTTAAGTAAGTAATAATGGACTATTTAATTTATTTAGTTTTCATTATATGTCTATATATCTATTGATAGAGTAAATTTTAGATCTTAAGTTTTATATTATTGATAATAATTTAGTTATTATTCTTAAATATTTTATAATTATTAGATTTGAACTTAAATTTAAAAATAAGAATAGTGATTATTTTGTTAAATAATTTGGTAATTAGATATTGACTATAACTGAGTTTAGGATATTCGTGAGCTTATTACGTTTTTTAAAACCATATTATATCTTAATAGATAAATATATTTTCCTATCTATTTTTTTACCTTAAAAATTAATATTTAACATAATAAATGGGTTATATGACATAATCATAATGTTTTAGAGTTTTTTATAAGAAAAATTATTATTTTATTTATTTCTTAAAAAATATTGCTTAACTCTATTTGCTTATTTATTTAACTATTATCATTAACCTGAAGATTGACTATAATTTTAATTCGAATTGAATTATAGCCATGAAACGTACGTAGTGTTTTTACTTATTATATTATATTAAACTTTTTAATACTTTTTGGTTAGTTTAATAAAAAAAGTTTGAAAGTTTAAAAGTTTAAAAATTTTAAATATAAAAATATAAAAATTTATAAATATAAATTTTAAAATTTCAAATATCAATAATTTAAATTTTAAATTTTATATTTTATATATATTTTGTATATTATATTAATTATATTTATTTTTTTGTTTTTTTGTTTTGGTATATGTCTATCACTGTTTGAGTTGCCTAATAGGGGTTTTATCTCTAATTTAATTTTCATATATATATATATATATATATATATTATATATATATATATATATATATATATAGATATAATATATATATACAGATATATACACTTTGTATAATACATTATATATACATATTTATATATAGAACACACACACACACACATAAATTAACCCAATAAATATCTGATTCATAATATTTGTTCTCATGATTGTGTGGTGCTGGTGGCAAAATAATTCTCTCTATGAATGCAGACAGACGTACAGAGAGAGAGAGGATGTGGAAGAAAGAGTGAAAGCGCGGGGAAAAGATAGTAGACACTGTTAAACGACGTTATAAAGAGAAACCGAAAGGAAGGGAGGAAAGAGAGAGAGACGGAGGAAGACAGACACATAAAAGAATGAGAGAAGACTTGTCAAAGTGTGCGTTTTTTTGCCCTAGTAACCACACCTTTGAAGATAGGGGTTTCTAATCTAGCCCACTCACATCCTCACCTCATTTTACATGTCTCTGTAAATCTTGGAGTCAATCCGACGGGATTTAGTGGCCTTTAACCCGTTCCAATGCCAAAACCAGACAAACAAACTTTTCGCATTTCAGATTTATAGATATTGATAAATTAAGCAAAAAAAAATAGAGAAATCTTAATCAACAACAAATTGACTACCATCGATTATTATTTTTTAACACAAAATAATAATTGATGGTGGTCAAGTGTTGATGATAAAGATTTCTCCATTTTCTGCTTAATTTCAATTTGATTCCTGATAAAGTGTTGTTTATCTTTATTATTGCCTGTATCCTATGTCCATAATGGAAGCACTCCGTCGGTTACGACGACGAGGGTTCCGGTTGATCCGAATCAACGGAACAGCCTGCTCGTGAAATTAACGTGTAAGTGGCTGAGCACTCCACAGACACGTGTACCCTTAACGTAGTTCTCGGGGATATTCAGCGTGACACAGAGAGTAACAAGGCCGGCCCCTTGAAATACAGGTACAATAGAAACAGGAAGTAAGAGTGAGAGAAAGTTGTGGTGAAAGAGTACAGCAGGGACCACCACCATCCCCTGCCGGAGCCTCGTGGAGCTTTAGGTGTTTTCGCTCAATAAACACTCACAACGCCCGGTCTGGGAATCGAAACCGCGATCCTACGACCGCGAGTCCGCTGCCCTAACCACTGGGCCATTGCACCTCCACATGTCCATAATATGCTTGCATATGTATGCTAAGGGTTAACACAGCTAATTTATACAGGTAGTAAAACGGAAACTCTTATCCCTTAAACGATTGTTCCAACTGCTAACTCTACTAACCTGTATATATATATATATATATATATATATAGGAGATAAATAAAAATATATGCATACATACAAACATATATGTACGTACCTACATCTACATGTATATATACATGCATATATAAATAATTATACGGAAGTACAGGACAATCACAATAAGACGTAGAAACAGAAAAAGCCAAAAAAAAAAAACAAGAAAACGAAAACGAAAACCAAATACAGGACAGGTTACACAAGGACAAAACCCCCGTCATCAGCTGTCGCTAGAGGAGTCAGGCATGTTTCGAAGGCATAACAGAACACTAATCAATAGGCCTTCTGCGAGAGAATTAAAATAAAATTTCAAGCAGCGGGGCACAATGGAGTACGAACACAAACAAGACGTAACAATAAGACTGCAAAATTAAAATACATGTACAAAAACAAAAACACAAGGAGGACGAACGAAAAAGCCTTTTTTCTGGCATAGACAAACAATAAAACTGCAAAAATAAAAATACATGTTACAAAAAGTACAATTAGTTACAAAACGAGAAAATAACAAGAAACTATACAGGAAATTACACCACACAAGGGGACGAACGAAGAAGCCTTTTTGCTGCAAGGAACAAAGTGTAGAGCAGCGCGCGGGAGGCAGTCTTTACTATGGGTAACCACGTGTAAAGGAATTTTGTTTTATGGGCAAGGAGAGGGAAGGAGGAGGGGGCACGCGAGGAAGAGAGAGGAGGAGGGGGAGGGAGAAAGATTGAAGAGTTAAAGCAAAGGGAGAGAGTACCGCATCTTCAATATAATAATATTAATATAAAAAAAGGACCAAGAAGTGGATCGAAACGACGAATCGGAACGAACCTGATGCGGGGCGCTGTCAGACAATAAGGAGATAAATAAAAATATATGCATACATACAAACATATATGTACGTACCTACATCTACAGTATATATACATGCATATATAAATAATTATACGGAAGTACAGGACATCACAATAAGACGTAGAAACAGAAAAAGCCAAAAAACAAAAAACAAGAAAAGGAAAACGAAAACCAAATACAGGACAGGTTACACAAGGACAAAACCCCCGTCATCAGCTGTCGCTAGAGGAGTCAGGCATGTTCGAAGGCATAACAGAACACTAATCCAATAGCCTTCCTGCGAGAGAATTAAAATAAAATTTCAAGCAGCGGGGCACAATGAGTACGAACACAAACAAGACGTAACAATAAGACTGCAAAATTAAAATACATGTACAAAAACAAACACAAGAGGACGAACGAAAAAGCCTTTTTTCTGGCATAGACAAACAATAAAACTGCAAAAATAAAAATACATGTACAAAAAGTACAATTAGTTACAAAACGAGAAAATAACAAGAATACTATAAGGAAATTAACCACACAAGGGGACGAACGAAGAAGCCTTTTTGCTGGCAAGGACGAAAGTGTAGTAGCAGCGCGTGGAGGCAGTCTTTTCAATAGTGGTAACCACGTGTAAAGGAATTTTGTTTTATAGGCAAGGAAGAGGGAAGGAGGAGGGGACCACGCGGCGAAGAGAGAGGAGGAGGGGGGGGAGAAAGATTGAAGAGGTTAAAGCAAAGGGAGAGAGTACCGCATCTTCCATATAATAATATTAATATAAAAAAAGGGGACCAAGAAGTGGATCGAAACGACGAATCGGAACGAACCTGATGCGGGGCGCTGTCAGACAATAAGGAGATAAATAAAAATATATGCATACATACAAACATTATGTACGTACTACATCTACATGTATATATTACATGCATATATAAATAATTAACGGAAGTACAGGACATCACAATAAGACGTAGAAACAGGAAAAGCCAAAAAAAAAAAACAAGAAAACGGAAAACGAAAACCAAAACAGGACAGGTTACACAAGGACAAAACCCCCGTCATCAGCTGTCGCTAGAGGAGTCAGGCATGTTTCGAAGGCATGAGAGAGAGAGAGAGAGATAGATAGATATAAGGCACAGGAGCGGCTGTGTGGTAAGTGGCTTGCTTACCAACCACATGGTTCCGGGTTCAGTCCCACTGCGTGACACCTTGGGCAAGTGTCTTCTACAATAGCCTCGGACCGACCAAAGCCCTGTGAGTGGATTTGGTAGACGGAAACTGAAAGAAGTCCGTCGTATATATGTATATTTATATGTATGTGTGTGTATATGTTTGTGTGTGTGTGTGTTTGTCCACCCAACATCACTTGACAACCGATGCCGGTGTGTTTACGTCCCCGTAACTTAGCGGTTCGGCAAAAGAGATCAATAGAATAAGTACTAGGCTTGCAAAGAATAAGTCCTGGGGTCAATTTGCTCGACTAAAAGCGGTGCTCTAGCATGGCCGCTGTCAAATGACTGAAACAAGTAAAAGAATAAAAGAATATATATATTTTTTTTTAAATAAATAAATGTGCCCTTTTAAAGCCTAGCCATGTTCATGGGCCCGGTTTCCCGGTTTCAATGGCGTATGTGTTCTCCAGCTGGACGGGATGCCAGTCCATCGCAGCCTTACTCATTTTTGCCAGCTGAGTGGACTGGAGCAACGTGAAACGAAGTGTTTTGCTTACGAACACAACGCATAGCCCGGTTCAGGAATCGAAACCACAATCTTACGATCATGATACTGACACACT
>NC_042998.1:194939694-194949694 GCF_006345805.1 Octopus sinensis | reverse complement strand
AAAAAGACCAGGTGTTTCATATACCCAAACACACCATTTCACGTAAACTTCACATATTTCAGAAACACAATATTTAACTAGTTATTTCCCGTTTATATTTCCTAGAGTGGAGGCGCCTGCTGGTCTTCCATAAACAACCTTGCCCAGACTTGTGCCTCGGAGGGTAACTTTCTAGGTGCAATCCCATGGTCAATGTCGTGACTGAAGGGGGTCATACAATCAAAAATTATCTGTAAAACAGATGAATTTGAGATTGCTTTCCTTGCCAATAGTCCTCTCATATAACATATTCCACGGCTTTCGAGTGTTTCGTGACTTGGAGAGTTCCTCTCCCCGACACAGTCCTGAGTAAGGTTATTTTGAAAGACTAACGGTTGTCCCTGTATGCAAATTTTCCTTTCTCTATACCGTCAATGCTGTCCAAAGAAAAAGCAATTGCCGATACAGTTTGACATCCTTGTTGTCCCAGGCATTGCTGTCAGAGTGCAAAGAGCTGAGACATACACAGCAAAGTATCCCGTCCAACGCTCTAGCACTTCCGCCAGTCTATCGCACTAACTTGACACTTTATTTATCGACCGCTAAAGGATGAAAGGCCAAGTTGACGTCTGTGGTATTTGAACTCACAAATACTGCAAAGCATTTTGCCCGATGTTTTGACGACTTCACTAATTTACCAACAGCATAATAAATCACTAAATTCAATTAGTAAATTTAATTAGTAAAGCACATCAACCACGTTAAACGTAATCAAGGAGGAGGAGGAGGACGACAACGACGAGGTACTCATAACCTTTGAAGATACTCCCAGCTTGGTGGGGATTTTAAGACTTGAGTTTCCGCTTGACTTTTGGGAAGATTAATAAAACCACAACCAGAATGTCAGAGGGCTTCAAGTTTGAGATGGAATTATTTATAAAGATGTCTTTCAAAAAAAAACACATTGTTGTTGTTGTTGATGTTGCTGTTCTTATTGTTGTTGTTGTTGTTGTTGTTGTTATCGTTGTTGTTGTTGCTGCTGCTGCTGTTATTCTTGTTCTCGCTGCTACTGCGGTTCTTGTTTAAGTCCCAGGCCGTAACCATTGTCTTTTTTTTTTCAAACACAATGTATCTAGGACTTCATTGTCCAAAGTGTTCTTCCCTATTTTTAAGGATAGTGATTTAATTGATTTTTTGTTTCCATTTCTAGCAAGTCAAACGACCAATTAGAATTAGAGAAACGAAATCTCCCTCAAATCTCAACCTATCGTCTTTAAAACGAAAGATACATTGGATTACGTAATCTTAAATACTCCATGTCTGAGAAAACCGAAAGGGTATCGCCACGGTTGTGATGCTTTTTGATCCTAAGTTTGCTTGATCAAAATAGACATGGATCTAAATAAAACATCTTTAATCTTTCCTACCCGAAACAAAAAAAAATTCTTCTTCAGATTAGGACTTCATTGTCCAAAGTGTTCTTCCCTATTTTTAAGGATAGTGATTTAATTGATTTTTTGTTTCCATTTCTAGCAAGTCAAACGACCAATTAGAATTAGAGAAACGAAATCTCCCTCAAATCTCAACATATCGTCTTTAAAACGAAAGATACATTGGATTACGTAATCCTAAATACTCCATGTCTGAGAAAACCGAAAGAGTATCGTCACGGTTGTGATGCTTTTTGATCCTAAGTTTGCTTGATAAAAATAGACATGGATCTAAATAAAACATCTTTAATCATTCCTACCCGAAACAAAAAAAGTTCTTCTTCAAACAGATTATCGGATCAGATTACATATATCATTATACTTTGAGTAGATATCTCAATGACGTTGATGTTGAATCGATTATATGCGTACACTCTTATTGAACTCCCAGACTGGTGAAGACTTAAGGAGTTGATGTCCGTTGTGATTCTTGTGGATATAACAAAACGCCATATCCAACGAAGTACCAGAGATTTGGAAACAGATTCCGCTGAAGTATCAGGCTCTCGCAGAATCGGTCAATGCCAATTAAAAGATACGTACAATTCTGAGAAGGAAGTAGTGGCCCCATGATGTTGATAAGCACCTGATGGAAACGTACGTTCGGTTTTGTAAAAGTGCCAAGAGGCAACTTAACATGCAGCGCAACTCCTGGTACATTCACGGATGTCCGTTTTGACACAAGCCCATACAAAAACGATGTCAATTTCTGTTTTCAGTTGATACCAGGATGTGATAAGCAAAGTGGCAAAAAAACTGACGTCGATGCTTTTGTGGTATATACAAGTCTTCATGACCGTTAGAGATGGCACGCTAAATATGGTAAGGGCACCAGCTGGAATTTCAAGGATGAAGAATTACTTAGGAGACCAGGATAAGTCATGGACGTCTTATGTGTGTTGCCTTAGATGTGTGAAGACATTGAGTGCCTGGTATCATGATATGGGATGTAACGTCTCTAAAAGTTCATGTGCTTCATTCTCATTTGGATTTTTTTGCGGAAAATCTTGGTAATGTGAGTGATGAATATGGCGGAAGATTCCATCAGAATATTTCAGTGACGGAGCGATGATTCAAAGGAAAATGGAACCCTGGTATGTCGGCAGACAACTGATGGGGTATAAAAAAAGAAGATTACACTTCGCACAAGAGGCTTAGAAGGACAAAAGTTGTTTAAACTGATAGGTGTGTTCATAACCAATATATGTTTTGTTATACCAACTAAATTTTTGTTTTGTTTTTTGTAATTTTCAGTATTTGCAATGTTGTGTTCAATACGCAATATTATGCAGTATATTATAAAACATATGGTTCATGGTACAGGAAAACGGTGCCTAATCTGGAGAAATGAAGGTCAGAATCAGAATCAGGACAATTTTTTTACCCAGAAACAAGTCTTACTTGACTTGTACTTTTTTTTTAGCCTGAAATTTGTTGCACGGTGATATTAGAATCGGAGAATGGTTAACTGCTTACAAGAGAATTGGTGCAAGTTTTCAGGTGAATAGTGTTAGCAACACTGATATAATGCTAACTTCGGTACCACCAACATCAAGAAGGAAACGGGTACCTGTGGATCGGTCATTAACGAAGAGAAGGCAACTTTGCTTCTGAGCCTCAGACACATTCACCGTCCTTAATTCCAAGCTGCCTCGTTTCCTGGATGGGATGGAAAGTTTTTTGGAAAAACAAAGAGACTTACAGTGTGTGTGTGTGAGAGAGAGAGAGAGAGAGAGAGAGAGAGAGAGAGAGAGAGAGAAAGAGAAAGAGAGAAAGGGGGTAGCGAAAGAGAGAGGCTGCGAAATACAGCTTGTAGCTGACAGAAAGAAGCTTACCCATTTGTTTCTCATATAGCACCAATAAGTACCTATCTGAATAAGGTGACTGTGACTGCAGGTAAAATCGGTTCATCTAGGTTAAACTCCTTTCCACCTAAGATATTGGCGAATTTCTGACAGTTTAAACCAATGATATTTAAGTGTACAACAGGAGGACAATGGAATCTTTATTTTCTCATATATCTATCTATCTATCTAAAGTTAATCCAAACATGAAAGCACAAAAAAACACAACAACGCGAGGACGTGGAACAAATATAGTATTATTGGACGCTCAGGAAAGAAGGAAAGAAGGAGGGTTTAACGTTTCGAGCGGAGCTCTTCGTCGGAAACATAGGAGAAGGAAAGATCCAGAGAAGGGAAGACAGAGGGAAAAAATCGCCAACGGTACACACGTGGTCACATTTTCTATCTATCTATCTTTCTGCATATGTGCGTGTGTGCGTGTTTTAAATTTAGAATAAACACGGAATGTGAAAAGAGATATTGCTCTATGACAGACGCCAAGTATCAAAGGTACACTGTGATCAACAATCGAAGACTATTTATCTGAAAGTGAAAAATTTCAGGGAGCGGTTTCATACTTCTAAGATAAGTGAAATTCAGAAAACTTAGGGTCCTCATCCCAAAGATATTAACGGCAACCAAAACGATGAAACCTCTCAATAACAGCTTTAAAAATGTCCACAAACATTGTTTGGCTTTAACTAACGGTCTGCAAAAAACTTGATAGATTACTGGTGGTGTTATGCTAGAGCAAAGCCGAGCAATGCCCAAGCTTCTAACGAATCTTGATGAAGCTTTGTCTGGACTTCTAAAATTAAATCACATGATCCCATACATACCCCATTCATCCACGACTTACAAAGACTTATTTTTTTCCAGAAACATCTATGCGTTCTCTCTCTCTCTCTCTCTCTCTCTCTCTCTCTCTCTCTCTCTCTCTCTCTCTCTCTCTCTCTCTCTCTCACTCTCACTCACTCACTCTCCCTCTCTCTGTACCGCCTGAAACGGTAAAAGATCTTGACAAATTTCACCGCCTTGGCAAAATACTTCATTCATAAATATTCACAAAGATCACTGTATCGGTAAATATTTGTAAATATTTATAATCACCTTCCTTTAATATTTTCAACTACTGTTGAATCGTTCTGATGTTCACTCTGCTAGTTCTTTTCTCAGCATATACGGGTATTCATACGCGCATATATATATATAATATATATATATATATATATTATATATATATATATATATATATATATATAGAAAGTAGTAAAGAGTGAAAAAACGACAGAAGGCTTAAATGTTAAAACATATATATATTTGCGTCAATATGTCTGAAGAATATTAGAAAATTTTTTTTAAAAATTTTTTTCTCTTATAATGACATAATTTAAAAGAAAGACCGGTTTCGCGTGTAGCTTTTCAAATTTCTTGTGACAAGAAATTTGAAAAGCTACACGCGAAACCGGTCTTTCTTTTAAATTCGGTCATTATAAGAGAAAAAATTTTTTTTTTAATTTTCTAATATTCTTCAGACATATTGACGCAAATATATATGTTTTAACATTTAAGCCTTCTGTCGTTTTTTCACTCTTTACTACTTTCTATATATTTACCCACGTGCTTTCACAAACCAACTTTCTTATCTATCTATCTATCTATATATATATATATATATATATATATATATACATAAATGTACGCTTCATGTGCGTGTTAATGTTGATGTAATATCTATTATATAACATAACTAACAAGATTATGAAACACCTGTAAACGAATGCAATAAACATCGACTCTCTCATCTCATTTCTCTTATTTGTTCTATACATGTATATATATATATATATATAGGGAGAGTTTACGAAAATTAACAAAAGACGAAGACAGGTGGTGTACAAAACAAACAGATGTATTAGTATAACGCTCAGGAATAGAAAAATATCTTTTACGTTTCGAGGTGATAGGTATTTCGTCTGCCGTTACGTTCTGAGTTCAAATTCCGCCGAGGTCGACTTTACCTTTCATCCTTTCGGGATAGATTAAATAAGTACCAGTTACGCACTGGGGTCGATATAATCGATTTAGTCCGTTTGTCTGTCCTTGTTTGTCCCCTCTGTGTTTAGCCCCTTGTGGGTAGTAAAGAAATAGGTATTTCGTCTGCCGTTACGTTCTGAGTTCAAATTCCGCCGAGGTCGACTTTACCTTTCATCCTTTCGGGATAGATTAAATAAGTACCAGTTACGCACTGGGATCGATATAATCGATTTAGTCCGTTTGTCTGTCCTTGTTTGTCCCCTCTGGTTTAGCCCCTTGTGGGTAGTAAAGAAATAGGTATTCGTCTGCCGTTACGTTCTGAGTTCAAATTCCGCCGAGGTCGACTTTACCTTTCATCCTTTCGGGATAGATTAAATAAGTACCAGTACGCACTGGGGTCGATATAATCGATTTAGTCCGTTTGTCTGTCCTTGTTGTCCCCTCTGTGTATAGCCCCTTGTGGGTTGTAAAGAAATAGGTATTTCGTCTGCCGTTACGTTCTGAGTTCAATTCCGCCGAGGTCGACTTTACCTTTCATCCTTTCGGGATAGATTAAATAAGTACCAGTTACGCACTGGGATCGATATAATCGATTTAGTCCGTTTGTCTGTCCTTGTTTGTCCCCCTCTGTGTTTAGCCCCTTGTGGCTTGTAAAGAAATAGGTATTCGTCTGCCGTTACGTTCTGAGTTCAAATTCCGCCGAGGTCGACTTTACCTTTCATCCTTTCGGGATAGATTAAATAAGTACCAGTTACGCACTGGGATCGATATAATCGATTTAGTCCGTTTGTCTGTCCTTGTTTGTCCCCTCTGTGTTTAGCCCCTTGTGGGTTGTAAAGAAATAGGTATTTCGTCTGCCGTTACGTTCTGAGTTCAAATTCCGCCGAGGTCGACTTTACCTTTCATCCTTTCGGGATAGATTAAATAAGTACCAGTTACGCACTGGGGTCGATATAATCGATTTAGTCCGTTTGTCTGTCCTTGTTTGTCCCCTCTGTGTTTAGCCTCTTGTGGGTAGTAAAGAAATAGGTATTTCGTCTGCCGTTACGTTCTGAGTTCAAATTCCGCCGAGGTCGACTTTACCTTTCATCCTTTCGGGATAGATTAAATAAGTACCAGTTACGCACTGGGGTCGATATAATCGATTTAGTCCGTTTGTCTGTCCTTGTTTGTCCCCTCTGTGTTTAGCCCCTTGTGGGTAGTAAAGAAATAGGTATTTCGTCTGCCGTTACGTTCTGAGTTCAAATTCGCCGAGGTCGACTTTACCTTTCATCCTTCGGGATAGATTAAATAAGTACCAGTTACGCACTGGGGTCGATATAATCGATTTAGTCCGTTGTCTGTCCTTGTTTGTCCCCTCTGTGTTTAGCCCCTTGTGGGTTGTAAAGAAATAGGTATTCGTCTGCCGTTACGTTCTGAGTTCAAATTCCGCCGAGGTCGACTTTACCTTTCATCCTTTCGGGATAGATTAAATAAGTACCAGTTACGCACTGGGGTCGATATAATCGATTTAGTCCGTTTGTCTGTCCTTGTTTGTCCCCTCTGTGTTTAGCCCCTTGTGGGTGTAAAGAAATAGGTATTTCGTCTGCCGTTACGTTCTGAGTTCAAATTCCGCCGAGGTCGACTTTACCTTTCATCCTTTCGGGATAGATTAAATAAGTACCAGTTACGCACTGGGATCGATATAATCGATTTAGTCCGTTTGTCTGTCCTTGTTTGTCCCCTCTGTGTATAGCCCCTTGTGGGTGTAAAGAAATAGGTATTTCGTCTGCCGTTACGTCTGAGTTCAAATTCCGCCGAGGTCGACTTTACCTTCATCCTTTCGGGATAGATTAAATAAGTACCAGTTACGCACTGGATCGATATAATCGATTTAGTCCGTTTGTCTGTCCTTGTTTGTCCCCTCTGTGTTTAGCCCCTTGTGAGTAGTAAAGAAATAGGTATTTCGTCTGCCGTTACGTTCTGAGTTCAAATTCCGCCGAGGTCGACTTTACCTTCATCCTTTCGGGATAGATAAATAAGTACCAGTTACGCACTGGGATCGATATAATCGATTTAGTCCGTTGTCTGTCCTTGTTTGTCCCCTCTGTGTTTAGCCCCTTGTGGGTAGTAAAGAAATAGGTATTTCGTCTGCCGTTACGTTCTGAGTTCAAATTCCGCCGAGGTCGACTTTACCTTTCATCCTTTCGGGATAGATTAAATAAGTACCAGTTACGCACTGGGGTCGATATAATCGATTTAGTCCGTTTGTCTGTCCTTGTTTGTCCCCTCTGTGTTTAGCCCCTTGTGGGTAGTAAAGAAATAGGTATTTCGTCTGCCGTTACGTTCTGAGTTCAAATTCCGCCGAGGTCGACTTTACCTTTCATCCTTTCGGGATAGATTAAATAAGTACCAGTTACGCACTGGGATCGATATAATCGATTTAGTCCGTTTGTCTGTCCTTGTTTGTCCCCTCTGTGTTTAGCCCCTTGTGGGTAGTAAAGAAATAGGTATTTCGTCTGCCGTTACGTTCTGAGTTCAAATTCCGCCGAGGTCGACTTTACCTTTCATCCTTTCGGGGTCGATTAAATAAGTACCAGTTACGCACTGGGGTCGATATAATCGATTTAGTCCGTTTGTCTGTCCTTGTTCGTCCCCTCTGTGTTTAGCCCCTTGTGGGTTGTAAAGAAATAGGTATTTCGTCTGCCGTTACGTTCTGAGTTCAAATTCCGCCGAGGTCGACTTTACCTTTCATCCTTTCGGGATAGATTAAATAAGTACCAGTTACGCACTGGGATCGATATAATCGATTTAGTCCGTTTGTCTGTCCTTGTTTGTCCCCTCTGTGTTTAGCCCCTTGTGGGTTGTAAAGAAATAGGTATTTCGTCTGCCGTTACGTTCTGAGTTCAAATTCCGCCGAGGTCGACTTTACCTTTCATCCTTTCGGGATAGATTAAATAAGTACCAGTTACGCACTGGGGTCGATATAATCGATTTAGTCCGTTTGTCTGTCCTTGTTTGTCCCCTCTGTGTTTAGCCCCTTGTGGGTAGTAAAGAAATAGGTATTTCGTCTGCCGTTACGTTCTGAGTTCAAATTCCGCCGAGGTCGACTTTACCTTTCTTCCTTTCGGGGTCGATTAAATAAGTACCAGTTACGCACTGGGGTCGATATAATCGATTTAGTCCGTTTGTCTGTCCTTGTTTGTCCCCTCTGTGTTTAGCCCCTTGTGGGTTGTAAAGAAATAGGTATTGTTGTTGTTGTTTAGCCCCTGGTCAACTCAGATTAACCAGATCAACGATGTTTCAATAGAAGCCCGTCCTTTTTACACATAGCCTCCCGAGAACTGCTTTATCCGATATGTTTCACTTTTTGGGACAGTAATGTTATAAGGGACACACAGCTCCTATTTCTAGTGATGATAATGGTGGTGGTGGTAGTGGTAGTGGTAGTGGTGGGGAAGGGTCGCCGTTGCTGTTTGGTCCAAGTCAGCTATGATCCAGCCATGGCCATCCCTTTTTCTACTACTTAGTGTATCTAGGACTGCAGTAACTAATTTATCCTATGTTTTATGATAGTAGTGTGTTGCTGCTGTTGTTGTTGTTGTTGTTGTTGTTGTTGTTGTCGCTATTCTTCGCAGCCACCACACACACACACACACACACACACACCACATACCAAATACGACAGCAGAGACCACACACGGACCAGACAAACCATTGTCAACAAGTCCTATACACCACAAACCCATGGCACACCAACCTACACACACACACACACACACACACACACACACGTGCACACCACCACCACCCTACCCAACCGCATCCGAATACTAGAGAAGACGAAGTGAGTGTTTTCTGTACTGGTACTAATGTCTATAGTGGTGGAGGTGGTGGTGCAGGTGGTGGTAGTGACAGCAGCGGCGACGGCGGTGGTGGTGGTAGTGGTGGTGGTGCAGGTGGTGGTAGTGGCAGCGGCGGTGACGGCGGTGGTGGTGGTGGTGCAGGTGGTGGTGCAGGTGAAAGTGCAGGTGGTGCTGGTGGTGGTGGTGCTGGTGGCGGCGGTGGTGGTAGTGGTGGTGGTTTTGGTGGAGGTGTGGTGGTGCTGGTGGCGGTTGTGGCGGCGGCGTCGGTGGTGGTGGTGCAGGTGGTGGTGCAGGTGAAAGTGCAGGTGGTGCTGGTGGTGGTGGTGCTGGTGGCGGCGGTGGTGGTAGTGGTGGTGGTTTTGGTGGTGGTGGTGGTGGTGCTGGTGGCGGTTGTGGCGGCGGCGTCGGTGGTGGTGGTGCTGGTGCTGGTGGTGCTGGTGGCGGCGGTGGTGGTAGTGGTGGTGGTTTTGGTGGTGGTGGTGGTGCTGGTGGCGGTTGTGGCGGCGGCGTCGGTGGTGGTGGTGCTGGTGGCGGCGGTGGTGGTAGTGGTGCTGGTGCTGGTGGTGGTGGTGGTGGTTTTGGTGGTGGTGATGGCAGCCGTCGTCGTTGTCGTCATCATCGTGGTAGTGCTTGTGCGAGTGAAGCCTGCAAATGGGGGGGGGTAGTGCTGGTACCCCAGTGGAGAGGGTCTGGGGATACGGTTGTAGTAATTACGATAGTAGCTAGCTGGTAACTGCAGTGGTGGTAAAATGATGGGGGTTTGTTCTTAGTGTATAGTGATGGGGGGGGCGTCACTGCATTGATA